>NW_006408531.1:2454539-2473793 GCF_000296735.1 Chrysochloris asiatica | reverse complement strand
CAACCCTGATGCACACCTTTCCTGATTTTACACCTTGTTCTGCTCAATGACGGCCTCTTAGTCTACATACAGGTTCTGCGTCAATACAATTAAGTGCTCTGGAATTTCATTCTTCACAATGTTATTCATGATTTGTCTTGATCCACTCAGTTTAATCCCTTTGCATTGTCCAGTCAATACACACAAGTAAGCATATTTCCGGTATTATCTGCTTCCCAAGATTCATCGGATGTCTACAATGATAACCTTTGTTTCTGACATCAGCAGTTCCACTTCTAGGTTTACACCGTGAGGAAAAGATACACATACCTACACACACTTGTGCATGTTCATAATAGCCAAAAAGTACAATTCAAATGTCCATCAATTGAAACATGAATCAATTATGCATCCATATAATGGAATATTATTATTTGGCCATAAAAATAAATGTAATACTGTTACTTGCTACAACATGGAAAAACCATGAAAATATTATGCTAAGTGGAAGCAGCAGCCACAAAAGACCACATAGTGTATGAACCTAATTATATGAAATGCCCAAAACAGGCAAGTCTATGGGCATAGAAAGTAGATTCGTGACTGCCTGAGGCTGGAGGGAGGGATGGAATGAATTTGGGAGGAATGATGACTGAGGGGTATAGGGTTTCTTTTGGGGGTAATAAAGATTTCTAGAACTGATTTTGCTTATTTATGCACAACTTTGAATACACTAACAGTCACTGAATTGCATACTTTTAGATAGGCCAATTGCATGATGTGTGACTTACACCACAATAAAGATAAAAAGAAGGAATGGAAAGTGGGAAAAGAAAAGCAACTCACCATCAAACTGCTGGGAAACAGTGGTAAAGGGTGGCAACCCCAGGAGGACTGTATTCAAGAAAGTCAAAAGTGAAGCTACAAGTGTAGAGATAATAAGCATATTATCTCAGAATTACAATGAACTACCACAAATAGAAAGATAAATATCTCAAAAGATAAATGGGCAAAACCTGTGAAGAGCACTTCACTGAGAAACAATCCCAAGTGGCCAAGACACCAGAGAAAAGATGATTGGCTTAATTAGCTATTAAATAACAGAAATTTAAAATATCAGATACCCAAAGGCCAAAAAGTCTAAAAAGAACATTTACACCTGTTTGTAAAAGTATCAAAGAGTAACTTTAATAAATTCATAATATTCAATGAATATACGGTGGCATACACTAAATATCCTAGAAAGTCTGTTCCAAGATATGAATCTTAGGAAATTTAAGAAAAAAAATCATATACACACCAGGATATAGGTACAAAAATTCTCACACCTGTTATACTGGTTTATAATAGAAAAAGGCCCAAATAGCCATTAATAGGAAAGAAATTGTGTGACATTCATATGATAAAACTTTTAAGCCAGTGACAATGAGTAAATTGTGCCCACTGTCACCCAGGTGATTGTGGCCCATAGTGACCTTACAGGATCCAAAACTACCCTGTGTTTACGGGAGCAGACAGCCTCTGCTTTTGCCTGTGGACCAGCTAATGGGTTTAAAAGTCAGCCTTGCAGTGAGCAACCCACTGCATCACCAAGTCTCCTTGAATGAATTATAATTAAGTTGCCAAAAAAAAAAACCAAAAGAAAAGCCAGGCTTTAGTATTATCTCACTTATGAAGAACAAAGGCATGCAAAACTAAACATACAGAAATATTAGGTAAAGCTACTAAGAAAGGGAAGGATAAATATAAAAATCTGCAGTGGTTAACACCAGTGGCAATGGGAGGCAAGGATTTTTAGGAATGAACTCTTGGGCATTTCAAAGTTATGGTAAGTAGTAGCTATATACGTTTTCTGAGTCCTTGAAATATGAAATATTCTACTTTATGAGATCACTGTTGTAAAAAAAGAAAACGTTTCCTTGCTGAAAGAAACATTCTATGATGGTTACCAAGGGTTGTAGGGAAATTATTCACGGGGTAAAAAGGTAGACATCTTGATGTGGGTGATGGGGAAGGTAATAAATATAAAACAAGAGGGAGGCTGGTAGAAGACACACGTTCAAGTGAATAGAGGTCAATACTGTTAACTGAAGTCACAGGGAAGGGATTGCAATCACTGTAATACATGCAATGTACGATTTATTGAATGTGGGACTGATGATCTATTCTGCAAACCTTCATTCCATTCACAATAAAAAAGTATAAAATGAAGTATTTTCTAATTTTTGTGTTAGTAGCGTAGTGGTTACGAATCGGGCTGCGAACCTTAAGGTCAGCGGTTCGAAACTACCAGCTGCTCCGCGGGAGAAAGATGAGGCTTTCTACTCCTGTAAAGATTAACACCCCTTGGAAACCCTGTACTGGGTCGCTATGGGTCGGAACCGACTCGATGGCACTTAACAACAACAACAACAACAACTCAATAACAAAAAATGATTTCTAAACATCAAAAAGCTATACAGTTAATCTTGAATGATCTTTAAACACTTAACCAGGAAGGGGAGAGAAAACAGTTGTTAGAAGGAGACACAAGTCAAGACATGTTGTTGTTGTTGTTAATTGTCGTCAAGTCAGTTGCTTTGTTAAGTGTCATCGAGTCAGCTCCAACTCATAGAGACCCTGTATCAGGTTTCCAAGGAGCAACTGGTGAGTTTGAACCACCACCTCAGGGTTCAAACCGACCTTTGGAAATATTTCAGCTAACATAGAGATTACGGGGTGAGAATCAGTGGAGATTTAGAGATTAGCAGGCAGACAGCAGTAGTAGCAGATAGTCTTGTTGCCACGGAGTCGGTTACTACTCATAGCTGCCCTATATAGGGATTCTGAGCCACCTTGTGGTTCAAAGTGACCTTGTGGTCCAGTGCTTACCCTATAGCTCCACACCAGGACTTTAGTAGACAGTGTTGTTGTTGTTGTTGTTGCGAACTGTTGTCAAGCTGGTTCCGACCCACAGCGACCCTGTATAGGGTTTCTGAGGAGCGGCTGTTGAGCTTGAACCACCAACCTTGCAGTTCAAATGACTTTGCAGTCTGGTGCATTAAACCACAGCGGAAACTACCATTTATTAAGAGCTTGTGCCAGATACCATTCTGAGCCCTTTATAACACTGTGAGGTAAGTATTATTAGTGCCACTTTACAAATGGAAGAACTGAGGTGCAGAGGGATTAAATAGCTTGTCCATGAGCACACATTTAAAAAATGGAGGAAACCACATTTCAACCAGCCGGTTTCCAGTCCCAGAGCAGTTGGGTTTCCTTTGTATTGTACGCAGACTCTTCACCCGAGGGAAAGGATACAACTGGAGGAGCAAGATCCTCAGAGGGGAAGGCAGATCCTGCCTATGGGGAAAGGGAACGGACTGAACTAAAAACATTTGGATAACCTGCGAGAGTCCAGTGAAACCAACACCACCTACAGAAAACAAGAGTCCCAGTTGCCAGGCTCATGCTTACTCCAGAAAGACTTGTGCACTATTAGCTTGTGCTTCTCTTTCTTCCTCTGGACCTTGACTGACTGAACTCAAATAAACTGAAGTGCCCTAACAGTCACGGGAGGTCTTTGGTTGAACATGGGACATATGTCGCTCAGCTTTCCTGCTCAGAACCCTCCCGTCTGGGAAAGTTTTGTTTTGTTTTATGCTGTATGTTATTTTTCTCTGTGGAGAGAAAACAAGATGTATTTTTATTATGATGATTACAACGATGATTACAATCAACGATGTAACAACAGTCTTCCCACTTCCTCCCTGTGTTTACCAATTTCCATTTATCCTTCTTTCCTATTCCTTCTCACCTTTTAGGCATTGTTGTTGTTTTTAAGTGCTGTTGAGTAGGTTCTGACTTGTAATGACTCTGTATAGGGTTTTCAAAGTTGGTGGATTTGAACTACCCACCTTGTTGCTCAAAGTGATCTTGTGGTTCAGGGAATTATCTTGCTTATCCCTGGGCAAATGCTGACCTTGTGATCTGAGTGTTCCAGGTAATACATACCTCCCTGATGTTACTGTGCACCTTTGTTGTTAAGTGTCGCTGAGTCAGTTCAGACTCATAGCGATCCTGTATAGAGTTTCTGAGGAAGGTGGGTTTGAGCTGCGGACCCTGAAGTTCAAACCAACCTTGCAGTACAGTGCTTATCCTACAGTGCCACACCAGGATTCCTTAGAGGCTATTTACTGTTCAGCTAAAAGTCTGGTCGAGGGGACAAGCCGGCTCAAGGCCTATAGGGCAGCTAAAGGCCATAGCCTTGGGGGTTCTACCAGTCTGTCTGAACAGTACGCCTGGTTGTTTTTATGACTTTTCTCTCACTCTCTCCATGACCTCTTATTGTGATCCCCTTCACAGAGGTCAGCAATGCTAGCCAGAAACCACCTAGTTATTTTTGTCCCATAGCTGTGGAGGCTAGGGTTCAGATAGTTCATAAGTTCTTTAGACTAATTGTCTTTGATCTCTTCAGTCTTCTACGCTCTTGATGGGAAGAAACCAATAGTTGCATCTTAGATAGCTGCTCATTGCTTATAAGACCCCAGTCACAAGATAATAAAGCAGGATGAAGAACACTGCCTTGTTGAGCTGTTGTTGTTATGTGCTGTGGAGTCAGTTCCGACTCACAGCCACCCTGTACAGGGTTTCCAAGACTAAATCTTGACGGGAGCAGAAAGCCTCATCTTTCTCCCGTGAACAGCTGACCTTAAGGTTCACAGGCCAATTCGTAACCACTACACTACCAGAGTGCCTTGCTGACTAGGTTATGCCAATTGATTTTGGTGTTCTCTGAGACTACAGTCCTGAGCCTTGGTTATGGCTAAGAAGTTTTTATAACTTTGACTCAGTTTGGTATACTTACAGCACAGATAAATAGAAATACAGAAATATCCTTCGTCAAAGCATCCTATGTCTAATCTGTGTATGTTCATGAGTGTCTACAAGCTTTAAGATTAGTCTGCCTTCTATATCTGTCTCTATATTATAAAGTTACTCTAGGGAAGAAATATTCCCTCACCCATTCCTTGCAAAGATACTTAAATTGCAGTAAAGTCTTATTGGTCTTATCAGTGTTATTTTTGTTGTTGTTAAATGCCTTGGAGTCAGTTACCAATGCACAGGATGGGGTTTCTAAGGATCAGTTGGTGGCTTTGAACCACTGATGTTGCTTATTCTACCGTGCAATACCAGGATTACAAGTTTATCAATGTAATCCCTGCAAATTGTCACAAATCCCAAATTTAATGGTCTACTAAAACTCCAATGTACAAAACTGGTATCTGTTATTCTTTTCATTGCAAATAATATCTCCATGGGAAAAAAACAAAAACACTAGTAAACATTTTTAAAATAAATAATGAATTTTAAAACGTACGTAAGTTTTAAAGTAATTGGTGGTGGTGTTATTTAAACGTCATTGAGGTGGTTCTAACTCATAGCTACCCTGTATAGGGTTTCCAAAGAGTGCCTGGTGGGTTTGAACTGCTGACCCTTCAGTTAGCAGTCCAGTGCCAAAGTAATTATTATATAGTAATTAACTATTGTTATTAACTGCAAAATAGTTACAGACGTTCCCATAATCAGTTATATATAGGAAATTGCCTCAATTAGGTACTGTCTTTCCCCAAAGGCAAATAAATTACAAAATAAATAAATTTCAAAACATAACGAAACCACTCAATTCAGGAAACCACAGTAAGCAAGAGCATAGGATGCAGGAAAACTGGCAAATGCAACATTTGTGTGTGTGTGTTTAAAGAAAAAAAAAAATGTCAGGGACATATCGAGAGGCCAAATAACTTCTAATACTTTCATCAGACAAATTCTACTTTACTGCAATGAACCTTTTAGATAAACAACACACACGCTTACTCAAGTGGTATTTTTTAACAGCCATGTATCTTTTTTTGAACAAAGAAAATCTTTCCAATGCCTTTTGTATCAATTGCTTCAAGTATTTTTGACCACTACTAACAGTAAGAAAAAATTTTAAAAACTTAAGTTGTTGTTTTATGTGCCATGGAGTCGGTTCCAATTCATGGCGACCCTGTGCGGGGTTTCTGAGGCTGTAAATCTTTACAGGAGCAGAAAGCCTTAGTATGTACCTCTAATTATTAAATGAAAGTTTTATCTAACAATACCTACCTTACTAAGTGTTAGGCAATCTAAGACTTTTTGTTTTTAATGCTGGTCTCATTCTAGCAAATTCTTCTTATAGTCCACTAATGGGTCAAAGCTCATGAGTTTTAAAAATAGTACTCTGAATATTTTATTTTACTCACACATTATTTTAAATGGGATGATCCTAGGTTGGTACTCAGACACTATGATTTTCTTCTCATGGACCAGTAGAAGGTACAATTAAGTGATCCTCATGGACAGTATACAAGGGCTGCAGAGATAATGGAACTCTTCCATTAGCTTTTCATTCCATTTCCCCACAAACTGTTTGAACCCCTTGCATTTCTCTTCTACATGCATCCATATCATTCCATGCAGTATGGAAAAGAGTGAACTCCCACCAAGGGCAGGGCAAAGACAAGACAGACAGAGCAGTATCGTCGACATTCCACCGGGGTTCCCTAAATTATGTGAGGTAGTGACTTACAGAGGATACAACACAGCTTGGAATTGGAATGCTTCATTCAAGTTCCATTTCTATCACGTTTGGCAAGACAGTTTGTAGACAATTTCTGTAATAAATTAACATGGGGCAGGGACTCTGTCTCGTCATTCATTCCTGCCCAGAGCCTAAATCTGTGCTTGGCATGTAGTTGAGGCTCAATAGTATAAAATGAGTGAGCAGATAAATAATGTGCTGCACATATGGGTGGCAAGCAAAATGCCATGCAAATGTATAATTTTGTTTTTTAATTCAGCCTGAAGTAAGTAGAAACCCAATAAAGAATTGAACACTTACTCTTAAATTCTTTCCTCTCTCCACAACTCCAAAACCAAAAAAGGGCGTGGCTGGGGGGGGTATTGTTCTGTAGTTTTCCTTTTCCAACATATGGTGTTTATGACCCGGTGATCTACTTCTGAAAATCAGCCAATGAAAACCTAATGGATCATAATGGTCCAATCCACAGGTGATTATGTGAACAGCACAGGACTAGAGAGCATTTGGCTCTGCTGTGTATGAGGCTGTGCCACAAACTGGGGATGACTCCACAGCAGCTAACAATCCATGTTTAAAAATGTATACATATATATATGTTTAAAAATGTATATATATATATATATATATATATATATATATGTGTTTAAAAATGTATATATATATATATATATATACACACACACACACATACATAAATACACACATACATCTACGTATTTATTATCGGAATCCTGGTGTGGCAGGTAATTTTCAAAAATATCATTTGCTTACATTTTAACTATGTGCAAACCACTTGCACCACACAGTTGTTGTTGTTCTGTGCCGTGGAGTCGGTTCTGACTCATATCGACCATGTACAGGGTTTTCGAGGCTGTTAATCTTTATGGGAGCAGAAAACCTCATCGTTTCCCGCGGAACAGCTGGTAGTTTCGAACTGCTGACCTTGAGGTTTGCAGCCCATTTCATAACCACTATGCTACCAGAGGCCTCTATAAATACAAAGGGATTTACTAAAGTTCACAGGAAAATTCCCATCTTTTCATTCCATTTATCCATGAAATTTATATGAAGCTCCCTCACAGTCAGAAACCAAATCCTGAAGATATTTGGATGCTGTTGTCGAGTGCCAAGTTCCGATTCACAGCGACCCTGTATAGGGTTTCCAAGGAGCGGCTGGTGAGTTTGATCCAATGACCTTATGGTTCCAACGACCAATGTTTGGATAAAGAGAAATATTTGCCTTCACACACACACACACACACACACACAATTGTGTTACCTAAAATTCTTGGTTTCAGGGATAGTAAATGTATGACCAATGGTCAGCCCGTCTCCTCATCTTCTAGTACATGCCAGGCCACATCCTGATATGGCATTCTTGCTCACTGAGCAGATATATGACCTTAAGGTCCTTCTCAGCACATCCCTCTAGGTAACTACTACCAAACCCAATGGCAAACATGAAGAAATTCATTTGTAATCTCTGAGCCCAAGCCTCTTAACGTGATTAAAGAGATCTTCGATTACGTTAAGTATTGCACAATTCTACCTAGTGCACACTTAAAATAATACCTCAGTTCTAAAATCCATCAAGGAAGGGGAATTAGTTTTTCTATGTGGTCTAGAAAAATGATACTATTTAATCCAGGTGTAAAATGCACATGGCAAATGACAACTGTATCGACTAATCCAGTAAAGTCAGGTACTTTATAATCACGAAGGCCCATACATCATTATAAAAATCTGAAGTACCGAAACTAAAAACTGAAATTTTTATCAGTCCTTAAAATAATCAATTCCCCAGAGGAAGCCATAGTTGAGTGTATGCCCTACTAAACTCCTTTAGATAAGAAAAAGAAACCGTGTGTGTATATGTGTGTGTATTTGTGTTTGTGTGTATTCACATGTGAGTTAAGTGCCATCGACTTGGCTCTAACTCACAGCAACCCCGTGTAGGTTTCCAAGGAGCAGATAGTGGGTTTGAACTTCCAACCTTGTGTTTAGCAATCCAGTGCTTATCCTACAGTACACACCAGGACTGAAACAATTTCTAGCAAATTTGACTTAACTAAACACATTGCTCAAGTATTAGCTGGAGTGTAAAGGAACACTTAATGCTAACTTTGTACCTAGTACAGGCCATTGTCTGGACACTGGCAGAAAACAAGAAGGAAAAATGGTACTTTGAAGCTCAAAATCCAGAACTGTCCATTGAAAACATTCTTTAAATATAGTGGTTCCACATTTATCAAAAAAGAAACCTCTACAGGGCACTGAGAGGCATGTTCAGTAAGTAATTCTTGGAAAACATATTTACCCAGACACACAGGGTGTTCAACAGAGAAGAAAGTTCAACAAACACTTAGTTTAAGACTTTCATTTTACATAAAAGGAAACAAGACTCAAAGGTCACCAAGCAGAGGATATAGTTAGCACCAGAATTACCACCACTGTTTCTAGCTGGGTTTGCAATGCAGAACCACACTGCCTCCTGGCATTCTTTAACGTTAGCAATGTTGTTACATAGGAAAAAGATTCTATGTGGTTTGAACAGAAGTTTTGATCTGTACTCACTGAGCTGCCTGTACTGATTTGTCTCCCAAGTGTAACTTGTAAACACCCTGGAGACCTCTACCTCAGGACACCCGGCAACCCTCAAGGCTGTGATCCTTTCTTCACCGGCCAGGATTCTTCCACAGGTAGCCTCATGCCAGCCAATCTCCACGCAACCCTTCACATCCTCACCTAGCCAAGTCCTGAGGTCCAATACAGGGAAATGTGCTGGCCTCCACATCTGGTGTGGCGTTGTAGGATCAGCACTGGACTACGAACCACAAGGTTGGCAGTTCAAACCCACCAGCAATTCCTTGGAAACCCTATGCAGGGTCGTTGTGAGCTGGAACTGACTTGATGGCGCTTCACAACCACCACCAGCACATCTGGAGCCACAGTTGTCAAAGATAACTCGTAACTACAGGTGCATTCAGGAAGGTGAAAGGTATGTTGATAATCGTTAAGGACAACGGGGACTAGGAGTAAGCATTTGTTCTCCACAAATGATTCCACAGCCAATGTCCTGATTTTTGTACTACACTCACACAGAGGATTCATTTTCCAATTACAATGGCAACACTAGCTTTAGGGCTAAACAACTTTAACCTTTGAAAACTCATAGAAGAGGGGCACTCATATTTTTCAAAGCAGATAGACCCTTTCTCATAATGACAGCATATCAGAAACTCAACCAATTAAACAGATAAAAGTGCAACCAAAGAGTTGAAGAAAACTGGTACAAGATGACTCCACTTCAATAAATTATTCATTCTAGATGAAAGCAACCGTCTGAAACAGCTACACCCTCTCTATATAAGCCCAACTTCATGACATTTGGCAAAAGTCAGAACAAGAGAGATCAGTACAAAGATCAGTGTTGCCGGTGGTTCAGGAGAATATATAAGCAATACATGGGACTTGTCAAAGGCAAAGTCATTTTTTTGTATGATCCAGTAAATGGTAGATACATGACATTATGCATTTGTCAAAACCCACAGAACTATACAACAGAAAGAGTGAACTCTAATGTCAACTTCAGACTGTAGTTAATAATGTATCAGCACTGGCTTATCAATCATAGCACATATGCCACACTGATTGCTGTTAAGTGTCTGAGTCAGTTCCAACTTAGAGTGACCCTGTAGAGAGTGTCTCAGGAACAGCTGACCTTGCACTTCAAACCAATCTTGGGTTCCAGTGTCACAGCAGGACTCCACACTGATATGTTAATAACAGGAAAAATTGTGTGCAAGGGGAGGAGAAACAGCATAGCAGCCACTTCTGTACTTCCTGTACATTTTAACTTTAAACCTACAACTGCTCTAGAAAATAAAGTCTATTAAGAAAAAAAATACGCTACTCACTTTCTTTTCCTCTCATACTTTCCTTATCCCTCCCCCTGACCTACACCCAAGGGGGCAATGGTGGCTCAGAGGAAGATTTCTCACCATGCAGGCAGGAGACCTGGGTTCAATTCTAGTCAATGAAACTCATGTGCAGCCACTTCTTGTCTGTCCGTGAACATTTACATGATGTTGTGATGAACAGTTTTCAGCACAGCTTTCAGACCAAGACAGGCTAGGAAGAAATGGCTGGCAATCTACTTCTGAAATTCAACCAATAAAGACTCTGGATTACAACAGTTCAATCCACAACTAATTTGGAGACAGCACAGGACTAGGCTGCACTTCGTTCCATTGTGTCTGAGGTCCCCATGAATCAAGGGCCAACCCAAGCACCACCAACAAGCACCACTGCCCACACTCATCTTTGAACGCCTCTGAAATAGCTTTGAGCTCCAGAGAACCCGTTTGAGAACCACGCCTAAATATATTTTGACACATCCACTTTCATTAAAGAAATGAAAACCAATGTAAAGACCAGATGAATTACCTTTTGTGCACTGCAAACAGATAATGGGCAGTATGCTTTTATCTCACATGATCAAACACTCATATGCTTACTTCACCCAAACATGAACAGGTTATTTATAAATACCCTGCTCTGCACTAGTTAACATGGGTATTAAAAATCTTTTTTTTTTTTTTAAACCCCCCCCCCCCCGGGTCTTGCTGACATGCCCCCTGTCCCACTACCAAGAGCTGCTTCATCTGGGGCAGAAGATTTCGGCACACTACTCATGATCCTCCAGGAGAACAGACCCTTCCCTGGCCTGGGTTCCACCTTAGAGTACACCCAAACATTCCAAGTTCCCAATGAAATGACCCTGGAAGACTATATTCCTTTTGATCCCCTTCACAAAAGCTTTGTGTCTCTAGCGCAAAGGAGGTTGAGGCAGAGGGGGATAAAGCAGATGTCAAGAGTTATCCCACACTACACCTTAATTTCTCTTTTCTTATTAGATGTTGCTTCTCTCTTTCAACAGTCCACAGTCCTCAGGTTCAGGAATTCACACAAATAAATGCCCAAAGGAGCCTACTGCTGTAGTTGTACCTTCAGTCAAATTCAGGTTTAGGTTGACAATGCCCGTTTATCTCTCTCCAGAGCTAGCTCCACGTTGACATTCCTATAACTATATGACAGCTGAAATTCTCATCATTAAGTGCCATCAAGTCAGTTCCTACCCATACAGCCCCTGTATAAGGCTTCCGAGAATCAGCTGATGAGCTTTCACCATTGACTGGCAATTGAAACCAATCTCGAAATCCAGCACATTAACCCACAGCACCACACCAGGGTTCCTATTGTTAGTTGCATTCAAATAAATCCTGACTCATGGGGATCCCAAGTAGAACTGTTGTCTAGAGCTTTCAAAGCTGTGACCTTTTGGAAGTAGGTTGCCAGGCTTGTCTTCTGATGCAACTGTAGTAGGTATGAGCTGCTATCCTTTCAGTTAGCAGCCCACCACTTAACCATTTACCCCAACTTTGGGCTCTGGCAAAATGTTGTTGTTGAGTACCGTAGAGTCGGTTCCGACTCATAGTGACCCTGTACAGGGTTTTCAAGGCTGTAAATCTTTACAGGAGCAGAATGACTCATCTTTCTCCCACAAACAGTTGGTAGCTTCGAACTGCTGACCTTGAAGTTGGCAGCCTGACTTGTAACCACTACGCTACCAGAGCTCCTTCTGGCAAAATAGTACCCCGAAAATAAATCCGCACATATTAGAACTTCTCCCAAGAGAACTGGCCTTGGGTGTGTTCAATTTGCAGACCTTTCAGTTAAGACTTAAGGGATTAACCATGGCACCACTAGGGCCCTCACTGATTAAATACGTTTGCTAAATATATTTAAATATGTGGAAAAGTTAACACTGTATATGGGAGACACTGTCAACATTCAATAAAGACAAATCATAGAAATGTCACATGTGGCTGACAAATACCACCAGAAAGCTACTGGTGATCTGGAAGCCTGAAATACAGGCTTGCAGAGGAGCTCTGATCCAGCAACGCCTAACACTACACAGTGAGGGCCTGTCCACCGGCAGGTGAAGGTCATTATCAGGCTGCCTGGGCTTCATGACCTCTCACTGAAGATCAACTGTGTACCTTTGCTGTCTTTACTCAACCAGCAACCCTCAGTCTTGATTTAGTCTCCAAAGCCGAGAAGATAAGTGCTTAAGGTCACTATCAATTGTATGCGGGCCTACTATGTACTTTATTCTTTCTGATGTAAATTAATCATCTGACAATGGGATGCTGGTGTGTTCACTTCTAATCATTAGTTTCATGTGAATCAGACCCACAGGTCCTAGTAAGGTTCACGTGACATCTGCCTCAGACTCAAGGCCTTTGTCAATTGACAAAGATCCCCATCACTCCTCTTCAGACCCCTCCTCTCCAGTTCCCTTTCTTGTAGACCTTGTAGTTTCCAGCTCTCTAAGCTCCTTTTCCCCAATGGTAGGAAAGAACCATTTACACTTCGGTGAATCTACCCATACATAGTGTTAACATATTCAGTCAATAAGGTCTCTGGTGGTACAGTGGTTCATCACTCAACTCTTCAGTCTGCAACTTGACCACACCCAGTGATTCTGCTGGAGAAAGCCCTGTTCAAACACCTCCAGAAAGACTACAGTCAAGAAAATCCTTACAGAATTCAACCAATAACTTCTCACAAGCACCCACTAAATCTCCTATGTATCACCCACCCCTTGTGAATTTGAGAGGAACCCCAGTGTCACAGTGGCTAAAGCACACACCAACTGAAAAATCGGCAGTTCAAATCGACCAGCCACTACATGCGAAGCTGCGGCAGTGTGCCTTTGTAAAGATGACAGCCTTGGAAACCCCACGCGACATTTCTATTCTGTCCTACAGAGACTTGACAGTGGGTTTTTGAATTTGAGAGAACCTTGTGGTAACAGAGTAATCTTTGCCGAAAGTCTGTGCATGCCGCCAACAGTTAACATGTGCAGTTGCATTGAAAGGTACCTTGGAAGAAAGGCCAGGCAATCTACTAGAAAAATCAGCCCCTGAAAACCCTTTGGCGCACAGTTCTTCTCTGATACACACGGGTCACCATGACTTAGAATTGACTCAATGGCAATTACTTTTGGGATGCTTTGTCTTGTGCCTAACATTCTCCCACCCCTATGGCTGCCAAGCAGTAAGCCTGCGTTAGTCTTCCGAGGTAAGTGGGGTGTTCTGGGAGAATAGCTTGGGGTCCGTGGCCAGCACCTTTACTCCTTTACTGCTCTTATACTACTGGATTGCTCCTCCATTCCCAGGTGATCAGGTGTTTGAAAGGGCATTTTCACCCTGTAGTGTGTCCTCTGCTTCTCCTCCATGAAACCTCCTCAAACTCTACAAGAGCCCTCTGGTCCCCTTCTTTCCAGAGACTGCTACACCATGCAGCATTTATGTTGATTTCATTTATGCTTCCATATTGCTCCCTGGGTTCACTGTTATCTATCTTCATGTATTCCCTTAGTGCCCAGCAAGATCCTGGGCACATGATTGGTATGTGATCATTTTTTGATTGCTTAGGAATGTTGAAAAGTCAGGAAATTAAGGGCCCTCTGCATCTGAAGGAAAAAAGGTCATCTGTGAAGATTAAGGGATACCCCTTGTAGAGAAAACCAGGCCAATTCAGGGGACTGCGTTCAGAAACATTCTTCCCTTGCAATTTTCTGTGTCCCTGTATTACAATGGAGATTCTTGGACATACTTACCCCACCCTCACCCCAAATTACTAATTAAATTCTGACCCACATCCTTAAGCTCTCTGTACAGATCCATGATCCCCTCCCACACCTTCCCAAGAACCAGACATACATGAAAGGGGATATGCAAAGATTTCTGACCCCACAACTACAAGCTGCAGATGAAAGCAGTTAAGTCACTGAACAATAAAGTTATTTTTCTAGTGGTGTTGCAACAAACACATTACTGGAAGTTGGAGAGGGGTTCCCCCTTTTTAAAGTACTTCCATATAGAGTCATGTGCCACGTATGTCAGCTCAGGCAATGTCCAGTCACATATCCATCTGTGGTCCCATTATTCCTTAGGTCTCCTGTACACAATGCGATTGCACTGCCAGCCGTAGAATGGCATAGTATGTATGCGACCTATGAAACGTGTCTCCAAACCAAAACCAAACTCACTGCCATCGAGTCAATTCCGATTCATAGCAACCTTATGTAGGGGTTCCAAGACTGTAAATCTATGTGGTAGCAGTTTAATCTTCCTCTCAAAGAGTGGCTGGTGGGTTTGAACTGCCCATCTCGTGGTCAGCAGACCAGTGCTTATCCTTCAGCACCATCAGGGCTCCTTGTATGTCTTGACAGTCATAGTAAATGACCGTTACTGGCTCATGTTCCACACTTTCCAGTGGTGTGTGCAGCAGCATCGAATCTCACATCCCATGCATCTCTTGAGTATTTTTTGTACTATCTAACTTTTTTTTGAAAATATTACCCTTAAGTACATTATGGCTCCCAGACAGCAAAACTAGTGCTACTGATAGCAGAAAGAGGCAAAGGAAAAAGTTATCAGTTTGGAAATGAAAACAAAAGGTTATTACAACAGCAGGATGGTGGGAAATCAACTAGTTATGACTCCTGATTTAGTCACTTCACACTTGACAATCACAATCCTCAAAAAAAGAAAAAAAAATTCTTCAGGCTTCACTGAAAGCTGCAAGGCTAATGAAAATGTGAGCAGGACCTAATCAGATCTGGAGAAATTGCTAATGATGTGGACTGAGGACCAAACCCTGTCAGCATGCTGACCATCGCTTGTGAAGGCACTAACGTTGTAGCAGATACTTATAAAATAGCTGGACCAGGCTATAATATGGCGTACACACACTGTCCAAATCACACAGCATCCTATTTCACACAATGTATCACTGTCAGGTAAGCACTGGATGGCTAACCAAACAGTTGACAGTTCAAACCCACCAGCCGATCTTGGAAACCCTATACAGGGTGGTTTTGAGTCAGAACCAACTCGATGGTACTTAAGAGTGGATATTAAACAACCCATGATTGCATAATTTCTTTATGCCTTTCCTAGTCCCCTTCTGCAAGCCAGAATTACCCCAAATCCATAAGCCTTAAAAAGAAAAACGTCATTTTCAAAACACAAACAATGAGAAATAGAGTGTCCCTGGGAGACGGCGTGGGTGATGAGTGATTACTGGCACCCATGAGCATAGCCATTAACTCTATAAACTCCAGCAGAGTCTCCATTAATTGCAGTCTGGTGCTAGAGTACTGTTGTAGTTCTTAACTGTGTCAGTTCTGACTTCCAGCGACCCTATACAGGGTTTCCGAGGAATAGCTGGCAGATTTGAACAACCAACCTGTGTTAGCAGTCAAGTGCTTATCCTAAAGCACCATAAGAGCACACCACTAAATTCCAAATCACAGAACATCTCATAGTAATGCTTTTACCCATTAGCATATGACTTTAGCAAGTCAGCCTCTCCAAATTCCAGTTTCTTCAATTGTAAATGGAAGACAGACCTATCTGCCCAGCCTACCAGATGAAGTAAGGTGAGACGGTGGTAACTGCAGGTGCAGCCACTATGGATCAAGCCCCTACCACAGCCAGGTGCCCTGTAAGCCTCACAGCTATGAATCCTCAAAAGTCTTATGGAGATGCTGTTACTAAGCAGACTTGGCCAGTTTTAACCGCCACATTACACTATCTCCCTCTACATTTTGAAATACTTAAAATTTAAGAGCCTACACAAATATTTAGGAGCCCTGGCACAATGGTTAAGCATTTAGCTGCTAACCACAAAGTGGCTGTGTCTGGCTGTGTGCTGTGGAGTCGGTTCCGACTTATAGTGACCCTGAACAGGGTTTCCGAGGCTGTAAATCTTTATGGGAGCAGAAAGCCTCATCTTTCTCCTGTGGAACAGCTGGTAGTTTTGAACTGCTGACCTTGAGGTTCGCAACCCGATTCGTAACCACTATGCTACCAGAGCTCCTTAGGAGTTTGTTGTTAAGTGCCATCGAGTCGGTTCCGACCCATAGCGACCCTGTACAGGGTTCCCGAGGGTGTAAATCTTTATGGGAGTACAAAGTCTCATCTTTCTCCCGTGGAGCGGCTGGTAGTTTCGAACCACTGACCTTAAGGTTCGCAGCCCGATTCTTAACCACTACGCTACCAGAGCTCCTAACCACAAGGTAGGCAGTTCAAACCCACCAGGTGCTTGGCAAAAGGAAAGACCCGGTAATCTGCTTCCATAGACTGCATCCTAGGAAATCCTGTGGGGCAGGTCTACTCGGACCTAGAAGGCCACTGGGAGTGGGCTCTATGGCACTCCACAGCAGTAAGATTAAAACTGTTTAATGAAAATGGGCAAGACAATAGATCCATGAGGAAGAAACTGGCAGCCAAATGTGACTAATCAATTTCTTTCACCTTTCATTCCCAGGAAATGTTCACCTCTCTTTTTGCCCACCATTAGCTTAACAAACCTTTCCTCCTGCTCTACCTCTTCAATTATTCTTTTAATTCCTCAAATTTTCCTCTAGTGAACTCTTTCCTCTGTTGACATTTTAAGCTTTCATAATTAACACGATGAGAACAATGAATAAAAATGCAACTTTTGAAAGTACACATTATTAAAAGAATACTTGAGTATTATGCTTAAATGGAACTAAACAGTAAAAATTCAGGACACATTTCAAATGTTTCTTTTTTTAAAACCAACTTTCCTGGATTAACTTTAGACACAGCTGAGACATTTGCAAAGATAAAATGACAGAAAGCCTATTTAAAAAGTTATCATGAAACCAAAAGTCATTTCCATTTTAAGATTTTCAGCATCTGATGACTAGAATTCTACCAGACTTTAAAATAAAAATCAAACAAAACTAAAAACCAGGAGCCAGATTTGGCTACATGTAGAATTCCAAATACTCAAAGCTTTTACAGAAGGGAGTTATTCACTCAACTCTGGTGTCAACTCCTATGTAAAACCTTTCCCTGCATCCCCTCCACACAGTTTCTTCTCTTTTGGTCATCATAATACTTTGTGCATTCCATTACCTTTACAATCATTGTAACCAAATTATATTATGACCTAGTTTCAGCTCAGCCCCCACCACCACCACCCACTCCCTGCTAGATACTTAAGTGTTGGGCAAAAACCATCATCTTTGTATTTCAAGAATGCCTGCTACCTAAAAACCCTTAATGCATGCTTGTTGAAGGATGGAGTAAGCATTCACAGTTAGCAATAAAACCTGTAGCTTTTAGAAGGACTTGGAGTTACCATGAAGCAGGACAACACCTTGGTGATAATTTGCCTAAATGAAAATAATCTAACATTTGTTTCGTGAGAAAAGGAAAATATACTTGGCGCTCTTTTTCCAAACCATCTTCCCCAGAGGAGGATGCCTGGCACTTGTTTTCTTTTCATCTGGAGGATACAGATTTTCTGAGCTATCGTTTACACCAACCCTGTCAGTAATCTAACCATCTGAAAACGAACCCTCCTTCCCGTCTCAAGAAAAGCTATCCTTGTCCTCTCACTTGCAGAGCGAGGTCAGCGTCAGTACTTGTTACCAGGCACCACAACTGGTATCACTATGTCCCTTTCTCACATTTCCACACATTCATGTATCAAGACTATTGTACCTCTGTAACAAGTCCTTAGGGGTCACTATGCAGATGAAGAAACATTGCACTTACAATTTTTTCAGTATCATACTGAGTAGAATCCAGCTCTACCTTCTAATCAGGTGCACCCCAACAAGTCCCATGGGAAAGCTTTTGCAACATGCACGCGACAGGGCCTCATCCTCACACTCTCCCAACTCCTGATTCCGGACGTCTGGGGTGAGCCTAACCTACCTGCTTTGAAAAACTCTTGTCAGAGGCTTTTCTGGCTAAGCAGTTCCCCACCAGGCAACGCAAACTATCACATCATTATTTATTCCCTCTACACATCGGAGTTCTTCCTTCTTTGACACAGAGTGGCCAAACAGACGCTCAATACCACGACACTGAAGTAACTGCCAGAGTTGTCACTACACTTGTTTCTCAATGGAACAGGCGGCTCCTATGATGCCAGCCCTCTTCACACCCAGTAAACGAAACCAGCACCCAGGGGATCGCTTTCTCTCGGCGCCGCTCCCCCTCCCGGCAGCACAGGTGCTGCTGAGGTACAAAAACAATTCCTCGGGGCACCTGCAAAGGGTATCACGACCACCCCCCGCGAGCAGCACAAGCCACCCATCACCGAACAAGGGCACCCTCTTTTCCTAATTCTTTCCCATGCATTTTCTGGAGTCCTGGGAGCTCGACGCCCCCGTCTCCCGTCTTTTCTCCTGAAGTCTGTCGGGATTTTCCCCGAGTCACCAGGTCATTCTTTTCTCAGCAACTCCGTCTATCACGGGACAAGCTGCTGGGGAACTTGATATTCTCACGTTTGGGGCAGTTCAGAAATGATTCGCCTGCGGTCAGCACAAACACCCCCCCCCCCCCCAAGCCCCCGCCGAGTCCATGAGCAGACAACTTAGGAGAAGACAAACACGCCCCCCACCCCAGAGACCGCTTCCTACCCCAACCGCCGCCACACCCGCCCCCGCCTCCGCGCACAAACGTTGCAGCGGGGACTCGGGGAGGGAAGCGCGCCCGAGCGCACAAAGGCGGCGCCGAGTCCCGTGCGCCGCCCCCACCGCCGTACGAGGC
>NW_006408531.1:2445830-2454358 GCF_000296735.1 Chrysochloris asiatica | reverse complement strand
CCCCCCCGCCCTTAGCATCCCGGACCCCCGCGCCTCACCTTCACGTCCTTGCGCCTAGTCGCCAAGTTTGTCTCCCACTTGGAAAGTTCCCGAACCTGGACCCGACACGTCGGCAGCCCGGTGCCCACGGCTCGGAGGAAGCGAGCCCGTGTGGGCCGCCGCCGGGCGTGCTGCGCGGCTCCGAGGCGGCGGCGCGGAAAAGGAGAAGGGAGGAAGGGGCGGGGAGCCCGGGCGCGAGAGCTCCCTCCGACCTCAGCCTGCGCACGTTAGCGGCGCGGGGGATTTCGGCGCTATTATTACCCTCCCCAGCGTTGGCGCTTTGTTCTCGCTCCGAACCAGTCTATTGCCATCACCTGCAACGGCGAAGAGTTTGGACTCCCGAGTCAAGCTAATGAGGTGCAAATGGTGTTCCACTTCCTATTAGTAGTGTAAGGTGCTGACTTTCCTGCTCTCTAAAATGAAGGAAATGATAGTACCTCTATGGGGGCGAATCCAGATTTTGTGAGGCCTGAAAGTTAAACATTTGAGGGGAACGTGGAAATACAAAATTAGTTTCAGGGTTTTGAAAAACGGTCTTTACAAGTAAGAAGGCCTGAAGCTTAGGCTTCATTAGCTTCATGGTGAAGCCATCAAAAGATTGTTGAGAGAATTAAAGTGGGGAGGGGTGTGAAGTACCTAGAACGGCCTGGCTCTTTCAACAGGTGCTGTTGATGGTGATGGTTTCCTTGTCAGGTGGACCTTGGAAAGAAGAACCTAACACTGTCAATTACATACCAACTCTTTTCTATACGTACTGCATTTAATCCATGCACATACTTGTGCGTTAGTAGTATGCTCTCTTTACAGATCAAAAAACGAAGGCTCGGAAAATTCATGTCAGTTGCTCATTACCCAGCCCAGTTCTGCCACATTGCAAGTGCCCGATTTTCCCACAATTCCTCAGAAAATATGAATATGTGAATATTTTACTATACCTTGTTGCTTAGGCAAGAAGTAAAAAGAAGACATCCACACCCTTTCCCCTTACCAATGAGAGATCACAGTGCCTCAGAAATACCTATTTCAGAATTTCCACTGGAGAATTTCCCCAGTTCTGTTCTGAGAGCAGATGATTGTCCTTGAAACCACACTCTGAGTGTGAAATCCTCTGTCGCAAAATCAATAAATGGCTTCACTTGAATGTGTTTACGCTACACATTTGCTGGCTTTGTTAGCACTGTGTGTTTACTTTTTCTATCGATTATTAATACTACCGCAATTCAGATTAATGGGTTTATAATCGATCTCCAAAGGGTTTATAAACTAAGACAAACAATAACATAATGAAAGGAACACTCCTAGGGCAAAGGCACTTTATATACCTTTTTCTCATAGAATTTCCACCTCTCTTTGCTGTAGTAATTCTTATCCTACTCTGAATTCTCTAGGAGTCCTTGGGAGGCACTGTAGGATAAGCACTGGACCACAAGGTCGGTGTGAACTGTTGGTGGGCCAAACTCAACCAGTCCCTCCTCAGAAACCCTATACAGGGGCTATGAATCAGAACCGACTTCACAGCACTTAACAACAACAACACGAAAGCTCCAGAAGTCCTGCTGTAGCGCTGCAGAATAAGCACTGGACTGCTAACAGCAAGGTCAGCGGTTCAAGCCCACCAGCCACTCCTGGGAAACCCTGCACAGGGTTGCTATGAGTTGGAACAGACTCCATGGCACTTAACAAAATGAAAGCCCCCAAATATATTGTTGTCCAAGGTGCCACAAACAGCTAGGATTTCAACAGTTTTACCTGGGTTTTATTCTCTCACTTTCTCCATCCCGGGGAGATGAAAGTACTAAAAATACATGAAGGCATTTATTCTTACAACGTAGATGAAAGAAGATACCAAATTCCAAAGGTTATTCTTAACTTAAGTTTCCATAACAGGAGAACAAAGCAAAGCCTAAACCCACAACCGAGTTTTCTAGGCTGAAGGAGGAGGATGCCTAGTACAGTGGCAAGCAAAGCACATAATCGGATATGTGCTAAATGAATTAACTCATAAAAGAATTAGTGGACTATGTAGTATTTGGTGATGGTGGTTACTTAAGCCACAACCTTTCAGTAGAAGAGACTCTTGTAAAATGATAGTACAGCAAAGAGGCTTTTTTCTCCTTTCTATTTTTTCTCACTATTTCAGAGTCCTGATGTTGCACTATAGGATAAGTACTGAGCTGCTAACCACAAGGTTGGTGGTTCAAATCCACCAGCTGCTCCTCAGAAATCAACCCTATTCAGGCTTGCTGTGAGTTAAAAATCAACTTGAAGGCACTTAGCCATAGCAGCAACATCTTGCTTTAGGTTCACTGTTGGCCAATGCGAGGGAGCAAAGGCTAGTGGAAGAAGGAAGAACAGAGAAGGATGTGTTGCCGAGCAGGGCTAAAGACGCTTATCTTGTCCCTAGCCTGTGCCTCAGAGGCAAAAGGCGTGTTTCTCAGAAACATGGGAAAAGACACCTTAAATCCTCTAGTTAAATTGTGACATCTAAGCCATACTTCAAAAAAAAAAAAAAAAAAAAAAAATGGGTTCCTATAAAAAGAGCATCTTTTTGTTAAAATAGAAAATAAAACCTGCATCCAAGTAATCTGTGTCCCTGCAACCCCCCACAATAGTGACACCCTGTGGTGTCTTTGCGGGGGACAGCGATGGGAGGTCACATGTTTAGAAAGGAAAGCAAGTTCACTACCTTTCCCTGGGGCAGGGAAGCATACATGTAGGAAGAGAACTTACAAAGATTTTCAAAAACAAATTTAATAAAGGAAGTGAGAGAAAGAGGAATGAATAGAACTCTCAAGGAGTAGGTGATTTTCCAGAAGTTCTGAGGAGGGAGTGAAATTGTGGATCTAATAAATGGAAAAACAATAAACACTCTGTGTTTATCCAGACTAGATGGTTCCAGAGTCCATGCTTTTTAGTGAGTGTTGTTATGCTTTTGGCAGGAGAATAAGTTAAACCATCTAACTGATCTAGATATGACAGGCTCCAGGGGAAAAAACATCAAGGGGAAAGTACAACTGGTGCTTTCTTAAATGATTTGCAGAAGATGTGACACTCTTGAGTATGAAGTTTAAAACAATTTTATCCCCCAAAACCAAGTTGAGTGCAGATTTCCTTTCTTACTACCTAATCCAGAGCACTCTCATTTGCAAAGTTCACTGGTTTCTCCAGCAGTTCTCAACTTTCAAATACAGCACCTTTAGTAGCATACAGTCTACACAACTGTGCACTCTAATTCATTAATACACCCCCCACACACACACACACACTGATTGGGTGTGGTGCTGTAGGAGAAATACTGGACTCCTAACCACCAGGACAGTGGTTCAAACCCACCAGCCACTCCTCGGAAACCAAGTACAGGATGGCTACAGCTCAAAACCAACTCCACAGCACTTGACAACCACTACCACTGACCTCAAAAGAGAGTCCTGTGAATCTATAGAATAAACACTGGACTGTGAACCGCAAGGTCAGCGGTTCAAATCTACAGTCACTCTGAGGGAGAAAACATGAGGTTTTCTGCTCCCACAAAGATTTATAGCCCCTGAGGCCCTATATATGGTCAGTATGAGTCAAAATCAATTCAAAAGTCCTTAACAACAACAACTAGCCCCAACTACCTTTCATGTACCAAATTCCATTCTAGGCCATGATTGGCTGAGAAATGGCACAAGCTATTGATGGATGGAAGGGGCTGTCAGCTACTCACCAAGTTCAGGCTTCTGCTAACAGACCAGGGACTTAAGTGGGGCTTATGCCCCACAATGCCTGACACTACGTACGGAAGGATGCATTCTTCACCTGTGCCTCCCCATGTATGGCACTTAAGGAGGTAAGAAGGTCATGTTGCAGACCTAAAACCTACGTTACCTGTTGGGGATGGAGGCTGGGTGAGTGGTGGGGAGTAGTTTTTAACAGCCAATCTCAACCCTGTGGTAAAATAGCACAATCAGCTACTCTGCAGGGGCAGAAAATCAAGATCCCTTTCCTCTCTTCCATTCCAACAACACAGCCTAACATGACACTGGAAGCCAGGTTTAATCCCCCAGCTACTTGGAACCCAGGGGCCCCGACACCAGCACCCACCTTTCTGTTTGGACTTTCTGGAAGGCTGTCACTCTTAACTCACACCACTGGCTGCCCAATCATAATGAGGAATTTTGTAACTATTTCTGTTTGCCATTAGAGAACCATTTAAAACATCTATTTCCCCCCATATACATTTGCCTTTTGAACACATTTTCAGGAACTCACTAGCTAACAATGTGAGGGACTGCCTTCGTGGAAAAATTACCCCGAGCATAGGGAATTCCTTTCTCATACCACACAGAGCCTTCAGGCCTATCTAGCTCTACCTCCTGCCTTGCTCCCTATTTTTTATTTCTTGGTGACATTCAGTTCCTAGAACCTCTTCTTATTGTCTCACTCAGTCTATTACCTTGATTCTGACTTCTCTTATCTCCCTACCAAGAATAGATCCATTTTTTGTTTATTTGTTTTACCAGTGAATTCTTCACTCATTTGACCTTCTTCCATTCCTGGTCAGTAACCTCCTTCATCCACCACTCCTTCTATCAGTTTGTCGTACTGTCGTGGCTTGTGTGCTGCTGTGATTCTGGAAGCTATGCCAATGGTATTTTAAATACCAGCAGGGTCACCCATGGTAGACAGGTTTCAAATGAGCTTCCAGACTAAATCAGACTAGGAAGAAGGACAGACAGACTACTTCCAAATATTTAGTCACTGAAAAACCTTATGAATAGCAGTGGAACACCATCAGATGGCACCAGAATATTGAATTTTGAAATATGATGAAGAGCACCAGAATATAGTCAGATATAGTGCCATAAGATGAGCCCTTCAGATTGAAAGGCACTCAAATATGACTGGGGAAGAGCTGCCTCCTCAAAGTTAAGAGTAGACTGTGATGACATTAATGGAGAAAAGCCCTTTGGACCTTCATTTGCTGATGGGGCACAACTCAAAATGAAGAGAAACAGCTGTAAATATCCATTAATAATAGGAACATAATATGTACGAACTTCAGGGAAATTGGAAATTGTCAAAAATGAAATGGAATGCATAAACATCAATATCTTAGACATTTGTTGTTGTTAAATATCATTGAGTCAGTTCCAACTCATAGCTACCCTGCCTGTATAGAGTTTTCAAAGAGTGGCTGGTGAGCCTGAACCACCAACCTTGCGATTCAAACTGAATTTGCAGTCTAGCGCATTAACCCACAGTGCCATACCAGGACTAAAATGGACTGGTACTGATGGGACAGGACTCAAAATGAGAAGAAACAGTTGCAAAGGTCCATTCATAATCTGAATGTTGAATGCACAAAGTATGAATCTAGAAAAGTTGGGAATTGTCAAAAATGTAATCAAACATATGACATGGACTATCATATAATCTACTATACAAAGAAAGAAACTGAAGAGGAATGGCATCACAATCATTGTCCAAAAGAACATTTTAAGATCTACCCTGAAGTTCAACTCTGTTTGTGATAGGATAATACCCATATGCCTACAAAGGGGAGTAGTCAATAAGACTATTGTTCAAATGTACACACCAAACACAAAAGCCAATGATGAAGATTGAAGATTTTTACCAAGTTCTGCATTCTGAGATTGATTAAACATGCAAGCAACATGCATTGATAATTACTGGTGATTGAAATGCTAAAATTGGGGGGAGGGGGGAAGGATCAACATTTGCAACATATGACCTTCATGATAGAAATTACTCCAGCGACCACATGATAGAATTTTGTAAGAATTTTGCAATAATCAACAACATAAATGGCAACTATACATGTAGACCTCACTAGATTGAATGCTCTGGAATCAAATCAGCTACATCTGTGGAAAGAGACGATGGAGAAGCTCAATATTATTATTCAGAAAAAGGTTAGAGGCCAACTGAAGAACAGAGCATCAGTTGCTTATATATAATTCAAGTTCAATTTAAAGAGAATTAAAACATGTCCAAGAGGGCTAAAGTATGAACTTGAGTATATCCCATCTTAATTTAGAGACCATCTCAAGAACAGATTTGATGCACTGAATACCAATGACCAAAGACCAGATGAGTTGTGGTATTACATACAATATCATACATGATGAAAGCAAAAGTTCATTAAAAAGACAGAAAGGAAAGAAAGAAATGGCAAAGGTGGTGTTAGAAGAGACTCAGGAACTTGATTTTGAATGTAAAGTAGCTAAAGCAATTGAAAGAAATGATGAAGTAAGAGTTGAACAGGCATTTCAAAGGGAAAGTTGAGAAGACAAAATAAAGGACTATAGTGAAATGTATAAAGATATGGAATTATAAAACTAAAAGGGATGAACACTAAGCATTTCTCAAGCTGGAAGAACTGAAGAAAAAATGCAAGCCTCAAGTTGAAATATGAAGGATTCTGTAAAGACAATGAGTCCTTATATGGTACTGTAGAATAAGCACTGACTGAGAATCACAAAGTCAAGGTTACAAACCACCAGCTGTTCCTCTGAAATCATATATAGGGTTGTTATAAGTCGGAACCAACTCAACGGCATTCAACAACAACAGTATTGAACAGTGTATTGAACAAAAGTATTGAACAGTGCAAGAAACATCAGAAGATGAATAGAATTCAGAGTTATTCTACCAAGATGAACTGGTCAACTTTCAATCATTTCTGCAAGTAACATGATCAAGATCCAGTGGTACTAAAAGAAGAAGTCCAAGCTGCACTAAAGACATTGACATAAAAACAAGGCTCCAGGAATTGCCAGAATACAAATTGAAATGTTTCAACAAATGGATGCAACACTGGAAGCACTCACTGGTCAATGACAAGAAAACTGGAAGAGAGCTACTTAGCTAACCAACTGGAAGAGATCCATATTTGTGCCTATTTCAAAGAGAGGTAACATAACAGAATGCAGAAATTATCAAGCAATATAATTTTTATCACACAAAAGTAAAATTTCGCTGAAGATCATTTAAAAACTGATGCATCCATATATCCACAATGAGGAATATCATTGCTGATGTCAAAGTTTCACCTGTATTTTATTGACTGTGCAAAGGCATTTGACTGTGGGGTCATGACAAATTATGGATAACATTGGGAAGAAAAAGAATTCCTGAACACTTAATTGTGTTCATGCAGAACCTGTACATAGACCAGGAGGTAGTCATTCAAATCAAACAAGAGGATATTTAGTGATTGGTTTAAGATCATGAAATCTATACACCAGTGTTGTATCCTTTCACTATATCTATTCAATCTGTATGCAGAGCAATAACCCAAGAAACTGAACTATATGAAGAATGCAGCCATCAGGATTAGAGGAAAATTCATAAGCTACAATGTGCACATGAAACAACCTCACTCTGAAAGCAAAGAGGACCTGAAGCACTTACTGATAAAGATCAAAGAGTACAGCCTTCAGTATGGATTACACCTCAACATAAAGAAATAAAAAATCCTCACTGTCAATAAAATGCTAGCCAATAGAATTCAATAATATATATTTAAAAAAATACATCATGATCAAGTGGGATTCATACCAGGGAAGCAAGGATGGTTCAAGATTTTAAAAACAATCAATGTAATCCACTATATTAAAAAATTTTTTTTTTAAAGGAAGAGAACCACATGATCATATCGATTGATGCAGAGAAAAGGCATTTGACAAAATCCAACACCTATTCCTGATAAAAATACTCAACAAAGTAGGAATTGAAGGGAAGTTCTTCAGTATAATTAAGAGCATATATACAAAACCAATATCCAACATGACTTTTAATGGAGAGAAACTGAAAGCATTCCATTTGGGAACAGGAACCAGACAAGGATGTCCTTTATCACCTTTCCTATTTAATATTGTGCTGGAAGTCTTAGCCAAAGCTATAAGACAAGGAAAGGAAATTAAAGGCATCCAAATTGGCAAAGAAGTAAAAGTAAAACTCTCTTTGCAGATGATATAGCCTATATATGGAGATCTAGTGTACAGGGTCGCTGTGGGTTGGAACCGACTCAACGGCACTTAACAACAACAACAACAAGTGTGGCACTGTGGATTAATAGATGGCAAAGTCGGTTTAAACTGCAAGGTTGGTGGTTCAAGCTCATCAGTTGCTCCTTGGAAACCTTATACAGGATCACTATGAGTCAGAACTGACTTGATGGCACTTAACAACAGCAACATATTCTATATATAGAAAATCCCAAAAACTCAGCAAAAAAAAAAAAAGTGTTGGAACTCATTGGAAGATTCAGCAAAGCGTCAGGGCACAAGATCAACATACAAGAATCAGTTGGATTCCTATATACTGATCTTTGACAAAGGGCCAAAATACATTAAATGGTGAAGAGATAGTCTCTTAAACAAATGTTGTTGGCAAAACTGGAAGTCCATTTGCAAAAGAATGAAACAAGACCCATAACTCTCACCACATAAAAAACCATTTCAACATGGATTAAAGACCTA
>NW_006408531.1:2445032-2445730 GCF_000296735.1 Chrysochloris asiatica | reverse complement strand
TGGAACTCATTGGAAGATTCAGCAAAGCGTGAGGGCACAAGATCAACATATAAGAATCAGTTGGATTCCTATATACTAATAAAGACAATTCTGAAAAGAAAATTAGGAAAACAATGCCATTTATAATAGCCACCCAAAGGATGAAATATTTTGGAAGAACTCTAACCAACTAAACAAAAGACCTATACAAAGAAAACTACAAAACACTACTACAAGAAAGCAAAAGAGATTTACTAAAATGGAAGAGTATACCATGCTCATGGATAGGAATACTTAAGCTTTTGAAATTGTCAGCACTACCCAAAGCAATCTACAGATATAATGCAACCCCAATCCAGATTCCAACAACATTCTTTAAAGAGATGGAAAAAATGATCACAACATTTGTATGGAAGGGAAAGAGGCCTTAGATAAACAAACCACTGCTTAAGAATCACGCTCTGATTTCAAAATTTACTACATGGCCATAGTGGTCAAAACAGCCTGGTTTGACAATGAAAGATACATAGATCAATGGGATATACAATACAATGAAAGATACATAGACTAATGGAACAGAATTGGGAACCCAGAAGTAAATTTGTTCACATACAGTCAACTGATCTTTGACAAAGGGCCAAAATACATTAAATGGGGAAGAGATAGTCTCTTAAACAAATGGTGTTGGCAAAACTGGAAGTCCATTTGCAAAAGAATGA
>NW_006408531.1:2434004-2434901 GCF_000296735.1 Chrysochloris asiatica | reverse complement strand
AGTGTTTCATTCTGCTGTTCATAAGGTCACTATGAGTCTGTACTGACTCGATGGCACTTAACAACAACAACAACAACATAAAAAATAGGGGACTATAAAGAAATGAAGTAGCTGGTTTAGAAGCTTTCACGAGTGTGCTTACTTTCAGAACAAGGGGGTAAGATAGAATCCCCACTGAACAGCTTTCCTTGTTTCCAGATGGGTCTGGTGTAAGGGGATGGGGGAGGGCAAAGATAAGATTTTATGATTCAGTTTTAAGTAATTGTTTTTAGGACTCAACTGATGGTCACAAGTGTAAATGCTGAAGATGTATAGCTAAAATGGGAAAGTAGTTCATCTGTCATTTCAGGAACAGAGGACCCTGGGACCAGCAAGAGGAAAGAGCATGAATGGAGCGTGGGATCCTAACCAGAAAAGTGGCTACAGCAGAGACAGTGGCAGAGGCGATGGCATAGAGAGGGAGAGCAGCTGAGGATTCTAGGCCCATGGGCTGAGAGAGGCTGTATGTTTGGGGGCAGGAGGCTGGCTTACAAAGTGTGCCCTTTGGACATATAAATGAATATGTATTTTCTGTTTTATATGTGTGTATCAAAAAGAAAAGAAAAAGGAATAGAGGTAAATACTGTTGACTCATGGCACATGAATTATAATCATTACAATAAAACAAAATATGATTTATGGAATGTAAAACTGATAATCCACCCTGTAAACTTTTTAAAAAATGTTTTATTGTGAATTATGCGATAGTTTACATGGGAGAACATTAGCTTTACATTCATCCTATCATATATCATTTCATTCACCCTGTAAAGTTTTAACAATAAAAATGTTAAATAATAATAATAATACAAATCCTCACTATTAGATCAATAAGCAACATCATGATAAACAGAAAAG
>NW_006408531.1:2432736-2433904 GCF_000296735.1 Chrysochloris asiatica | reverse complement strand
TTTATTTTTAGCCAGCTGGAATCAGTTTAGATTATCCCAATTTTGTTGGCAACATCAAAAGCAACCTAGTCAGGAGCCAGTCAAACATTTGCCTTCTTTTCTTCATCAGGCCTAATGAAGGTGTTGACCTTGGCTAAGCCAATGTCAGAGCATGTTCACAGCCTGTGTGATCTGGTGCTTGTTGGCCTTGACATCCACAATGAACACAAGTGTGTTATTATCTTAAATCTTCTTCATGGCTGACTCAGTAGTCAGAGGGAACTTGATGATGGCATAGTGGTCAAGCTTGTTTCTCCTGGGGGCGCTCTTCCCAGGATATCTGGACTGCCTCTGAAGCCTCAGAGTCTTGGGCCGCCGGAAGGTGGGTGACATGTGGATCTTATTTTTTGTATGTGGCTGTGGATGCCTCTCAGCATGGCCTCCTTGGCCTTTAACGCCTTTGCTTTGGCTTCAGCTTTGGGAGGGGCAGGGACTTCCTTCTTCACTTTTGGCGCCATCTTTGTAAAAAGCTCAAGGATTTTCTTTTACTTCGCTCCATAATCAACACTCATGGAAGCAGCAGTCAAGAAATCAAATGATTTCTTGCATTGGGGAAATGTGCTGCAAAAGACCTCTTTGAAGTGTTAAAGAGCAAAGATAGCACGTTGAGTATTAAGGTGTTCCTACTCAAGCCATGATGTTTTCAATTGCCTCATGTGCCTGTGAAAGCTGGACAGTGGATTTGGAAGAATCAATACATTTGAATTATGTTGTTGGCAAGAAGACTGAAAGTATCTGGACTTCTATAGTCAGGGTGCTCCTTATAAGGGAGGAAAGCAATATTTGGTCTCTTGTACTTTGGATATGTGATCTGAAGGGAAAAGTTCCTGGAGAAGAACATCTTGCATGATAAAGGAGAGGGTCAGTGAAAAAGAGGAAGATGCTAAACAAGATGGATTGACCCAGCAGCTGCAACTATGGGCTCCAACATAACAAGGACTATGAGGATGGTACCGGGTTAGGCAGTGTTTTGTTTGTTGTACATGGAGTTGCTGTAAGTCAAACCTGCCTGACAATATAAGAACAACATAATATTTTTTGCCTAATGGAAGAAATGGTTGTTGTTGAGTGCTGTTGACTGAGTTCCAACTTACAGTGATCCTATATAAGGTTTCCAAAGAGTGGCTGG
>NW_006408531.1:2425181-2432502 GCF_000296735.1 Chrysochloris asiatica | reverse complement strand
TTTTTTTTTTCATTTACTGAAATATTTTTTCATTGTATCCAACTTGATACTGATTAATTTGTCATTACTTACTTAGTCCTGGTGTGGCACTGTAGGATAAAGCACTGGACCCTAAGGTCAGTTTGAACCACAAGATTGGTGGTTCAAGCTCAGCAGTCACTCCTTGGATACCTTATACAGGGTCACTATGAGTCAAAACCGACTCAATAGCATTCAACAACAACAATTTATTTCAATATGCACCTCTTAGGCAACATCAATACTGTTGTCATACTAACAAACTTATCAATAATTACTTGGTATTGTATAATACCTAGACCAAATTCAAACTATCTCAATTGTCTCAAAAAATGTGTTTTTACAATTGGTCTTTTTGTTTGTTTGCTAATTTGTTTTTTAATCAGAAGTCATACAAGTTCCATTGCTTGCATTTGGCTGTATGTCTCCTAAGTCTCTCTTAGGCCTTCTAGTTTCCATACCATTGACCTGTGGAAGAAACGGGCCCCCAGTATCCATAGGCTGTATTTGTCTATTTACTGCCTTCCTTGTGGTATTGGTGTGGTGCTGTGGGCTAATGCGTCAGACTGCAAAGTTGTTTGAACTACAAGGTCGGTGGTTCAAGCTCACAAGCGGTTCCTTGGAAACCCTATACAGTGTCGCTATGTGTAGGAATCGATTCAATGACACAACAACTTGTGGTATAGTTTACCTACTGCCTGTAAACTTATGACACTCATTTTGTTTTTACATTTTGTATGCTTTTCCTCCACTACCTTATGGATCACTCATAAAAACAATGCCTTCTTCTCCACATTCTAGTTGGTTCTTGATCTTTCAGGAAGTACCAACTGCGATACATTAGTCATATTCAACAGTTTCCCTAAGCGTAAATGGATGAGATAAAGGTAAGATCTGAAGACACATAACTATTGATTAAATAAAAGAAAATTATCTTAGAAGAAATTCAGAGAAGTATTATCATTGTTTTATATTGATAAAATTCAGTGTGTTATACCATAAGAGCATTCTCTTCTTTAAAATGTATTCATTTGAGAAGAAGTAAAATTCTCCTCCACATGAATTATTTGTTTTACTATAAGGACTGAGTTTTGACATTTCACATGCATAAAGCAATTATTTAAAAATAACTGGAGAGATTCAGTTTGGTAGTATATGTGGAGTCACGTGGTAACACAATAGTAAACATTCACAGCTGCTAATTAAAAGGGTGGAAGTTCGAGGCTACCCAGAAGTACCTTGGAAGAGAGGGCTGGTGATCTATTTCTGAAAAATCAGCCACTGAGAGCACTGTGGAGCACAGATCTGTTCCGATACACAGAGTCACTGTGAGTTCATTTTGACTTGACAGCAATCTGTTTTTTTTTCGATTGTGGGAGATCTTGTGTTTTATAAATGAAAGCCTGGGCTCAGTGAGGTGCAGTGACCCCCAAATATAGAGATATAGTTTTGTCTAATAGACTTTTTCCATAAAGATACAGTTTCTAAATATTTTCTCTGGGCTTGATAATTTTTCAATGCTTTGTAAATTTTATAAAGGAATGGCACAAGTATTAGAATTATTTTCATTTATTCAGTGTTTACAACATGCCAGGTACCAGCTGCTCCTCTGAGACCCTATATATACAGGGTCACCATAAGTCGGAACCAACTTGACAGCACTTAACAACAACAGATCCTCATTTACACTCTTTATGTTGAAAAGAATCATCTAGACTTCATATCAACCCTATTAACTAGTTTCTAGAATTAGTCCCACTTCGTAGAGGAAGAAGAAGAGGCACAAGCCCATTAACGTCTTCCCCAAGGTCTCTCTCCCAGCTAGTAAGTGGTATAACCAGGTTTGACTCTAGGCAGCTTAGCCAATGAGTCTTAGCCCTTCACCTCCATACTATATAAAACCTATATTAAGGTGATTTCATCAGGGCAGAGGAGTTTTGGTGTGGCGCCATAGGATAATCACTGGACCACAAGGTTGGTTTGAACTGCAAGGTCGGCAGTTCAAACTCACCAGCTGCTCCTCAGAAACCCTATACTGGGTCACTATGAGTTGGAACCGACTCAACTGCACTTAACAACAACACCAACTAGAAGCAGGGAAGAGGATTCCTTGGGTGATGCACACAGCAAGCTGAGTTGCTAACTGAAAGGTTGGAGGTTCAAGTCTACCCAGAAGTTATGGAAGAAAGGTCTGGCAATCCACATCCAAAAGATCAGCTCTTGAAAACAGAAACATAAATACACATGCGGTCACCATAAGTTGAACTCAACAGCACAGTCACTGGTTTTTAAAGCAATGAAGGAGGCAGAAGGAGCTCACTAGTTCTCAGTATGTACAGTGCAGTTGCAGGGGACTTCTTCAGTTACAGAGGGGCTTCAGGAAATCCCCATCCAAATAAAGCGGTGTAAGATGGATCTAAGAATTGAAGAGCAATGGAAATCCCCTGCCACTAATAGACTTCAGAGAGTTTTCTGATAGGATTAGTCAAAGTTCATTTACAGCAACTGAAGATCCAGAATGAAGTGACTATAAGTGCTTTTGGAGAAATCCAAGCCAAGTCTACACAAGGCCATGTTGCCTAGATCCACTATGCCTTCTAAGAACACTGAGGAGAACAGAGTTTGCATTGCGAAGATCAGCTCTGAGGGAACTGTGTCAGGCGAAAAGCTGCTGCTCATGCGTCATGCGTACATTTCTAGCCTTCATGTTGAAGAGTGCACTTTAGATCTTCAGAGTTCTGGAAACAAAGTCCTTCCAGATTTGTTGCTGTTGTTGTTAAGTACCATGGAGTTGGTTCCAACTCATAGCAGCCCTGTATAGGGTTTCTGAGGAGCAGTTGGTGAGGTTGAACTGCTGACCGTGTGGTTAGCAGTCCAGTGTTGATCCCACAGTACCACATTAGTCCTTTCTAGTTTTAGAAGATACTATATTAAAGCTATATTAAAGATGCATTGGGGTTTTTTTTAGGTGTTGTGGCAAAACACCGTCTATGTGTCCAGAACAATGTTCTGAGACTATGCTATACCACCTGGAAAACTGTTATTAAGACATTTTTTGTTGTTAAAATTAACATTTTTCTTTTTTCATTTCTATTTATTTACCAGATTCTTTGCCTTGTTTTCATTTATGCCTGTTTGTCCAATAGCAGAACTTTCTCCCTCTCCATTCTGATCCTGTCCCTTCACCTCTTTTGCCCTTTACTCTCTTACCTGGTTCTTTCTGCATATTAACTTCAGATTAAATTTCTAATATGATTTTCAAGAAGGTTTAGCAGATTTAGTATAAATATCTGGCAGGGACAACTTGATCTATTTTTTGTCTGCATCCATGCAATCTTCTCCTATTGTTTCTCTCACTGAGTTGATGCTTGCACTAAGCAAGGGACACAGCAGGTAAATCCCAACTTCACTGCTACCATAGTTGCATGGTAAAAGTCAACATAAATCCGATTCCCAGCTGGAAGTGGACTGAGTCCTCACTTCTCCATCCTCATCACCAGTCAATAAATGCTGTACTCTCCTAGGACCAGATACCAGGGGCTAGTTCATTGGCATACAGCTCACAAGTTTGAGGGGTCCATATGACACCCTCTTCTTAAGACAGCAGAGAATGAGTATTCCAGAACACTTAATTGTGCTCATGAATAACCTGTACCTAGAACAAGAGACAATCATTTGAACAGAATAAGGGGACACAGAATGGTTTAAAATTAGGAAAGATATATGCCAGGGTTTTATTCTTTCACCATACTTGTTAAATTTGTATGCTGAGCAAATTCCAAGAAGCTGGATTATATGAAAAAACTGTGGCATCAGGATTGGAGGAATAACAATCAGTGATATGGAGATAATACAACCTTGCTTGCTGAAAGCGAAAGGACTTAAAATACTTAATTTATGAAGAGCAAAGATCACAGCCTTTGGTATGGGTTGTATTTCAATGTAAAGAAAACAAAAATCCTCACCACTGAACCAATAAATAAGATCCATATAAAATGTAGAAAATATTGAAGTTGTCAAAGACTTAATTCTACTTGGATCCACTATCAACACTTAATGAACAATACATTGTCAAGAAATCAAACAACGTATTGCATTTGTGTTCAACAAATGTCAGTTTAAGGACTAAGGTGTGCCTTACCTAAACCTTTCACATGCATATGAGGTATTTTCAATAACCTCATATGCATGTGAAAGCTGGTAATGAATAAGGAAGACTGTAGAAGAATTGGTGCATTTGAGTTACAGTGTTGGAGGAGAATATTGAAAATGCCATGGGCTGCCAAAAGAACCAATAGATCTGTGTTGGAAGAAGTGTAGCCAAAATTCTCCTTGGAGGCCAGGATCACCAGACTTCGTCTCTTATACTTTGGACATGTTTTCAAGAGGGACCTGTTGCTGGAGAAGGACATCTTGCTTTATAGAGTGGAGGGTTAGTGAAAAAGAGGAAGACCCCCAATGAGATGGACTGTCACAATTGCAGCAGAAATGGGTTCAAGCATAGCAAAGATTGTGGGATTGGTGCATGACTGGGCAATGTTTTGTTCTTTTGTGCATATCTTATGAGTCAGTACCGACTTGATGGCACCTAATAGCAACACTTTACACAAGCAGGCCCTCTCACTTATCCCTAGTCACCTGGGGCCAAGTCAGGGACCATTGGCCATAACTCAGAAATCCACATGATTTCATCTACTTGAGACAAGGTGGTCCCTTCTTTGATCCTAGTCATCCCTAGCTAGGCCAGAACATACAAGTTAAAAGGACATAGGCAAATTCACAATAAAACATTAAAAAAAAAAAAAGGACATAGGCAAATAATCCAAATAGGTAGACATCAGCCCCTACTTGACTCTCACTGCACTTGCAGGTTTGTATACTTAACATCAGGAGTCCTGGTGTGGCACTGTGGGTTAATGTACCAGACTACAAAGCTGTTTGAACTGCAAGATTGGTGGTTCAAGTTCACCAGCTGCTCCTCAGATAAACCTATACAGGGTCGCTATGGGTCAGAACCAACTGGACAGCACTTAACAACAACATACTTAACATCTACAATTTATTATAACCAGAAAGTATACAAATAAAGAGAAGCATAGATGAGAGGAGAAGGGGTGCCAGTGCAGAGCTTCCATTGTTCACTAGGAAGGTGTCAGATGTTCCCCACAACCCAGGAAGCCTAAACTACTTCCAAGTCCATTAGCTTCATTGCATAGTCATGTTTCACTGAATATGTGTGGTTGAAACCTCACCCAACATCCCTTCCTGAGGGTAGCTGACCAGGTGTGGTCAGTGTTGTTGTTGTTGTTATTAAGTGCTTTGGAGTTGGTTCTGATTCATAGCAGCCCTGTATAGGGTTTCCTGGACCTGATGTAGTGCTATAGGATAAGCACTGGACTGCAAACCACAGTGTCAGTGGTTCAAACCCAGTCCCTCCTTGGAAACCCTATATAGGGTCACTATGAGTGGGAATTGACTCAATGGCATTTAACAACAAGAACAATAGGATTTCAAAGGAGTGGCTGGAGGGTTTGAACTACCACTTTGCAGTTAATAGTCCAATGCTTATCTTACAGCGCCACACCAGGAGAATTTGTGCTGTCCTAATTTATTTGCCCAAATTCACAAGGGTGCCTGATGGGTTCAGATAACAAAGATACCTTGATTGCTCTGGAAATTATCTCTCAAGAATCAAGACAAAGGCCAAATCAAATCTGTCTCACACATCTACTTCATGTACTTCTGGAACTATTGATGTTATCTGTGATTGGGGGTAGACCATACACCTAAGGCTAAGTTAATCAGGTTATTGATGATCTTAGTCCAAAACATTGGTTCAGATACAGTGTAGGACTTTACCAGTTGATTTGAACCTGGAATAATTATATTTTCCCTATATAGGAATTCCAGGATAAGCACTGGACTGTGAACCACAAAGTCAGCTGTTCAAACCCACCAGCTGCCCCACAGAAACCCTGTATGATAGCACTTAACAAAAACAAAACAACAAGAGTTATATAGAGAACCGTGAAGCTTTTGAAAATGGAGGCAACACTGAATCAGAAATAAGAAATCAAGAGAGAGAAAAAGGAAGTTGTGGTCACATTTTCAAGCCTGGATTATGAAATACCAAGAACCAGTCATGGACTTGTTAGTAACAAGAGTCCTTATGCTCCTTTTTGACATTAGTCAGTGAAGATCCCATTGACCTTCTTTTGCAAATGAAATAATCTTGAATCACAAAAATTAGAAATCCCTATGCACAGAGACATATGCAACAAAGAGTTATTATGATGCCTACTATGTTCTGCATTGCTCTAGAATCTGTGTTATACAAAAAAATACAATCATCTCTACAGTCAAAAAAGGTAGGATGGGGAAATCAGCCTTGACCAGGTTAGTTTAGCATTCTACCATGTGCTCCCTTGTACCTCTGAACAAAGTAAACACTAATTTCACATAAGCTTGTTGTTGTTGTTATCAAGTGCCTTCAAGTCAGTTCTGAAATTATAGTGACCCTAGATAGGGTTTCTGAAGAGTGTCTGGTAGATTTGAACCACTGACCTCTGGGTGGTAGTACAATGCTTATCCTAAAGCACAATAATAAATAGATTAGTCTGGAATAATTTCTATAAATATTCTATAAACAGGTACAATTAAACTTTATTAACAACATATTTGTGATAAAATCTATCTGTTTTGAGAACAAACAAGATGGCAGATAGGGTGGAAGTGCAGTGAGGAGCTCCATCAGCAACAACACAGAAACCAGACCAAGCAGGCTCAGAGGATGGTGCCAGAATTCTGAACCACTTATAAAGGAATATTTAGAAAGTTGGAAGGCTTACAGTCAGTGGAATTCGTAGCAGAAACAAGAAATCCAGTGCTTTCTAATCCAAGACATTCAGCTGCTCCCTGAGAGGCTATCTTAAGTGACACTGAACCAGGAAAGGATCAGAGCAGCCACAGACACGTGACAGAACTACAAAGATAAAGGAAGAAGAATGAAAAGGGAAGGCCATCTCCTGATCACATATACCTGGAGGCAATCAGAAAACATAAAAAATACCAAAACACACACCCATCTATGTTTTAAGACCACAGTTAACCACTGAATATACCAAAAAAAAAACAGAAACAGATCACCATATCAGCATATGTCCAGAAACAAGATAAAGTGACTGAGACAAATGAACTGGAGGTAGACCTATACGTCATACTGGAAGGAGGGCAGGCTTTAGAAATGCCTGAGAAGGCATTCAGAAAAATTATTATAAAATGTATCAAAACACTTTACAATGGA
>NW_006408531.1:2422272-2423471 GCF_000296735.1 Chrysochloris asiatica | reverse complement strand
CTTGCGGAGCCTTTGCAGAGTATAGAACATTAGGTGGAATCTGAGTCCCATCCAGAACCTTCTGAGGTGGGACACTCTCACTAGAAAGGACAAGCAAACCAGCCTGGAACAGCTAGAGTGGCAGAGGATACATCTTCAAAGAAAGAACATCAGGAAAAGCCCAAAACAAAAATGGCAGTATGACAGCTACTGCAAGAATAAGCAAACTGTTCACCAGGAAGCCATCAAGGCAAGCAATCAAGTTCCTTCAGGACAAACCCCCTCTAAGACTGAAACCCAAAGAGAACACATGAGCAGGCATGTAAGCTTGCTGGTGAGCATGTTGGTCTACTGGTGAGTGGAAGAGGGGGAAAGGCAGCAATGAAGAAAAATGGGCTGAATTCAATCACAGTCCATTGTCTCCCATCGACCTGGAAATGAGAGAGAGAAGAGGAAGGGCTACTGGTCCAATGTGTGGTAAGACCTGGGGGACATCTGAGCCCATGGACAAGGACATAGCCACAGATGGCTAGAGCTGAGAGTGAAGCTTCCAGCTGATATGAAGTGAGGGGAGAGGAAGAAGAATACTCAAATTTGCAGACAGTGCCCATTTGACCTAGCCTCGATGGCTTGAAAATCAGAACTCGACTAGAAGAAGATAAAAAACAAAAACAATTTTTGATAAAGGAAACAAGGGTAAATTGCTACAATTTGATGAACTTGACCTATACTCATGGAGGCAGTAACTCTAAGTACCAACAGAGAGGGAAGGAGTCTTCACATCGAGTATCAATGCTATCCCTTTGGTACACAGGGTATATAGGGATGGGCAACTTAGACATTGGGCTACCTGAAATGAGGGGGCAATAAAGGCACGAAGTGACTGGCTTACAAGGTTTCAAGAGGGAATTTAATTTAAGAGTGTGTGGGGCAAAAAAGAGTCCCCACTGAATAGTTGTCATCTTGTCTAGATGTTGTTGTTGTTAGGTGCCATCGAGTCTGTGCCAACTCATAGTGACCTTATGCACAGCAGAACGAAACACTGCCTGATCTTGGGCCAACCTCACTATTGTTGCCACGCTTGAGCCCACTGATGCTGCCGCTTGGCCAATCCATCTTGCCGGGGGTCTTCCTCTTTCTCTCTGACTCTCCACCTTACCAAACATGATATCCTTCTCCAGTGATTGCTCCCTCTTGACAAAGAGACGAAGTTTGGCCAT
>NW_006408531.1:2419936-2421702 GCF_000296735.1 Chrysochloris asiatica | reverse complement strand
AAAGTGAATAGAGAGATATACTGTTAAATGATGGTATATGGAGGGGAATGTAATCATTGTGATGAAAAAAGTTGTATGTTCACTCAATCCACAATAAAAGCTTAAAGAAAAAAAACATCTGTTTCAAAAGCATCATGTCATTGCAAAAATTTAACACATCAGTTTAAAATATAGATGTAATATGATCTCTTAAAACCAACCATTCTTACCAAGTCCACATAGAAAGTAGAGAGTAATCGGAGTTAAATCCTTTTTAGGTTTCTGTGCCATGATATTCAAGGTTCACTTATGTTCACTTCGAAGCTGGGTCCAATGCCCTGGAGGAATTGAGTCCAATTAACAAACATGCCACATAAATGAAGTAAGAGTAAAGTCTTTATTATTAGGAAGCTGACAACCAGGACACCCACAGCAAGGAGGCTGGTTTTAATGGTGTCCAATGACCATTGGAGTCCTGGTGTGGCGCTGTGAGCTAATGAGTCAGACTGCAAAGTTGTTTGGACTCCAAGGTTGACAGTTCAAGCTCACCATCCGCTCCTTGGAAACCCTATACAGGGTCGCTATGGTTCGGAATTGATTCGACAGCACTCAACAACAACAACAATTGCTATTTCTTACTAGCAATGTTTATACCTGTCTTAACAATGCTAATGAGTACAACACACAGTGGGCTAGAATCTTATCACTCTGATCTCATCTCTTTTTTTCACAAGGTGGTCATGATGTCCTGATAAACACAGCAAAGGGGAGCACATGATTACCTCTGCAGTGTTTGTTTGCCTAGGTGACTACTCCTTATCAGAAGCTACACAAGTAGGACCAGGCTTCAAGCAGGACTAGTCAGCAATGAACATTCTATATCAATGGTTAAAGCATGTTTCTTAGTACTCAGTTCTAAGAAACAGAGTACAGGAAAGGGAGGGCGGTAAGATCCTTCTTTGTTAAGTATCCTCCAGTTGGTTCCGACTCATTGCCACCCTGTAGAGGGTTTCCAATGAGGGACTGCTGGGTTTGAACTGCTGACCCTATGATTAGCAGCCCAGTACTTATCCTACAGTGTCAAACCAGGACTCCGAGGCAGTGCTTAACTATATTGTTGTTGTTAAGCGCCATTGGGTTCCAACTCATAGTGACCCTGATAGGGTTTCAGAGGAGCAGCTGGAAACTGATGACCTTGTGATTCGCAGTTCAGTGCTTATCCTACAGCGCAACACCAGGAGTCCTTCAACTATATATTACTCTTAGCTAATGCAGTGTACTTAAATTCTCAAACTAGCTACTTTCTTCTTTGTGCAGGTGAAATAGGCATCTGCTAACAAGCTTTAAAGACTCATCCAGGTTTTTGTAAGTCATCAAATCTAACTGAAGGAGCTCTGATAGCGTAGTGGTTACGAATCAGGTTGCTAACCTCAGGGTCAGCAGTTTGAAACTACCAGCAGTTCCGTGGTAGAAAGATGAGGCTTTCTGTTTCCGTAAAGATTTACAGCCTCGGAAATGCTGTACAGAGATTGCTGTGAGTTGAAACCAACTCCACAGCACATAACCACCACCACCATCATATCTAACTGACTCCTGGTATGGTGCTGTAGGATCAGCACTGGACTGTGAACTACAAGGTCAGTAGTTCAAACCTGCCAGCTGCTCCTCGGAATGCCTATACAGAGTCACTATGAGTCAGAACCAACTCAATGACACTTAACAACAACAACAACAAATATCTAACTGAAGACATTGGCAAACAACAAGTCACCAGGAATTGATGGAAT
>NW_006408531.1:2410939-2419079 GCF_000296735.1 Chrysochloris asiatica | reverse complement strand
GCAAAAGAAAAGAGGGAGAAGATGCAAATAAAAAGCATAAGATATCATATGGGTGATGTCACAACAGAACCAATGGAAATAAAAAGGATAATAACAGAATGCTATGAAGAGTTGTACTCCAACAAATTTGAAAATCCAGAAGAAATGGATAAAGTTTTGGAAAAACATTACCTACCCAAACAAACACAGAGTGAAGTAGCAACTTGAACAGATCTATAACAAAAGAAGAAATTGATCAGGTCATTAAAAAACTCCCAACAACAACAACAACAACAAAAAGCCCATGCCCAGATGGCTTTATTTATGAGTTTACCAAGCATTCAGAGAAGAGCTGACACCATTTTATGAAGTTAGCATAACCCTCATACTAAAACCAGGCAAGGACATCACTAAAAAAGACAATTATGGACCAATACCCCTCATGAACATAGATGCAAATATTCTCAATGAAAGCCTAGCAAATCAAATTCAATAACAGATCAAAAATATAAATACATAATGACCAAGTGGGATTAATTCCAGGGATGCATGGATGGTTCAATCTTTAAAAAATTATCAACATAATTTTGTATATAAAATTTGAAAAGGAAAAGAACCACATGATATATCGATTGATGCAGGAAAGGCATTTGACAAAATTCAACATCTATACTTGGTAAAAAAAACAAACAAAACAAACAAACCCACACAACAATGTGGGAATTGAAGGGGAAATCCTCAACATAATTAAGAGCACATATACAAATCCAACAGCCAGAATTACTCTCAATGGAGAAACATAGAAAGCTTTGACTTTTTGGAAGGAACTAGACAAGGATGTCCTTTATCACCACTCCTATTCAATATCGTGTTAGATGTCTTAGCCAGGGCTATAAGGCAAGAGAAGGAAATTAAAGGCATCCAAGTCTGCAAAGAAGAAGTAAAACTCTCTATTTATCCATAATATGATCATATGCATATAAAATCCCAAAGATTCAGCAAGAAAATTATTGGAACTCATTGAAGGATCCAGAAAAGTTGCAGGTACAAGATCAATATACAAAAATCTGTTGGATTTATCTATACTAATAAAGAGAGCTCTAAAAAGGAATTTAGGAAAAATACCATTTACAGCAGACACTCAAAAGATGAAATACTTAGGAATAAATCTAATTAGATAAACAAAAGACCTAAAGAAAGAAAATTACAAAGTACTACTGCAAGAAACCAAAAGAGATTTACAAAAATGGAAGAATACACAAAAATGCAAGACTTAACATTGTGAAAATGTCGATACTTCCCAAAGCAGCCTATAGATGTAATGCAATCCTGATTCAGATTCCAACATTATTCTTTAAAGATATGGAAAACACAATCATGAATTTTATATGGAAAAGAAAGAGACCTCAGATAAGCAAAGCACTGCTTGCTAAGAAAAACGAAGTTGGAGGCCTCTCGCTCCCTGATCCCAAAAATTTCTGCACAGCCACAGTGGTTAAAACAGCCTTGTACTGGTACAATGAAAGATACATAAATCAGTGGAACAGAATTGAGAACCCAGAAGTAAATCCATCCATATACAGTCAACTAATCTTTGACAAAGGGCCAAAATACATTAAATGGGGAAGAGATAGTCTCTTCAACAAATGGTGCTGGCAAAACTGGAAATCCATTTGTAGAAGAATGAAACAAGCTCCATATCTTATACCATATACAAAAATAAACATGAATTAAAGACCTAAATGCAAAACTTAGAACTGGGGACAAACTTACATACACTATCAAACATTACAAAAATGCACAAACAGTAGAAGACAAGACTGATGATGGGGACCTCCTAAAAATTAGAAACTTATGTGTAGCAAAAGATTTTGCCAAAAGAGTAAAAAGAGAGTCCACAGCCTGGGATTTTTTTTTTTTTTTTTGCAATGACATATTAGACAAGGGACTAATATCTAAAATTTATAGTAAACTATAACACCCCAACAAGAAAAAGACAAACAACTTGAGACAGGAACAACCCAAGACATTTCACCAAGGAAGACATTTAGGCAGCCAGCACACATTTGAAGAAATGTTCATGATCATTAGCCACTAGAGAAATGCAAATCAAAACAACAATGAGATATCATCTCACACCAATATTAACAGTGAAGTTCAAAAAAACCAGAAAACAGCAAATGCTAGTAAGGGTGTATGGAAAGACTAGGATCTTTCTGCATTGCTGGTGGGAATGCCACTGGTGAGGGTGTGGAGAGACTGGGATCTCTGTACATTGCTGGTGAGAATGTCACTCTGGAGAATGATATGGTGGTTCCTCAAAAGAGTTAGAAACAGTCATAATTTATGATCCAGCAATCACTCTACTAGGCATATGTCCACAAGAAATACAAGCCAGGACATGAGTAGATACATGTACACCGATGTTCATCGTAGCACTATTCACAATAGCAAAAAGATGGAGACAGCCTAAGTGCCCAACAATGGAAAAATGGATAAACAAACTTTGGTACATACACACAGTGGAAACTATGCAACCTTGAAGAATAACGATGAATCTTCAAAACAGCTCATAATGTGGGTAAACTTTGATGACATTATGGTGAGTGAAATTAGTCCATCACAAAAGGACAAATGTTGTGTGAGACCATTATTGTAAAACCTTAAGAAAAGGTTTCCAGACTAAAAGAGACGTTCTTTGCTGGTTATCAGGGGTGGGAGGGAGAGGAGAGTAATTCAAAGGCTAGAAGCTAGACACATGTTAGCTTGGATAATGGGGAGGGCAACATACAAGATGGGGTGGGGAAGGGCAGTATATAAGAAGAGGTAAGGTGCCAGAATAATAATGAAGATGGCGGAAGTCACTGGGAGATCTGCAGGGGCTAAAGTGACTAGATGAAAATAGTAATATATGCACTACCCTGAAGTCCTGGTGTGGTGTTGTGCACCGGACTGCAAAGTCATTTGAACTGCGTGGTTGGCTGTTCAAGCTCACCAGCTGCTCTTTGTAAACCCTACACAAGGTTGCTATGGGTTGAAACTGACTCGATAGCATTTAACAACAACAACAGTGTTCTGGGCATAAATACATAGATTAAAACATGGGCTGAATGGATAAGGGAGGAAGAATAAGACACGTAGTTTTATATCCCACAAATAGATATGAGTTTGAAATTGAAAAAAGGTGAAATGGACAGGTATTGGCCATTTTGAATCCAACAATCACATGGCTTACTATATTGGGAAAAACAAATTCAAGATGAATGGCATTGTATCAAACACAGTATTTCAAGACCCATCTTGAAGTACAGTGCTGTCTGTGATAGAATAATATCAATATGCTTACATGAAAGAAAAGTTAATACCACTTATTCAAATTTACACGCCAACCACTAAAGTCAGTAAGTATGAAATTGAAAAATTCTACCAATTCTTCAGCCTGAAATTGATCAAACATGCAATCAAAATACATTGATAACTGCTGGTGGTTAGAAAGCAAGAGTTGGAAACAAAAAGGAAAGATCTGTAGTTGGAAAATATGGCCTTGGTGATAGAAGTGATACTAGTGATTGAATGACAGAAATTTGAAGACAAATGGCTAATTCAGTGAAAATATATTTTTTAAAACAACATAAAAGATATACACATAAAAACAGACACTTGAGGGGGAGAGAAAGGAATAGCCAGAAATATCACCATAGAAAGCTTGTAAGTCCGTCTTCTGCCTATAACTGATCGGAATATTTAAAATGGGGCTACAATGTGCCCAGTGAAGGAGGCTTCCTGTGGAGTCTTTGCATTGCATAAGACCATAGGTGGAATCCTGAACCCCATCCAGAATCTTCTGAGGTGGGAAATCTCCACTTGATAGGACAAGCAGACCAGCCTGGAGTGGCTAGAAGAACAGAAGATACTTCTTGAAAGAAGGAACGACAGGAAAAATAAAAAACAATAATGGTAGTCTGACTGACTACTACAAAAACAAGCAAGTTGCTCACCCAGGAGACATCAAGGCAAGCGGTTGGGTCCCCTCAGGGCAAACCCCCTTCCAAGACTAAGACTCAAGGGGACTACATGAGCAGACATGCTCTTTGACTGGTGACCATGTTGGTCACCGATAAGGGGAAGTGAGGGAAAAACAGCAATGAAGCTGTGAGCTAAGTCCTATCACGTTCAATAGACTCCTGTGAACCCGGGTGGAGACCAAATTGGCTAGCAGTATAGCAAGACCTAGGGACTCCTAGGCCCAGAAACAGTGACATAGCCACAAAGGACTAGAGTGGAGAGTGAAGCGTCCAGCTGATAAGAAGTGAGGGGACATGCACAAGAACACCCACATTTGCAGATGATATCCACTTGACCTGACTTCAATGGCTGGCTGATAAGAACTCCACTAGAAGAAAAAAGAGGGAAAAAAAGAGTAACCTGATACAACTTGATGAACTTGACGTATACCTATGGATGCAGTAACTCAAAAGAGGGAACAAATCTTTACAGCAAGGATCATTCCCACCCTCTCGGTACACAGGGTTGACAGGGATGGGCAACTTGGACATTGGCTACTCAAAATTGGGGGTGGGGGGTGGGGGTTACAAGGCAAGAAGTGACTGGCTTACAAGCTTTCAAGAGGGAGCCTAGATCCAAAGGGCACAGAGGAAGGTAGAATCTCCAGTGAGTAGTATCCAATCTGTCTGGGTGGGGCTGATGAAAGGAGACGGGGATAGGACTTTTGTGGTACAATAGTGAACAGTTGCTATCAGGACTAATTGTGGGGGTTGGAAATGTAAAGGTAGAAGTTTTGTAGCAAAAGGAGTGGAGTGGTTGACTTTGTGGTCCAGGAGTGGATGTCCCTGGGACCATCAAGGGAGAAGAGTGAAGGGCAGGCCCCTACCCAGAGAAACAGTGACACCAGAGATGGAGGCAGAGATGATGATGTGGAGAGATGGAGTGGCTGGGGACTCTAGACCCAAAGACAGAGAGGGGCTGTGTGCTGACGACCAAGGGGCAGGCTTGCGGGGTATACCCTTTGGTTGTTTGATGATGCCTGGAGGGGACTGTAATCATGGCATTGAAATGATATACGATAGGATGAATATAAGCTAATGTTCTCCCATGTAAACTATCACATAATTCACAATAAAACATTAAAAATAATTAAATATAAGATATACAAATGAACCTCACCAGATAAAATACACAGAAATCAAATTGACTACATCTGTGGGATGAGATGATAGAGAAGCTCAATATAATTTGTCAAAACAAGACCAGGAGCCAACTGTGGAACAGACTATCAACTAACTACTCATATGCAAGTTCAGGTTGAAGCTGAAGAAGATTATTTTTTTTTAAGTTCACAAGAGCCAAAATGTGGCCTTGAATACATCCCACCTGAATTTAGAGACCATCTCAAGAACAGATTTGATGCATTAGACATTAATGATCGAACACCAGAAGACTTGTGCTGTGACATCAAGAACAAAAGCAAAAAAGCAAAAAGTCATTTAAGAGACAGAAAATAAAGAAAAGAGCAAAATGAATGTCAGAAGAGACTCTGGAACTTGCTCTTGAATGTAGAGAAGCTAAAGCCATTCAAGAAATGAGAAAGTAAAAGAGATGAATATAAAATTTCAAAAGGCAACTCCAGAAAACAGACAAAGTCAAGTGTTATAATGAAATTTGCAAAGATTTGGAGTTAGAAAACCAAAAGGGAAAAACACTCAGCATTTCTCAAGCTGAAAGAACTGAAGAAAAAATCCAAGCTTCGACTTGTGGTATTGAAGTATATTCTGGGCAAATTATTGAATAATGCAGAAAGCATCAAAAGAAAATGACATACACATAGTCACTCTGCCAAACAAGAAATGGTCAATGTTCAACTATTTCAAAAGGTAGCATATGATCAAGACCTAATGACACTGAAGGCAGAAGTCCAAGGTGTCTTGAAAGCATTGGCAAAGAACAAGACCCCTGGAATTGATGGACTGCAAATCTTTCAAAGTACTGGTGCAACATTGGAGGCCTATACTCATCTATGCCAAGAAATCTGGAAGCCAGCTACCTTCCCTTTGTTTATTCTAAATGGTCTGTATTTCTTCCTTTTATTTTCTCTTTTGTTTTTTTCTTCTATAGCTCCATTTTCCTTTTATTCTTTTTTTCATTTTAATTATTAGTTTCTTTTAGTTGTTGCCTGTTTTTATTTCCTATTTCTCTTTTCATTGATGGTTGCTTGATTTTTCATTCTGTTTTGTTTTCTTATGTGTGTGTGGAGGGGTACTTCCCTTTCCTAACTGGCTGGACAGCAACATGCCCATATAGTCCACCCACAACAGTATCCTCTTCTGATCCATCTATCGGGTGAGAATCAATATCAGCTACTATGCCACTTGATCAACAATAGACAGAAACTCAAACCAGTCAAATCCAATCTAAACTGAGGTGCATGAACAGAGAAGAGTGCACACACTTCCATTCTGTAACAACATCCACAGGAGAAAGCTGGTGAGAGCCTAAGAATATATCAACATAAAATCATAAATTAAATACAACACTATCACAATGTCCCAGAGACAGAAAATTTTAGCTCACAGGAAGAAACAAGATAGAATGACTCAAGCAAATGACCAAGATGCAGGCATAGACAATGTTTCTGGGGAAGAAAAGGTATGGAACTATCTGAAAAAAATTCAACAGAATGATATTTGAAAATTTTTAATAATATTCAAAAGGATGTACAGAAAGATCGAGGAAAGCAAGGAAAACACAGGAAAAAAAAACTTTAGAACTATTCAGGAAATACTACAAGAACAAACAGACAAAATAAAAGCAAAATTGAAACAATACAAAAGCTGCAATTAGAAATTCAGAATATTAATACTAAGATTTCAGAAACGGACAATACATTGAAAGGGCAAACGAGTATTTTGAAGCAATGAAAGGCCAAGTTAAGAAAATGAAGATAAATCTCACAATACTAGTATGCTAGAAGAACAATTAGGGGAAAGAATGAAAACAGCTGAAGAAAGTCTAAAAGTTATGTGGGACATTGTGAAGAGGAATAATTTATGAGTGATCAGAATTTGAGAGCAGGAAGAAAGAAAAGCACAGAAAAAATGGTTACGTTTTTGTTGGAAGATATTTTCCCTAGCATCATGAAAAACAAGAAACTAATCATATAAGAAACTAAATAAACCCTAAAGATGATAGGTCCCAAAAGAAAATAACAAAGACATATCCTAATCAAACTTTCTAAAACCAAAGACAAGTAAAAAATCCTGAGAGTACCTCAGGATAAACAAAATGTTAACTATAAAGGGGAACCAATAAGACTGAGCTCTGTACTTACAAAGGCAAGCAAATCAGATTAAGCTCTGATTGTTCAGCAGAAACCATGCAGACAAGAAGGCAATGGGGGAGACATATATAAAACCCTGAAAGTAAAAACCAACCAAGAATCATCTATCTAGAAAAGCTGTCAATCAAATACGAATGTGTGATTAAAAACATTGCAGGATAAACAGGAGCTAAGGGACTTCACCAAAGCCAACCCTGTGCTACAAAACATCCTAAAGGGAGTTCTTTGGACTGAGAACCAACAAAAACATACAACAACCCGAGACTGACATACTTGGTAGCACCACTGCGAACTCAATCGACAGATGGAAGACTCCAGAACAGAACTAAACTGTAAGAATGAATTCAGAGGCTCTGGGAGTCTATGATCAAAACAATTACAATGTGAATGAAGTTAAAAATATAGGAACAGAGATCCAGATGATGAGGAGGTCAGGTAGATTGCAGGATAAAATGGACTGTTTTAAATGGAATAAAAAATTAATGGAATATAAGGTAACCTCAAAGAAAATGAATACTTCACAACATACCAAAAAAATGAAAAGCCAAGAAGAACATGGAAACATTAAAACTATGAAGAAACTGACAAGAAAGAACACAAAAAAACCCATGAACTCAGCACAGGAAGGCATGCAGAACAAAGAAACCAGCAGCACCATAAAACAAACAAACAAACAAACAAACAAACAAACATAATGACAGCAATTAAATCATACTGTGGGCTAATGCATCAGACTGCAAAGTCATTTGAACTACAAGATCGCTGGTTCAAGCTCACCAACTGCTCCTTGGAAACACTAGACAGGAT
>NW_006408531.1:2406873-2407647 GCF_000296735.1 Chrysochloris asiatica | reverse complement strand
GGAAACAGTGATGGGCACAAATGTAGCAACAATTCTGAGTTTGGTAGAGGACCAAGAAGTGTTTCATTTTGTTGTGTGTAGGGTCACTATGATTCAGTGGCACCTAACAACAATAACAACAAGAACATGTAAAGCTCAAAATTCATTTGGAATCTGAGAGTCCCAGAGCCTTCATCATGTGGGCTTTTATGTTGGTGAATGTGTTCTGTCTTTCATTTGGTTTCAGCTCCCTGGGTGGCCTGATATAGAGGCTGAGCTGTAACCTGAAATTTGGGATCCTAATTCTGCAAAACCTGGCCATGTCCCAAATCCTCACCGCAGCTTTATTGTTTGGGGAGGGATGAGCCTGCATATGGCTTCCACCTGCCCAGGCAGCAACCACCTCCTTCCTTATGAAATAAAAGAACCTAGGTATTGAACCTCTGCAAGGTTAGCTTGGAATTTGCTCAGAGACCCTTTTAATCCAAATTTACTCAGAAGGTTTAAGACTGAGATGGTGTTTTGAAAAGAGTCAGTCTCCAAGTCACTGGCTGCTTAGAGCGAGAACCTTCCTGTTTCTTAAATGAGACAGTTTTTCTAAATTTCTAGCTAGGCCCTTTCCAAATAAAATGAGGATGTTTGAGAACCTCTGGGGTAAAGGACACCAGGAACGATGTTTTTCTTCCCCCCTCTCCTCTTGGAATTGAAAAGGTCCAAGAGCTGAACAGAAAATTTCAAAGATCAGCTCGAGAAGATAAAACCAAATACTATAATAAAATATGCAAAGATTTAGAG
>NW_006408531.1:2397075-2405188 GCF_000296735.1 Chrysochloris asiatica | reverse complement strand
GTTCCGACTCGATGGCACCTGACAACAACAACAACAACAACTCCCACCTCACATTCAAATGCAAATATGAGTTGGCTTTCATCTGAGTGCTGGTGGTGGTTCTGTGCTGTGGAGTCGGTTCTGAGTCATAGTGACCCTGTGTAAGACTTCTGAGGCTGTAAATCTTTGTTGCTGTTGTTAAATACTGTAGAGTAAGTTCTGACCCATAGCAACACTGTATAGGGTTTCCGAGGAGCAGCTGGTGAGCTTGAACTGCCGACTTGCAGTTCAAATGGCTTGGTGGTCTGGCGTACACCAGGACTCCTATAAATCTTTACTGGAGCCTAAAGCCTCATCTTTCTCCCACAGAATGGCTGGTAGTTTCAAACTGCTGACCTTGAGATTAGCAGAACTTCATCTGAGAGTTGTATGCAAAAAGAGTCTTTCTAGTCAAATACAGAGAAAAACTTTCGGATGGCAGGCAGGGCCACCAGAAATACGTATGGATTAGTTACTACTGAATATAGAAATCCTACCTATTTGATTGACTGCCCACAAATCTTGCACAAAACGGTATGCGCCTGTCAGTGCCTTCTTCACAGGCAGGACTGGAGTGTTAAAAGGCAAGTGATGCTCCAAATTCTTGGCTAGTAGGTCTTTGTTGTTGTTGCTGTTATTAAGTGCCATGGAGTTGGTTCTGATTCATAGTGGCTCTGTATAGGGTTTCCAAGGAATTGCTGGTAGGTTAATACTGCTGACCTTGTGGTTAGCAATCCAGTGCCACACCAGGATTCATTGAGTCCTGCCTTTCCTTCATTGTCTGATCCATGGTGGGATGGTGTTCTAGGACCACTGGTTCTGTGGATTTTGCCCTTCCCAGTCATCCCATGGCCCACACCCAAGAAGACACTGCACCCTACGTGACTGGTTGTTCCAGTGACAAGAGATGGCTGGGAAATGGGATGGGTCAGAGCTAAGAGAGACACTTAACAGTTGTCATGCATATCAGGGAGGGACAGTTAAAGCTAATCACCCATTTGAAAGGAGATTTCAGCCTGTATTCTATTCAAAAAGCCCAGCAGTGGAATTGAGCACTCTGGTTTGTATAAAAAACTGGTGCCTTAGCTTTCTCTATCCTATCTGGTAGTTCATAGGCTGTAAGAAGGATCAGGTTCCTCCTTTCCCTTTGATACCTACAACATGAGCTCTCCTTTCAGGCATTCCCTTAAGAGGGCTGATTAGCACAAACTGTACTGCTACAATATCTATGAGAAAGTGCACAGCTTGATCTGCTACATTGATCTTTACCAGGGCGTTTGTAAGAGACAAGGAATCTTGAGACAACCCCCATCAGTCTGAATCTTCTCCTTTCACTACTTCCTGAGATACATCCTCTTTCTTCCTTCCTTTCTTTCTCTCTCTCTCTTTCTACTTTCTCAGGATTTCTACATTCCTCTTTCTTTTATGGCAATTGTTCTTCCAGTTCCCATTTTCTTGCAAAAGTTACATTAATATTGGCGTAGTGGCCTTGGTCTCCAGGTCTTAGGCCAAGCCACCTCCCTCTCTTTCTTGTCTGGAGAGAACAGAAATACAAAACCTACTTAAGTCTTCATGTTTAGATCCCTTTCCTATTTCTTAGCTACTTCCTTCCCCAGATCACAGTTGGTATGGACTTTAAATTGATCTCAGCCAGCTGAGAGGAAGATAGGTCCCTACCTTCCCTGAAACTTCCTTCTTATATCTGAAGTACTCTGTCCTATGAAATTCACATTGACTAGAGAGGCATTCTGGGCTGCCACTGGGTATGTGTTTGCATATTTCCAATAAGTTTTCATAAGCTTCTTGAGGGAAGCTGAGGGGTTCTCATTGCCTTTCTGTACAACTTCTTTAATCTTACTGTAAATGACTTATCTAGGTGTCCCGTTCCAACCCATACAACAAATATTCTTTATGCTTCTGAATTTTGTTCCTGTTTCCACATTTGTGTGGTCCCAACCTGGTTCAGTGACAGAGACTACTTCTGCCAAGGGTACTCCATAGCTCCCTGTTCATGAAACTGTTCCTCAGCCTTCTGCCTTGTCTTAGGGCATTCTCTATTCCATACTCTCAGGAGGGCATTCAAAAGTGTCTAAAAATATGCCTGGGTTGGTTGATGTGTGACGAAAATCCAGGAAAAATGCTTACTCATTGTAACTGGGTCAGATCAATATGTTGGCAATTTTCCCCCAGTTGTACAAATCAGAGAAAGAGAAATATGTGTGAACCCAGCTGAACTGTTGCTGCCCAGATGGGATAGGAAATGGTACTTGCCAGATAGGGTGTAGTCCTGAAGAGGAAGACCCTGTGACAAATGTGGTCCTACTTCACCAAGTGCTTCATCATCTAATAGATAAGTGGATGGTCTGTAACAGGTATTCTCAGGGATAAAAGAACTAAAAGAGACTCTAAAGAGTCATCAGAATCCTATTTCAATACTTCATGTTCCTCCTGCTCTTTGTCTTGCTTCTTAAAGGAGTTAAATAGATTCTTCCCTTTTTTTATGTCTGTCATTCCACAATGTCATAAAACATTCCACATACAATTTTTCATCCCACTTTTGAGTTCTAGTACAAAACAAATCTAACTGTAATATTGAATACAACCTAAGAGTACAGGATAGTTTAGTTTTCAAAATGGCTACACTCATATTCATGCAGACAAAATAACTATCTCATGCTCTCAGTTATTTGGTAGACATCTCAAACAGGAAATATTCAGAAGATTAAGGTGAAGAATGAAGAAAATATGTGCTATTCTAGGGTATAAGCACTTCCTGTATAAACAAATGCCATGGTTACTGCCATGCTTAGCATAGCAAAGATTAGCCAACTGATGTTGATTAATTACATCCTGGACATACGAAGTTGTATTTTAACATTCTCATAAAAAATCTCATATCAAAATATTTCATGAATTCAGTAGACATTACACTACTTAAAGCAAAGAAAAATTAGTATAATCATGAGCATAATGAACAAATAAGAGGTATGGTTAGTGCTAATTGAATTAAAAACAAATATTAAAATTAACTCAAAGTGGACCAACAATCTAAGTGTAAGAACTAAACCATAAAACTCTTACAAGAAAACATAGGGATAATGTTTTGAGACCCAGTTATTTCTCCAATGGATTGTTAAGTACAACACCAAAAGCTTCAGCAACAAAAGACAAAATAGATAAATGGGTAAAGTTATTAAAATGTACAATATTTGTTTATCAAAGAACTTTATCAACAAAGTGAAGAGACAACATGCAAAATGGAAGAAAATATTTAAGAACCATATAGCTAAGGATAAATATCCAGAATATATAAAGAACTCTTACAACTCAACACCAAAAAGATTAACAAACCAATGAAAAAAAAGTTAAGAACTTTAATAGACATTAAATATACAAATGGACAACAAGCACATGAAAAGATGCTCAACATTATTCATTATTGTTAGCTGCCATCAAGTTAGTTCAGACTCATAGCAACACTATACACAACAGAAGAAAACACTGTCTGGTGCTTTAGCATCCTCACAGTTGTTACTAGGTTTGAGCCTGTTGTTGCTGCCATTTTGTCACTCCATCCTCCTGTGGGTATTCCTCTATTTCTCAGACCCTCCACTTTACCAAGCATGATGTTCTTCTCCAAGGACTGGTCTCTCCTAACAGCATGTTCAAAGTATGAGAGACAAAGTCTCATCATCCTGCCATCTAAGGAGCACTCTGGCTGCACTTCTTCCAACACAGATTTATTTGTTTTCTAGCAGTCCATGTTCCTTTCAATATTCTCCTCCAATACCGTAACTCAAATGCATCAGTTCTTCTATGGTCTTCCTTATGCCTTGTCCAACTTTTACATGCATATGAGGCTATTGAAAATACCATGGTTTGGGTCAGGCGCACCTTAGTCTTCAAACTGATCTCTTTGCCCTTGAGCACTTCTTGTGCAGTAGATTTGCCAAATATAGTATGTCATTTAATTTCTTAACTTAAGCAAAATGGAATTTTTGACAACTTCAATCTTTTCTCCATTTATCATAATGTTATTTATTGGTCCAGTTGTGAGGATCTTTGTTGTTGTTTTTTTACTTTGAGGTACAATCCATACAGAAGCCTTTATCTTCATTAGTAAATGTTTTAATTCTTCTTTGCCTTTAGCAAGCAAAACAGTATCATCTGAATATTGCAGGTTGTTTATGAGTCTTCCTCCAATATTGATGTCATGTTGTTCATCATATTATTCAGCTTCTGGAATTATTTGCTCTGTATCCAGATTGAATAAGTGTGGTGAAAGGATGGAACCCTGACACATACCTTTACTGATCTTAAACTATTCAGTATCTTATTATTCTGTTTGAACAACTGCTGTTGGTCTGTGTACAGTTTCCTCATGAGCACAATTAAGTGTTCTGGAATACTCATTCTTCACAACGTTATCCAAAGTTTTTCATGGTCTACAGTCAAAAGCTTTTGCATAGTCAATAAAACATGAGCAAACATCTTCTGATATTCTCTGGGTTTTAACTAAGATCCATCTGATGTCAGGGATCATATCCCAGTTCTATGTTCCCTTCTGAATTCAGCTTGAATTTCTGGCAGTTCCCTGTTGGTATACTGTTGTAACCTTTACTGAATTATTTAGTAAAATTGTACTTGCATGTGATATTAATTATATTGATCAATGATTTCCACATTCATTGGGTCACCTCTCTTTGAAATGAGCACAAATATGGACTCTTTGCAATCAGTTGGCCAAGTAGCTGTCTTCCAAATTTCTTGGCACATCTGTGAGTGAGCAATTCCAGTGCTGCATCAGTTTGTCATTAATTATTTGTTGTTGTTGTTAAGTGTTGTTGAGCCAGTTCCAACTCATAATGACCCTCTATAGGGTTTCCAGGGAGTGGCAGGTAGGTTTGAACCATTGACATTTTGGTTAGCAGTCTACTGCTTTTCTGAAAGCACCACACCAAGAATCCCATTAATTATTAGAGAAATGCAAATCAAAACTGCAAGGAGATATCACTTTACTCCCAACACGATGGCTATCATCAGAAGTATGAAAAGCAATAAGAAAAATAATGTGAAGAAATTGGAATCCTCATCTATTGTTGGTGGGAACTTAAAATGGTATTGTTGTTAAGTACCCTAGAGTCGATTCCGACTCATAGTGACCCTGCACAAGGCTCATCTTTCTCCCGCGGAACAGCTGGTAGTTTTGAACTGCTGACCTTGAGGTTAGCAGCCCGATTTGTAACCACTACGCTACCAGAGCTCCTTGTAAAATGGTATAGTCATATGGAAACCAGTGTCAGTTCTTGAAAACGTTAAACATAGAATTTCCATTTGACCCAGCAATTCCTCTCTTAGGTATAGACCTAAAAGACTTGAAAGCAGCAACAAAATCATAAACTTGCCCATCCATGTTCTTTGCAGCGTTATTCACAATAACCAAAATGTGAAAACAACTCAAATACTTATCAATCTATGAATAGATAAACAGAATGTGGTATACACATAAAATGGAATATTATTCAGTCCTAAAGAGAAATTAAATTCTGATACATGCTATGACATTGGTGAAATGTGAAAATATTATGATAAATGAAATAAGGAAAAACAAATATTGTTATTGTTAGCTGTCATCAAGTCTGCTCCAACTCTGAACAAACGTTGCACCATCCTGTACCATCTTCATGACCATTGGTAGGTTTCAGTTCATCATTGATGCTCTGGTGTCAGTATATCTCATTGAGGGTTTTGCTTGTTTATATAGACCATCTACTTTACCCAACAGATGTCCTTTTCTAGCAATTGATCTTTCTTGATGACATATACAAAGTGAGTGAAAGTCTCACCATCCTTAAGTCTATGAGCACTCTGTTTGTATTCTAAGTTCGATTTTGTCCTTGTTCTGACAGTCCACAGAAAATTCAATATTCTTCCCTAACACAACGGTTTGAATGAATTAATTCTTCTGTCTTTCTTTCTAGCTTCTGTCTCATTTTCTAGCTTTTGTATGTATATGAGTCAATTGAAAAGACTAAAGTTTGGGTCAGATGGAACTTAGTCACCAAAATGACATCTTTGTCTTGGGATTTTAAAAAGGTCTTTTGCTGTAGATTTGCCCAATGAAATACATCATTTGATTTCTTGACTGCTGCTCCTATAGACATTGATTGTTGATCCAAGTAAAATGAAATCCTTTACAACTTCAGCTTTTTCTTCAAATATCATAGTGTTGTTTATTGGCTCAGTTGTAAAGATTTTTACTTTCTTCATGTTCAGATATAATCCATACTGAAAATTTTTACCATTATTAGTAAGTTGTTCAAGTCATCTTCAGTTTCAGCAAGGAAGATGTGTTATCCTCATACATTGTTGTTGTTAAGTGTCATGGAGTCAGTTCCAATTCATAGTGAGCCTGTATAGTGTTTCCAAGGATTGGCTGGTGGATTTGAACCTGTGGTTAGAATTTTATCACTTATCCTATAGCAGAACATCAGGGCTCTTCACTTTCAGCAAGCAAGTTTGTGCCATTTGCATACTGTTGTTGTTAAGTGCCTGGAGTTGGTTTCAATTCATAGTGACCCCATGTAGGGTTTCCAAAGAGTGACTGGTGAGTTTAAACTGCCTACCTCGTGGCTCCAACTGACCTTGCGGTCCAGCACATGAAGCCACAGGATCACACATAGAGCAGGTTGGCAGTCTTCATGCCACAGTCTTCTTCATACAGAGTAGCCTCTCAGATTACTTGTCTATCACAAATTGAATAAGTAAGGTCAACAATAAAATCCTGCTGCACACCGTTCCCAATTTTGAACCAAATAGTATCCCGTTGTTCTGTTTGAATGACTGCCTCTTGATACATGTACCGATTTTTAAAGGCCTAGAAAGCTACTTCAACAAATTTTCTAATTAAAAAGGTTATGTCTGACAAATATTTTATGACTCCACTTGTATGAAATATCTAGAAGAGGCCAATGTATAGAGACTGAAGTTTATTAGTGGTCATCTGGGGTGAGTGGGAGTGGGAGATGCGTAGTTATTGCATAGGGGGTACTGCATTTCTGTGAAAGGTGATGAAAAATTTGGAAATGAATAGTGGTGATGGTTTCACCGTGAAATGAATGTAACTAGTGTCACTGACTTGTACACATGAAAAATACTGAAATGGCAAATGCCTTGTTACTTATATTTTTACCATGAAAAATTCAAATATTAACTGGAAACACATGGTTTCAGTAGAAATCAATAGATGTTTCATATTATTATTTGAAACTTTAAAATAATGTGCATAAACAATGAGAGTATGTTTTAATTCTGATAATTGCTTAAGGCCACCACTCCTCTGTCAATGTGCTGCACTGTGGTGGCTCTAGTCCTGTGATGCTGGAAGCTATGTCACTAGTATTTTAAATACCAGCATTTTTACCCATGGTGGAAAGTTTCCAGAAGAGCTTCTAGGCTAAGACAGGCTAGGTAGAAGGAGAGGAAGACCAATTTTGAATGTCTATCTACTGAAAACCTTATGAATAGCTGTGGGGAAATGACATATGGTACTGGCAAATGAGCCCCTCAGGTTGGAAGTCACTCTAGATACAACTGGGGAAGAGCTGCCAACTTAAACTAGAATTGACCATGATGACACAAATGGAATAGAGCTCCCAAGACCTTCATCTGCTAATGGGACACAACTCAAAAAGAGGAGAAACAGCTACAAACATCTATTAATAATCAGAATATGGAATGTATGGAATATGAATCCAGAAAATTTGAAATTGTTGAAAATGAAATGGAATGCATAACTTAGGCATTAATGAGCTGAAATGGACTGGTTTTAGTCATTTTTAATCTGACTATCATATGGTTTACATTGCTGGTAATGGTACTATGGATAAGGCACTGGATCCCCAGGTCAATTTGAACTGCAAGGTCAGTGGTTCAGATTTACCAGTTGCTCCTCGAAAACCCTGTTCAGGTTACTACGAGTCAGAACCAACTTGACATCACATACCAACAACAATGACAAATGGAAGAGGAATGTCATATTCATTGTCAAAAAGAACATTTCAAGATCTATTTTGAAGTACAATGATGTCTGTAA
>NW_006408531.1:2391725-2393040 GCF_000296735.1 Chrysochloris asiatica | reverse complement strand
TAACCACTACGCTACCAGAGTAGGAGAGACCAAATAAAACAGACTCAGATGAAAATTCTGGAACCCTGAACTTCAGAAGAATGGTTAGAGAGGTAGATCAAGTGCTTGCTGGAAGGAGAAGCTGAGCAGGGATGCTGAGAGAGGGAAACTGACTGACTGGTAGATGGATGGCCAGACGTGGTACAAGCATGTTGAACCTTTGTGGGTGGCTTTGGCAACAGAAAGTGGTTGGGCAGATCAGAGTCACACAGGCGACTGGAAAGATGCATCCCTTCTCATTCTCCACATGTCCCTGGTGATCAGAGATGTGTCTAGCTCCCACCCTCACCTATGTGTCTAGCTCCCACCCTCAGCACAGCCCCTGCTATCTGGAGTTTGAAACCACATGGTTGGGAGCCATGTCCGAGTGAGGTGGAGGGCCAGCCATGCCATTTTCATGTGCCATGTTGGTGCTTGGATTCAGGTAGGCTGGGCTTAGGACCTACAAAAGCCCCAGAGCTACTAGACCAGTATTTAGCCAGTCACCCTGCCTCAGCTGCCCATTGGTCCTAACTGACACTGAAATTAACTCCATCAATGGCCTCCATGAACTACTTCTGAATTGAGTGCCCTGAACACGGATGGCTCTGAAGTCGATAGGAACTCCATCTAAGGCCAGGAATTCTGCTATCACATCCCTCCCACACCCACCTCGTAAGCTCTGTGACTTACAGGAATTCCCCAGAATGTTCTTATCCCTAGGTCTAACAGCTGCCCTGTTTTTTTGTGTGTTGGGATTTGGTGTTTTTCCTTTTATTGTTTCATAGCAACCTGTATGGGGTTCCCGAGGCTATAAATCTTTACTGGAGCAGAAAATCTCATCTTTTTTCCTGTGGAACAGCTGGTAGTTTCAAATTGCTAATATTGGGGTTAGCAGCCCGACTCTTCAACACTTTAAAGAGGTCTTGTGCAACAGATTTGACTAATGCAATATGCTGTTTGATTTCTTCACTGCTGGTTCCATGAGTGTTGATGGTTGATCTGAGCAAAATGAAGTCTCTGACGTCTATTTTTTATTCACTTATTGTGATCTTTATTTATTGGTCCAATAGTAAGGATTTTTGTTTTCTTTACATTAAGGTGCAACCCATACTGAAGGCTGTGGTCTTTGATCTTCATCAGTATTTTAAGTCCTCTTCACTTTTAGTAAGCAAGGTTATATCATCTGTTAACGAGACTTCCTACTATCCTGATGCCACATTTTTCTTCATAGAATCCAGCTTCTTGTATTATTTGCTCAGCATACAGATTGAATAACTATGGTTAAAGAATACAA
>NW_006408531.1:2385859-2391315 GCF_000296735.1 Chrysochloris asiatica | reverse complement strand
AGCCTGAAGAGTGGAAAGATCCATAATCCATCTATGGTGAGCATCTCAGTTTCATCTACATCCTAGCTGCTCCTTGGGAACCCTACATAGGGTTGCTATGAGTCAGAACCGACTCAATAGGATTTAGCAACAACAACAGTGCTATTTACGTATTTGTATGTAAATTACTTCCTCATCCAACAAATACACATTGAGCATCGGTCCACTCTTCTAGGATCTGTAGATACCATGTAGTATGTTTTCCTCAGTGGTGAGCACAAGACCTTGTTTTCTTCATCTTTGGAGATTATCTCCTTAGTGCCTCAGACTGGGTTGTGCCGTGTCTAATGATAAAACCAAAAAAGATGGATTGGCACAGTGGTAGCATCAATGGGCTCAAGCGTAGCAATGATTGTGGGGATGAAGCCGGACTTGGTAGTTTTGTTCTGTTCTTCTTAAGGTCATTAAGAGTCAGAACTGACTCGATGGCACCTAATAACAGCATTGATAAAACTACTATTTTGGGGCAATGCCAAAAACTGATGGCACCAAAAATGATTCCTCCCACCATACATTCTACTCTGCTGGGTTTGGTAATTCACTGCACTGGTTACACAGAACTCAGACACCATATTCATTAAGGGATTTATTAGAAGATAATAGATTACAGTTTAGGGCAGAATGCTCAGGCACAATTTTTCCAGTCAGGACAGACCCTTCTCAGCTGTGCTCCCAGATAGGCTCCTTTCTGGCCCTTGGTCCCTTGGTCTAGCCTCTGCCCCGATTGGGCAATGTCACAAAGGTCTTTTTGAGCTGCAGATAAATGCCCATATGGCATACCACTCCACCATAAGCCTCAGTCTGATGGCCCTTAGCTCTAGCTCCATGGGTCAGCAAACCTAGCTCTCTCAATTAAGTGCATGGAGGTACCCTACTCTGCAAGCAAGCCTCCTTTCCAAAGCCACTCAGATTTCCTTGCTCCTTGGGCTGCTCTTCATGCTCTGCCTCTTGGTAAGCTGCTGTTTCCTCTGTCACTCTTTTGTTGTCACAGCTATCTGTCCCTATGCTGAGGAGGTTCAATGCACAGGATCTCATGGTCCAAAGGATGCACTCCACTCCTGGCTTTCTTCTTGATGGCAGTGAGACCCCACCCCTCAGTCCTGCTTCTGAGATGGTTCATTTTATACACATTAGAGTTCCAAGTTTTTACAACCACAATGAACTTTTACTCACTCACAATGTGATCATATAATCTATCAACATTGTCTCCCACCTTCTCTTACCCAGACCCAGCAGGACAAATCATTGTTTGGTGGGAGTTGCAAAGACTATGGGCAAAAGTGCCATATGAAATAATCCACTGCCCTGTATTTAACCCTAAACTACATCATGACCAATGTCGGCTTAAATGGTTGTGCTTCTTCAGTAACAATTTATCATCTAAAGTTATAGTTAACCTTTCAGGAAGACATGAGTAATAAGAGATGCCCACAACTTTCAATTTCATGAGAAAAGATATACCTTATTCTTTCTTTTAAACAAATGTTTAGACAATTTATCCTAAGGCTTATACTTCTTTGCAAGGTGACATGAAGAAAGCATGTCATAGTTATAGGTCACATAAGAGAAGGAGACAAGCAGAGGAAAGGAAGAGTGAGAAGGGTTCAAGAGGAAAAATAAAGGTTAGATGGAGCTTCCTTGAAGAGATTGTAGTGCTCTAGAGTCTGCTGCCTCTTATAATCAAGTGCTTACTTGTATCCTTCTCTTCAAAACTGTAGGATCCACACAGTCCGTGATGTAGGTCTAATAAACACTTGATCAATGAAAGGCTAAAGGTAAAACTATGAAGATAAGAATCCTACATTAAAAAAATCCTTTTAATCTTTCAGAACACATTATACACTCCTGTTCCCTCGGGACTCTTAGGCATATACCTGAGGTGACAGGTATGGAGATGCTAATTGGACCATTGTTTTAAATGATAAAACATTGGGAACAATCCAAGTGCCTAAATAAAGGAGATGGATATATAATTGTGATATGTTCCCATGTTGCAGTAATAGAAAGGAATGACTACTTATCTAAATCTTTCAACTTAGAAAGATCTCAAAAATATGATATGTGAATAAGCATAGAATTATATGTGGTAGTGGTGGCATGCCATCAAGTCATTTCTGACTCACAGTGACCCTGTATAGGGTTTCCAAGGCTAAAAATCTTTACAGGAGCAGAAAGCCACATCTCTGTCTACCATAGAGCGACTGGTGGATTTGAACTGAAGACCTTGCAATTAGCAGCCCAACACATAGTCCACTATGTCACCAGGGCTCCTAGAATTATATATACAATATATCATTTATATATTTCTTAAAATAAACAAACACTTATAGATATTATTTGTAAAAATATTTTGGGTATACTAGAAGAACACATCCATGGAAGTGGCTCCCATAGTGGTAGGGATGGCGATGGAGGTGAGAAAAGAGGAAAAATTGGCTAGGAATGGTCAAAGGAGACAGTCGCTTTACCTGTATGCTTCCTTTCAATTTTCATAATTTGAACATACAGTATTTGCAAATTATGTAAAGAAGCAAATGTGACAAAATATAAAATTATTCATTTTGTGTAGAAAGAATGCTGTTGTTATTGTTGTTAGGTGCTATCGAGTTGGTACCAACCCATAGCGACCTTATGCAACAGCAGAACGAAACACTGCCTGATCCTGGGCCAGCCTCACTACTGTTGCCACGCTTGAGTCCATCGATGCTACCACTTGACCAATCCATCTCATTGGGGGTCTTCCTCTTTTTCTCTGACCCTCCACCTTACCAAACATGATATCCATCTCCAGTGACTGGTCCCTCCTGACAATATGTCCAAAGTATGAGAGATGAAGCTTGGCCATCTTGGCCTCTAAGGAGCACTCTGGCTGCACTTCTTCCAAAACAGATCTATTGGTTCTTTTGGCAGCCCATGGCACCTTCAATACTCTCCTCCAACACCATAACTCAAAAGCATCAATTCTTCTAAAGAACATCCGTGTTAAATTATTCTTTGTATCTCTCTGTATTGATTTAATTTAAAATGAATTTTTTTCTAAAAAGTAGATGTCTTTTGATCACCATGTGAACACTGATAAAGGTTGTTGTTGTTGTTGTTAGGTGCCATCGAGTCGGTACTGACCCATAGCGATCTTATGCACAAAAGAATGAAATACTGCCTGATCCTGTGTTAGGACCACTGAATTCTGAAATAATGGTGGGCCAAGACCCGAAACTGGTGCTGTAGCCTACTAGTAGAGGGCCTGGAGATGAGAAGAGAAATCAAGGAAGTGAACACCCGAAACTCTTTGATGCTGCACCCCAAACCCTAAAACAACCTATTGTATTTTTCCAACATTTCTAATGCTATGAAGACATTTCTGTTTTGAAGCCCACTACTTTTGTAAGGAGACATGGAAGTAAGGATAAAGTCACTGAAACTGGAGGACAAACAGATAAGAGAGACGGCCGTTTTAAGTGCCATTTAGTCAGTTCCGACTCATAATGACCCTATTTATGGTTTCCTAAATCTTTGTGTGAGTAGGAAGTCTCATCTTTCTCCTGCAGAGTTGCTGTTGGGCTTGAACCCTTGACCTTGTAGTTCACAGGCCAGTTCTTATCATACGGAGCCACTATGCTCCTCACCTTGCATATTATAGCTGCATAAAGAAGCATGGTGGTGGTGGTGTGCCGTGGAGTCAGTTCCAACTCATAGCAACCCTGCAGGGCTTCCTTAACTTCCATAGCTGATATCTTTGTTCAACACTAAACTATAACACTTAGCAATGTTGTATTTCACTCTGAAAAATGATCCATTATATAGAGGTTTGTGTTCTGAGTCACAAAAAAATATTTAAACACTTAATGTCCACCAAGTACATTGGCACCTGTCTTCAGTGTGCAAGTTACTAAAGGGAAGGCTGGGGAACAAAGTAACACCTGAGAACACTGGGAGGAAATGAAGGAAGCGAGGGGAAAGCAGGATTCAGAAGTAACCTGGATCAAAGAGCTGGAGTTTCAGAGGCCCATTTGTAGCAGCCGTTGTGCCTTAGGAGAGATGAGATGGGAGTCTGCCATGCCTTGATATCCTGGATATCCTGTCAGCACTCTTCACCGCTCTACAGTTTTCACTTTCTCAGTGTGAGGTGACTGAGTGACAGACATGTGTGACGGGATATATGTGTAGCTTGCATGTCAGGAAAACAAAGGCTATGGGAAGCGTGGAAGAACCAAGAGATGTAAGATTTAAAAACAAAACAGTTAAAATAAGAACAAATAGCCATCTCTCCTAAGTAGGCCAACCGCTGGCTGCCTGCTCATTCACTAGTGATATCTTGTCAGTACATGTCTTCAAGATAGTGAGAAAAAGTGTCCAGATTGCTCAGTAACACTGGTTTCTTCTTGCCTTTGTTCTGGAAAATGAACCTGAGATCGCTCTATAACGAATTTGTGCAATATTATTAATGTCTACTATCTTTCAAATCCACCACTCATCTGTCAGTTTGTCTTGCATGCTGCTGTGATTCTGGAAGCTATGCCACAGTATTTTAAATACCAGCAGGATAGGTTTCTGGTGAGCTTCCAGACTAAGATAGATTAGGAAGAAGGAGAAACAGACTACTTCTGAATATTTAGTCACTGAAAATCTTATAGATAGCAGTGGAACACTGTCAGATAGCACCAGAATATTGACTATTGAAACATGATGAAGAGCACAAGAATATTGGCAGATATAGTGCCAGAAGATGAGCACCTCAGGTTAGAAGGCGCTCAAATTACGACTGGAAAAAGCTGCCTCCTCAAAGCAGAGTTGACTGTGCTGATGCGAACGGAGTAAAGCCTTTGGGACCTTCATTTGCTGATGGGGCACAATTCAAAATGAAGAGAAAGAGTTGTAAACATCCATTAATAATTGGAATATGGAATATATGAAGTATGAATCTAGGAAAATTGGAAATTGTTAAAAATGAAGTAGAATGCATAAACATTGATAACATTGGCATTATTGCTGTTGTTGTTATATGCCATCAAGTTGGTCCAACTCATAGCAATCCTGTATCGGGTTTCTAAGCAGCAGCTGGTGAGTTTGAACCGCTTACCTTGTGGTTCAAAGCTATCTTGAACCAGTACTTTATCAGGACTCCATGCTAGGCATTAGTGAGCTGAAATGGAATCTGACAATCACACAGTTTACTATGCTGGGAATGACAAATTGAAGAGGCATGGTGTCACATTCATCATCACAAAAGCACATTTCAAGATCTATCTGGAAAAACAACACTGTCTGTGATAAGATAATATCCATACACCTACAAGGAAAACCTGGAGTCCTGGGGTGGCCCTGTAGGATAAGCACTCAACCACAAGGTCAGTTTGTACAGCAAGGTTGGTGGTTCAAACTCACCAGCTGTTCCTTGAAAACCCTATACAGTGTCT
>NW_006408531.1:2384506-2385449 GCF_000296735.1 Chrysochloris asiatica | reverse complement strand
AGAAACGATGTTGGAGATCGCATGATAGAATTTTGCAAAAATAATGATTCCTTCATTGCAAATACCTTTTTTAAACTATATGAAAGATGGCTATACACATGGACCTCACAAGATGGAATACACAGAAATCAAACTGACTACATCTGTAGCAGACAGTGGAAAAGCTCCATATCATTAGCCAAAAGAAGACTGGGGCAGACTGTGAAACAGACTACCAATTGCTCATATACAAATTCAGGCTGAAGCTGAAGACAATTTTTAAAGTTCACATGAGCCAATTATACCCTTAAACATATCCCACCTGAATTTACAGATCATCTGAAGAACATATGTAATGAATTAAACACTAAAAACCAAACACCAGAATAATTGTGGGATGGCATCAAGAACATCATACTGGAAGAAAGCAAAAGGTCGCTAAGACAAGAAGCAAGGAAAAGACCAAAGTGAATGTCAGAAGAGACTCTGAAACTTGTTCTCCAGCATAGAGATGCTAAGGCAAATGGAAGAAATGAGGAGGTAAAAGAACAGAAGAGAAAATGTTAAAGGGCAGCTGGAGAAGACAAAGTCAAATATAATGAAATGTGCAAAGCCTTGGAGTTAGAAAAACAAAGGAGAAAAACATGCTCAGCATTTCTCAAGCTAAAAGAACTGAAGAAAAAGTTCAAGCCTCCAGTTTCAATATTGAAGGATTCTATGGCCAAAATACTGAATGATGGACAAAGCATCAAAAGAAGACGGAAGAAATACCAAACAGAAATGGTCCATGTTCAACTATTTCAAGAGGTAGTATATGATCAAGAGCCAATCAACGATAATGGAGGAAGACTGCAACGTGCATTGAAGGCATTGGCAAAGAACAAGGCACTAGGAATAGATGAAATACAAATTGAAATATTTCAACAAATTTAATGCACTGGAAGCACTCACTCATCTATGCCAA
>NW_006408531.1:2382996-2384101 GCF_000296735.1 Chrysochloris asiatica | reverse complement strand
ACAACCTTGCTTGCTGAAAGTGAAGAGGATTTAAAATGCTTACTGATGAAGATCAAAGACCCCAGCTTTTAGTATGGGTTGCATCTCAATGTAAAGGAAAAAAAAAAAATCCTCACTATTGGACCAATAAATAACATCAAGATAAATGGAGAAAGGATTGAAGTTGTCAAATGTTTCATTTTGTTCAGTTCAACCATCAACACATGGAAGCAGCAGTCAAGAAATCAAACAACATATTGCATTAGTGAAAACAACTGGACAAGACCTCTTTCAAGTGTTCAAGAGAAATGATGTCAGTTTGAGGACAAAAGTGTGCCTGACCCAAGCCATGATATTTTCAATAACTTCATATTAACATGAAAGTTGGACAGTGAACAAGGAAGACAATCGAAGAACTCATATATCTGAGTTATGGTGTTGGAAAAGAAATATTAAAAATTACCATGGACTGACAAAAGAACAAATGAATCTGTGTTAGAAGAAGGACAGCCAGAATTTCCTTGGAAGCCAGGATGGACAGACTTTGACTCTCATAATTTGGACATATTATCAGGAAGGACCAGACCCTGGAAAAGGACAGCATTCTTGTTAAAGTGGAAGGTGAGCAAAGAAGATTAAGACCCCCCAATGAGATGGTTTGGCACAATGGCAGCAGCAACAGGCTCAAGTGTAGCAACAATTGTGAGGTTGGCGCAGGACTGGGAAGTGTTTCGTTCTGTTATGCATCGGGACACTATGAGTCAGTAGAAATCCTACTAACACCTAACACTTCATGACACTTAACAACAACAATCTTTCAAATATCTTTAAGTTGCTAGTCTTAAAAGTGGAAAGAATCATAGGTAAGAACAAAGAACTTTCTACTCAAAAAGGTATTCACTATCAGCTGAGGGAATTAAAGTCTAGAAGGAATTGAAAGTTATGTATGCACCAATAAGGGGAAGTGAGGGAAAAACAGCAATGAAGCGGTGAGCTAAGCCCTACAATGTTCAATAGACTTCTGTGAACCCGAGTGAAGACCTGGTTGGCCAGCAGTGTGGCAAGACCTGGGGACTCTTGGGCCCAGAGACAGTGACATAGCCACAGAGGACTAGAGCGGAGAGTG
>NW_006408531.1:2379961-2382166 GCF_000296735.1 Chrysochloris asiatica | reverse complement strand
AAAAAAAAAAGAAAGTTATGTATGGTTATGACTTCAAGCCTACACAATTCTGTGAAATTCATCTTCCTCAAGCCCAAGGTTGAATTTCTCTACTCAAAACTTTCTTAGTGGTTTCTCATTACCAAAAGCAGTACCATCAAATACTGTGTTCTCAGAATCATCTTTGTAAATATTTCTTGAATAAAGGATTCCAAGATCAAATACAATTAGGAGATGATTATTGTTGTTAAGTTCTGTCAAGTTGGTTCTGACTCCTAGGGACCCTGTATAAGGTTTCTGAGGAGTGACTGGTGAGTTTGAACTGCCAACCTTGTTGTTCAAACCAACCTTGCAGTCCTGTGTTGATCTTATAGTGCCACAGATGGATTAAAGAAAATTTCTTACTGTAGAACTTTAATAATGTGATTCTGCAAGATGTATGGTACTTTTGAAACTTATTTAACCAGAATGTTGCTGCTCTCCTGTTTATCCCCCAAAGCAAACAAACAGACCTATAGCTTTACAAAGTATTAGAATATTGTGTAACACAGTTTGGATAACCCTGGCCTTCCCTATGAAAAGCATGGATGTTGGAATTAGACGTGAGTTTGAGTCCCTGCTCTATCGCTTACTAGCTGAGGAACATTAGGCAAACAACTTTATATTCCCTGTGTCTATTTGCTTAGTGGTAAAATGGGATAATAAACTTCCCAGGTTTGTTGTGAAGATTGAGATAATTTATATATTAATTTTTGACACACAGTGAGCTCTCCTAGCGTGGCGCTGTGGGTTAATGCACTGGACTGCAAGGTCAGTGTGAACTGCAAAGTCAATGGTTAAAGCTCACTAGTTACTCCTTGGAAACCCTATATAGGGTCACTATGAGTTAGAAGTAACTCAATGGCACTGAGCAACAAACAATAACAACTAATGACAAGGCTGCAGTTTAAACTCACCTGCTGCTTCTTGGGAACCCTATATAGGAAGTGACTCAATGGCACTTAATAACAACATATCATTGTTATCATTCTAGGATTTGAATCTTAATTTGTTTCTCTAGCCCTGTAAAGAAAACCCAAAAAACCAAACTCACTACCAAGGAGTTCATTTCAACGCATAGTGACCTGAGAGGTCAGAGTAGACCTATTTACTCATAGTAGAATTTCCAAAGTTGTAAATCTTTACGGAAGCAGATGACACATCTTTCTTCCTCGCAGTGGCTGGTGGATTCAAACTAACAAAATTTGGTTAGCAGTCAGGCACTTTAACCACTGTGCTTCCAGGGACTGTGCATATAAAGAAAGCAGGGGGTTAAGAATGGAAAACCATAGTAAGGACGTATTGGGAGCAATGGGAAGGTTGTAAGCAGAAAATGAAGCTTGAATTCTTCTTGGCTTAGGCAGTAGACATTATCCCATAGGCTATGGCTTTTTCTCATCGTAACAAGTACAAATTCTACTCATCACTTAAGACTCAAAAGTCCTGCTCAACAATGTCTTCACCCACTCCCTCACCAGATATTGGCAATAATCTCTTCCTGTAAGCTACTATAGCTTTTCCACCATACTTTTCTTAAGCATTCACCACATTCTATGGATTTATTTCCCAACTAATATCAAGGGCAAGATGCACTTCTTGTTCCATCCATCTATGCATAACAAGAGTGATCCAGAGTATGCATTGCAGACTTGGCGAGTGAAAATCATGGCCATTACTTTGGAGTTCATAAAGTGGTTTCCTAATTACAATGTCACTCTGTACATAAACATAGAAAGAGTTGATTTTTCTCTCAAGCTAACAGGTATCTCCACATTTAGAGTGCCTTCCAAAAATACAATGGTTAAGTCAAAAGGATTGCTACAAAACCATAGACACCTTCATTAAACAAAAATATCCAAATGTGAATCTACTGCTTCTCAGCCTATCCTCCACCTAGGTGTATACCCTTCTGAAGGTGTTACTTCCATCTCTCTAATCCTTCCTTAAAGAATTCTGCACCCTTTGATTTACACTATGTCAAAACAGCCGTCTGGCATCCTTGATAGACTCAAATCTTTTCCCTTTGAAATGTTGAGTTTGGGGAGCAAAAAGAATTCTGTAGCGGCACGATCTGGGATGTAGGCTGGATGGAATAAGGTTTCCGAATCAGATTTTCATAGGAAAGCCCTTGCTATCCTGGAAGAGTGAGCAGGTACATTGTTGTGATAGGAAAAAAAAAAAAAAAAA
>NW_006408531.1:2364217-2379466 GCF_000296735.1 Chrysochloris asiatica | reverse complement strand
CTCTCTGTTCTTCTCCATTGATGGTCCCAGGGACCTCCGCGCCTAGACTGAAAAGTTAATCACACCCCTCCTTGCTACAAAACATCTACCTTTACATTTCCAACCCTCACAATCTGTCCTGATAACAATTACTCACTATTGTATCACAAGAGACCCATCGATATTTCATTTCATCAGCCTCGCCTAGACAGATTGGATACTACTCAGTGAAGAGTCTACCTTTCTTCACGCCCTCTGAATCTAGGTTCCTTCTTGAAAGCTTGTAAGCCAGTCACTTCTTGCCTTAGAAGCCCCCTCATTTTGGATAACCAATGTCTAAGTTGCCCATCCCTGTCTACTCTGTGTATAGAAGCCACTGTTTTAACTGGATCTTTTTTTGGAAGGTATCCATCCTATTGAGACTGAGACAAGTGCATTACTGAGAGAACTTGTCTGCACTCATTCATTTATGGCAGAGACATGTTTAAACATGTTTTGTCTGAAATAAACCTGTACATGTATGAACTCTAACTCTAGTAGCAATGCTTTTGGACTTACCCTCATAAATGTTGTCAGAATACCACTTGCTGCTTTCCTGTGTTTGATACAAATATAATCTTATATGAGAACACAAAAAAAGAATGACTTGTTCAATTAAGTTATTTGGACTGTACTTTACTTTCAGACACTTGAAAGGATTTTTTCTCTAACAAAAATAACACTCTTCCTACTAAAATTATCTTTAACATATTGAAAATTAAATTTTCACTTTGCATTATATGAATACTTTCATATTGGTCTGATAGTTCTTCAGTACAATCTACACTTTTACTATTTCTACTCTTTAAAATAAGAAATAATAATTGATTTCAATCATCCTAACATGCTTTTTACATGCTAGATTTGCTTGGGCAACAGTATAGTTTAGACTTTGTACTTTAGATCTAGAAAGACATGGTTCAAATTCTGGTTTAGTCACTACTGGTGTGGTGCTGTAGGAGAAGCACTGAACCACAAAGTCAACGGTTCAAACCCACCAGTCACTCCTCAGAAACCCTATACAGGGTCACTGAGTCGGAACTGACTCGATGGCTCTTGACAACCGTGTGACCTTGGGCATATTTACTCTTTTTGACCTTTTTCTCCTACAAGTAAAGATAATACCTTCCAAAGATTGTTGTTGTCAAGTGTCGTGAGGTCAGTTCCAACTTATAGTGACCCTATATAGCATTTCCGAGGCTATATAACTTTGTAGGAGCAGAAAACCTCATTATTCTCCTGTAGAGCGGCTGGTGGGTTCAAACAGTCAACCTTATGGTTTGCAGTCCTGTGTTTATACTACAGATCCACCATGTCCCCCTTTCAAACATTACATAAGATAAAAGTGCAGCACACCACAAAAGTTCTCAATGTTAACTGTTATTATAAGAACTATATAAGAGAGCTTCAAAAAGTTTGTGGAAAAAATATAATTAAAATATCATAGATTTTTCAATGGACTATTATGAAGTCCCCTCATATATTTTTTGGTATTACTTATCTTGGAGTCCTGGTGTGGTGCTTTAGGATAAGCACTGAACTGCTAACCACAAGGTCGGTATCTTAAGCCAATAGCTGCTCCTTGGAAATCCTACACAGAGTCGTTGAATTGAAACCGACTCAATGGCACTGAAGAACAACAGTAGCAATCTTGGAGTCCTGAGGTGGCATGTAGGATAAATACTGGACTGCTAACCACAAGGTTACTAGTTCAAGTCCATCAGATGCTCCTTTGAAACCCTATACAGGGTTGCTAATAGTCAGAACAGATTCAATAGCACTTGATAACAATAATCTTGATGGAGCTGAAGGCTGCTTAAGAGTATAAATTAGCATGCTATCTGGATTATCTTCTACCCTTGATATTCAACATTCAACATTTAGTAAACACCTATGAGGTGCCAAGGACTGTTTTAGACACTTGGCATATGTCAGTGAATAAACCAAAATCTTTACCCCGATGAAATCTAACAATAGAGATTCTAGCTAGTCGTGGACGTTTTTCCCTAAATGACTAACTTCCTTAGAAATTCCTGCAGATCTTATTATCCACATTATTCATCTGATTCTTTATATACGCTACCCCACACAAGATATCCAGTCCCTTCATCTCCGTTTCCAGTGCTGCTTGTCATTTCTTTTTTTTTGTCGGTTGCTGCAGCCTGTAACTAGAGATAAGGGCTCTCTGATGCCACTTTATATGTCTTTATCAGTTTGCAATGATGGTGATTTAGTTTGACTCTCTTGTCCTTAAAAAGGGGGAAACCATCACTGTTGACACATACTGCTGCCAATGACAGTTGATTCTCTTAAAATGGAATTCCTGAGGGGTGCAAACAAATGGTTAATACCCTCTGCTGCTAACTGAAAGGTTGGAGGTTTGCCATCACCCAGCAGAACCTCAGAAAGAAGGATTGGTGAATTGTTCAATGTAAAACTGATCATTCATTTTTTTATAAACGGAGAAAAGATTGAAGTTGTCAAGGACTTCATTCTTCTTAGATCAACTATCAATATTCATGGAAGCAGCAGTCAAGAAATCAAATGATGTATTGCATTAGACAAATTTGCTGCACAAGACGTCTTTAAAGTATTGAAGAGCAAAGATGTCAGCTTGAGGACTAAGGTTCGCCTGACCCAAGCCATGGTATTTTCAGTAACCTCATATGCATGTGAAAGCTGGACAGTGAATAAGGAAGACTATAGAAGAATTGATGCTGTTGAGTTATGGTGTTGGAGAAGAATATTGAAAGTGCCATGGTGTGCAAAATGAACAAACAAATCTGTGTTGGAAAAAGAGCAGCCAGAGGGCTCCTTGGAGGCCAGGATGGTCAAACTTCATCTCTAGTACTTTGAACATATTGTCAGGAGGGACCAGTCCCTGGAGAAGGATATCATGTTTGGTAAGGTGGAGTATCAGAGAAAAAGAGGAAGACCCCCAGCAAGGTGGACTGGCCAAGTGGCAGCATCAATGGGTTCAAGCGTGGCAATGATAGTGAGGTTTGCCCAGGACTGGGCAGTATTTCATTCAGTTGTACATAGGGTCACTATGACTCCGTACCAACTCTATGGCACCTAACAACAACAAATGAAGTGAAAACTACTTTCCTGCATGTTTCATCAAACTGGCATTTGTGTGATTGAGGCATGGGTGAGAACATTTACTGACACTTAGTGAATCAAGGCTCTGCCACCAAACAATACTGTCATTGCATTCTTCATGCTCCATTAACAACAACAAAAAAAAAGCAAAACCAAAATTTCCCAACACTCAAGAATGTCCTTACTGAAGCCATAAAAGTTGGTAATTTTATTTAATTTTAACCCTGAGGACACATCTTATTAAAATTCTGAATGACAGTTAGTGGTAAGCCTTAAGCATTCCTACCGCCTACTAAAATATGCACTTGCACTTGTGAAAATTAATTTTAAAATTGAACTTGTTTCTCCAAAAGACACATTACATAAAAAGAACGTACAATTACCTAGAGCTGGATGTCTGACAGACATTTCCTTGAAAATGAACCTAATTTGCCTATCATTTCAAGGACAACAACTAAGAATATGTGCTACAAATCATTAAATTCAAGCTACTGAGCAAAAACTTAAAATCTTGAAGATTGTGTCCACCACCATGAGCTCTTTAGCTTCCCGATTCTTGAATAAAACTCAATGGAGAGAAACTGAAAGCCTTCCCTCTGAAAACAGGAACCAGTCAACAATGCCTTTTATCACCACTCCTAGTCAACAATGTGTTGGAAGTCTTAGCCAGAGTTATAAGGCAAGATAGGGAAATTTAAGCTATCCAAATTGTCAAGGAGGAAATAAAACTCTATTTGTAGATGATATGATCCTATACATAGAAAATCCCGAAGACTTGGCAAAAAAAACTACTGGAACTCATTGGAAGATTCAGCGAAGTACCAGGATACAAGATCAACATACAAAAATCAGTTGGATTCCTCTATACTAATAATGACAACACTGAAAAGGAAATTAGGAAAACAATACCATTTACAATAGCTGTCCAAAGGATGAAATATTTAGGAGTAAATGTAACCAGAGAAACAAAGGACCTATACAAAGAAAACTACAAAACACTACTACAAGACACCAAAAAAGACTTACATAAATGGAAGAATATATCATGTACTTGGATAGGAAGACTTAACATTGTGAAAATGTCAATACTGTCCAAAGCAATCTATACATATAACACAATCCCAATCCAGATTCCAACTACATTCTTTGAAGAGATAGAAAAAACAATTTGAAACTTTATATGATAAGCAAAGCACTGCTTAAGAAAAAAGTTGGAAGTTTCTCACTCCCGTATTTCAAAATTTACTACATGGTTACAGTGATCAAAACAGCCTGGTACTGGTACAATGAAAGATTATAGATCAATGGAACAGAACTAAGAATCCAAAAATTAACCCTTTCACATACAGCCAACTGATCTTTGACAAGGGCCAAAATGCACTGAATAGGGAGGAGATAGTCTCTTCAACAGATGGTGCTGGCAAACTGAAAATTGATATGCAAAAAATTGAAACAAGACCTTTACCTCACACCATATACAAAAACCAACTCAGCCTGCATTAAAGACCTAAATGTGAATCCCAGAATTATAAAGGTCATCAGTGAAAACAGGGACAAATTTAAGGACTCTAATACAGGCACACATAGACTACCAAATATTGTGAGAATTACACAAACAAAAGAAGACAAAATAGATGATTAGGACATACTGAAAAATGATTTCACCAAAAGAGTAATAAAATCTTTTGCAATGCCATATCGGACAAGGGGCTAATTTCTAAAATCTATAGGAAACTATAGATAGATTGAAAGGAATATCCAGAAACATGATTATAGAAAGCTTGTAAGCCTGTCTTCAGACAATAACTGGTTGGAATATCTAAAAGGGGTTCTAGAACTTGCCCAGTGAAAGAGGCCTCTTGCAGAGCCTCTGTAGTGTGTAAGACCATAAATGGAATCCTGAGCCCCTTTCAGAACCTTTTGAGGTAGGACATTCCCACTTGAAAAGACAAGTAGACCAGCTTGGAGCAGCTAGAGGAACAGAAGCTACTTCTTGAAAGATCACCCGGGGTGGGGGGGGTGGGGGGTGGAGGGGGGTAGGTAGTCTGATTGGCTACCACAAGAACAAGACAAGTTGTTCACTGGGGAGCCATTAAGTCCCTTCAGGACAAACACCCTTCCAAAACTGAAACTCAAAGGGAACACATGAGTAGGCATGTAAGCTTGTTGGTGACCACATTGATCTACTGGTGAGTTGTAGTGGGGGTAAAGCAGCAATGAAGATATAGCTGAGTTTGACCACATTCCAAGGACTCCCATCAACCTGAAGATGAGAGAGAGAAGAGGAAGGGCTAGTTGGTCCGAATTATGGTGAGACCTGGGGACTCTTGGGCCCATGGGCAAGGATATAGCTATGGAGGGCTAGAGCTGAGCGTGAAGTGTCCAGCTGATATGTAGTGAGGAGAGACTCACATAAATGCTCAAACCTGCAGATAGTACCTATTTGATCTACCTTCAATGGCTGGATGATCAGAACTCGACTAGAGGAAGAAAAAAAAAATTTTTTTATAAAGGATACAAGTGTAAATTGCTACAATTTGATGTACTTGGCCTATACTTATGGATGTAGTAGCTAAAATACCAACTGAGAGGGAAGGAATCTTCACATCAAGGATCATTCCCATCCCCTCTGTACACAGGGCTGACAGGGATGGGCAACTTAAAACATTGGCTACCTAAAATGGGGGGTTATAAAAGCACAAAGTGACTGGCTTACAAGTTTTCAAGGAGTTTAGTTTCAGAGTGTGTGGGGGAAGGTAGAATCCCCACTGAATAGTTTTTACCTTGTCTAGAGGGGTCTGGTAAAAGGAGATGGAGATAAGATTCTTATGATTCAATAGTGATTAGTTGTTATCATGACTAATTGTGATTGTCACAACTGTAAAGGTAGTTTTATAACAAAGAGGAGAGAGTAGTTAATATTATAGTGCAAGAACAGAGGGCTCTAGGACCATTAAGGGAGAAGAACATGAGCAGTTGTGGGACCCTATCCAGAGAAACAGCAACACCAGAAATGGAGGCAAAGATGACATGGAGATAGAGCAGCTGAGGACTCTAGACACATGGAAGAGAAATGCCGTGTGCTGGCAGCCAGGAGTGTTTTTGTGTATACTGCCCCTCCCCGCCCCAAAAAAACACCAAAAAAAAAAAAAAACCAGAGGGAATAGAAGCAAATACGGTTGAATGATGATGCATGGAAGGGATTGTAATCATTTCAATGAAATGATGAGTGTAAAACTAATGTTCTCCTATGTGAACTATCACTCAATTCACAATACAAACTTAAGAAAATAAAGTAAAATAAAACTTCTCTGATGAGATCAATATTACTGAATATAATTTTTAAAAATAAACACAACAAAACCTGTAAAAGCTGGAACCTGTTAAGGTGAAATTCTTATTTCACTGTATAATGAAGCTTGTCAACATTTCGAAGATTTGTGTAACTCAGTGAGCCAATATTTTGCATGTTAAAAATCACTTAGGTAAAATATTCCTTCAAAGTGAAAGATGATGCATGGATTTGAATGCAGCAGAACAAAAAGGGCATAATCCATGTAACTAAACTTAAAAAAATCTATTGGTTGGGTTTTGAGAATCAAATATCCACCATTATTTGCAATGGGAATTAAAATATTCCTCCTTTACAACATATATATGTGAAGCCAGATTTTTTTCATACTTCAATCAAAACTTAATATTGTACAAGTATGAATGCCAAGGAGTCCTAGTGTGGCACCGTAGGACAAGCACTTGACCTGAAGGTCAGTGTGAGCCACAAAGTCAGCAGTTCAAACTCACCAGTTGCTCCTTGAAAACCCTATACATGGTCGCTGAGTCGGAATCAACTCAACGGCACGGAACAAAATAAATGCGGAAGCAAATCTGAGAAATGTCTTGTATTAGAGATATTGACGGCATCTATAAAACTAAGATAATACCCCTCTTCTAAATGAATTATTTGCTTTGTAAAAGTTATTTTTCATAGAAAATATTTTTTGCAATAGCTTTATTATTTTTAAATGAATTACTAAGTATTTTTACATTTGTTTTAACTTGTATGGTCAATATCAGCAAAATTAACCCACATAAGGTTCAATAGTTTTTAATTGTGAAATGCAGTCCTTAGGCCAAAATGTTTCCATATCACTCCCGTTGTTTAAAACCCTCCAATGGCTTCCTGTCTCCCTCAAGGTGAATTGTAAAACTACAAAGCTCCCATCAGTTTCCCTTCCATTGATTTCTGACCTGAAATCCCCTCCACTACCTGATCCTGTATTTTCTTCCTTGCTCACTCCCTCCAATAAGCCAGACACATTCCCAACTATAGGATCCTGGCAATGGTCATTTCCTCTAGCTGGACAGCAGATCCCCACGTTTCTGCAGGGCTGTGTCCGATTTCCTTTAAGTTTCTGCTCACATGCACCATCTCCATAACTTAACACGAACATCCTATTAAAATTGTAATTTTGCTGCTAGTCCTACCACCTTAATATTGGTTTTTTCCCCCTCCCAGGGCACCACCTAACATCTACTTATGTATGCCTAAGGAACTCTGGTAGCCTGGTGGTTACGAAATGGGTTGCTAACATAAAGGTCAGCAGTTCGAAACTACAAGCTGTTACGCAGGAGAAAGAGGAGGCTTTCTGCTCCCATAAAGATTTACAGCCCCGGAAATCCTGTTCAGGGTCGCTATGAGTCGGAACACATAACCACCAGGGCACATAACCACCACCATAGCTTGTCTGGCCTCCTCCTTACCGCTCTACCAGTGGAGTGTAAGCACCCAAAGACTGGAAACATGCCTGTCACCTACAGCTCAGTAAATATTTGTTGAATGCTGAATGAATGAAGGTAGTCACTTGGTAGCTCCAAGATGCAATTAATTTACACACAGAGAAGATATCACTGCAAAGACTAAACAAATGAGAGAAACAGGTGAGATACAAAGATCATTAACTTCAATACTCAAGGCAATATGTACCTGGCGGGGGTGGGTGGGGGGTGGGGCGGGTAGTCCTTGAGAAAATTCGGGGTGAGGGAATATTGTAAAGGTTTTGCAATATGGATTTAAGTGCCTGGCAACGCTGTCCTGCAGCTGCCCGCCATTTCTTGCTCAGACAGGAAAGCTCGATCCCCAAAACCCTCCCTGGATTCTCTCCACACCCGAACACAAGCAGTTCACACCAAGAGACTGAACAATTTCTCAATTTTATGAATAAATCAAAAACGACAATCAGCTAACCCCCAAACGAGTCTCCAAGTCCCGCCTCGCTCCAGTGTCGCTTCCCCTAACGCTTGCCGGCTCTAGGATCGCTCCAGATTACAGTTCTCAGAAGTCCTGCAGGTCTACCCTTGCTGGGATCCGAGTGGTACTCAAGATGGCTGGTCGGGCGGGACGACTGCTGGTAGCCACTTCTGTCCGGGGAAAGCGCAAGAGGCAGGAGGCACGGAGACTCGATCCTTTGGGGAAGGAATGAGCGGGAACGAGGGGAAAGCGCAGGAACGCAGAAAGAGGTGTGCGAGCACAGCCGAGTCTCAGTTCTCCTCGGGCTTGTCGGCTGGCGGTCCGCAAGGCTGCAGCATCTTCTCCATCAAGTTGAAGCGGACTCGTGCTTTGCTCTCGTTCTCTGCGATGGCGAAGTAGTTGAGAAGGTCGAAGTGACCCATGTAGGAGCAGTACGAATCTCGATGCTGGTTCACCAGCCACTCCCACTTGGTAGTGTCGGCGTGGCCCGTGCCAATGTACTTGGACTGCAGGTGTTCCAGCTGGCTGTGGATGGTGTACCGGTCCGTCATCTCGCTTGTTCCCCTTTGTTCTCAGGTCAGAGACTGCAGTAGGGAAGCAGCTACTTCAGCGTTTCGCTTGGGACAGCAGTTATACCACCGAAGCTCCGGACCGGCGTAGTCGCAAGATAATGGCGTCAGAGAGACCGAGACGCGTTAACACTCCCCCTTGGTATTCAGAGGAGGAAGCGGAAGCGTTTTCAGCTACCTAATTGGAGTTGCCTGGGCAACACAGCCAGTGACCCGCCCCTATAGAGAGTGTTCCTGCCCCTTCGTAAAGCGTTGCATGACGGTCCACATAGTGACCTTTCACGGCCTGCCCCCTCTTTTAAAAAAACTTTTTATTGTGAATTGAGTGAAGGTTTGTAGACATGATCATACGTTTTACAATAAGCAAAGCACACATTTTGCTTCATCTCAACGAATACAATCCCATCCATGCAACAAAAGTCCCGCTTTCTTCCTGTGATTTTTTAAGTTGGTTTTGTCTTGTTTGATTCTGCAAATGGATTTCCAGTTTTACCAGCACTATTTGTTGAAGAGACTATTATATCTTCCCTATTTACTGTGTTTTGGCCCTTTGTCAAAGATCGGTTTGACTGTATGTGGAAGGATTTATTTCTGGGTTCTCAATTCGATTCTATTGATTTATGTACCTTTGGTTGTGCTGTTTGTCCATTATGGCTGTATAGTAAATTTGGAGATCAATGAGTGAGAAGCTTCCAACTTTGTTTTTCTTAGTAAGCAGTGCTTTGCTTCGGAACCGACTCCATGGCACATAACAACAACAACAACAACAGTACTTTGCTTATCCGAAGTATTTCTTTTCCATATAAAGTTTGTGATCATTTTTTAAACCTGGTGTGGCGCTGTGGGTTAATGCGCCAGACTGCAAGGCAATTTGTACTACAATTTGGCGGTTCAAGCTCACCAGCTGCTCCTTGGGAACCCTATACAGGGTCACTATGGGTCGGAATCAACTCGACGCCACTTAACAACATGGGATATCCCATAGTTCAGCATAATATGTGTAGAAATTATATTCTCAGACAACATTTGATGAAAGAGTAAACAACTAAATAGAAGAAACTCTTTCTTGGGAGAGATAACTACAATGTTTTCTGCAGTTTAAAAATTGTTCTAACAACCATATTGTTTGCAAAGTCTTCACAGTATTATAAGCATACCTGTGAGTTCATCATCCAGATTTTTCAAACATTGCAAATTCTGTTTCCAGTCATTGTTTTGTAGTCCCCACTTTTTTTGTGTGTTTTTCAGAAAATGATACAGATACACTTGTAATTTTCTGTATTCTATTAACTTCAGGACAAAACCCTAACCAGTTGCCCTCTAAATTGATTCTTGGCAACCCCATGTGTGTCAGAGTAGACACATATGGGGTGTCTACTATATATATATCTCATTGCTGATATCCGATGGATCTTGGTTGAAAGCAGAGACTAGCAGAAAGATGTTTACCTGTGCTTTATTGACTATGCAAAGGCTTTCGATTGTGTGGATCATGACAAGCTATGGACACCATTACGAAGTATGAATATTCCGGAACACTTAATTGTGTTCATGAGGAATCTGTACCTGGATCAAGTGGCAGTTGTTCAAACAGAACATGGGAGCACTGAATGGTTTAAAATTTAAAAAAGTGTGCGACAAGGTTGTATTCTTGCACTATACTTATTCAACCTGTATGTTGAGCAAATAATCCGAGAAGCTGGGTTCTATGAAGAAAAACGTGGCATCAGGATTGGAGGAAGACTCATTAACAATCTGTGATATGCAGATGATACAACCTTGCTTGCAACCTCATATGCATGTGAAAGCTGGACAGGACTAAGGAAGACCATAGAAGAATTGATGCTTTTGAGTTATGGTGTTGGAGGAGAATATTGAAAGTGCCATGAGCTGCCAAAAGAACCAATAGATCCATTTTGGAAAAAGTGCAGCCAGAGTGCTCCTTAGAGGCCAAGATGGCAAAAATTCATCTCTCATATTTCGGACATATTGTCAGGAGGGACCAGTCACTGGAGAAGGACATCATGTTTGGTAAGGTGGAGGGTCAGAGAAAAAGAGGAAGACCCCCAGCAAGATGAATTGGCCAAGTGGCAGCATCGATGGACTCAAGCATGGCAACAGTAGTGAGGTTGGCCCAAGATCAGGCAGTGTTTCGTTCTACTGTGCATAAGGTCACTATAGGTCAGTACCGACTCGATGGCACCGAACAAAACAAAAATATATATATTCATTGGTGCTTGTATTTGAATTTTGCATTACAGATATTTTTATGGAGCTCTAATTGTGCCATGTGGCTATCATTAGTTGGTGTCAAGTCCACTCTAATCCATGGTGCCTCCCATGTGCAGAGCTGACTGGGTCCATAGGGTTTGTTTTTGTTTTTAATTGTGAATTGGGTGAAAGATCAAGTCAAAAATTCCCTTAGTAAAATTCCATTCAACAATCCACACACAGTTTGTTTCATGTCATTGATTGTAATCCCCACAATGTAACATCATTTATTCCACTTCCTCCCTGTGTTTCCTGTATACACTCCACCTTTTCTAATCCTTCTCAACTTTGTCCTTGGGTAAATGCTGTCCTTTCGACCGCAAATGGTTGTGATTTACTGAAATGGAGATCCAGGCGTATCTTCCCAAGTGCCTCTGGACAGACTCAAGACACCAAATTTACTACCTGAGCATGTTAACCCTTTGCATCTCCCAGAGACTCGACACTATTCTGAATTTTGAGTTAATGATTCCTGAGTTTGTTTTTCTATTGCTGAATGTTTTTGCATCCACGAACAGTAGGTGTTGTTGTAATAACTGTAATAAAGCTTTACCTAATGAAACCACATATCAAACAGAACAAGGGCATACAGGGAATCCTGGTGTGGTACTATAGGATAAGCACTGTACCGCAAGGTCAGTTTGAACTGCAGAATCGGTGGTTCAAACTCAACAGTGGTTCCTCAGAAACACTATACAGGGTCGCTATGAGCCGGAACTGATTCCAAAGCACTTAACAACAACAAAACCAACAATGAAACCACATAGTGAACAGAATAAGGGCATACAACTTGGGTTAAAAATCACAAAAGTTGTATATATCAGGGTTGTATCCTTTCACCATACTTATTCAATCTGTATGCTGAACAAATAATCTGACTGAAAAACTGAACTATATGAAGAGGAAGGCAGTATCAGGATTAAAGGAAGTTTCGAAATGTAGACAACACAATTTTGCTTTTTTAAAAGTGAAGAGAACTTGAAGCACTTACTGATGAAGACAAAAGATTACTACAGCACTCAGTATGGATTTATTGTTATTACTGCTAAGTGCCATCAGGTTGGTTCCTATACAGCAACCCTATGTAGGGTTTCTGAGGAGCAGCTGGGAATATTGAACCTACGACCTTAGCAAACTGACTCTGCAGTCCAGCATATTAACCCACAGCACCACACCAGGACTCTGTATGGATCAGTATGGATTACATCACAGTATAAAGAAAACAAAAATCCTAAGAACTACATCAGTAGAGCATAGTGGTTACGAATCAGGCTGAGAACCACAAGGTCAGCAGTTCGAAACTACCAGCTGTTCCACAGGAGAAAGACGAGGCTTTCTGCTCCCGTAAAGATTTACAGCCTCAGAAACCCTGTACAGGGTCGCTAATGAGTCGGAACCGACTTCACGGCACATGACAACAACAAATGGAGAAAATATTGAAGTTTTCAGGAATTCATTTTTCTTAGATCAATAATCAACACGTATGGAAGTTTGTTGCTGTTGTGAGGTACCATTGAGGTGGTTCCAACTCATAGAGACCCTGTGTATAACAAAAGAAACACTGCCTGGTCTTGACCAATCCTCACAATCGTTATGTTTGAGCCCATTGTTCTGTCACTGTGCCAGTTCATCTCATTTGGGGTCTTTCCTTTTTTCGCTGACCTTCACTATACCAAGCTTAATGTCCTTCTCCAGGGACTGGTCCCTTCTGATTACATGTCCAAAATATGAGAGACGAAGTCTCACAATCCTGACATCTAAGGAGCAGTCTGCCTGTACATCTTCCAACACAGATTGGTTTGTTCTTCTAGTAGTCCATGGTACTTTTAATATTCTTCTCCAACACATAACTCAGCTGCATCAATTCTTCTACAGTCTTCCAAATTCATTGTCCAACTTTCACATGCATATGAGGCTATTGAAAATACTATGGCTTGGGTCAGATGTACCTTAGTCCTCAAACTGACATCTTTGCTCATGAACACTTTAAAGAGGTCTTGTGTGGCAGATTTGCCTAATGTAGTACATCTTTTGATTTCTTCACTGCTGCTTCCCTGAGTGTTGATAGTGGATCCAATCGTTCCTCCATTTATCATGATGTTATTTATTGGTCCAGTTAAGGAATTTTGTTTTCTTTACATTGAGGTGCATCCCATACTGAAGGCTGTAGTCTTTGATATTTATCAGAAAGTATTTTAAGTCTTCATTGCTTTCAGCAAGCAAAGTTGTATCAACTGCATATTTCAAGTTGCTAATAAATTTTCCTCCAATCCTGATGCCATGTTCTTCTTCATATAATCCAGCTTCTCAGATTATTTGATCAGCATTACAGATTGATTAAGTATGGTGAAAGAATACAACCCTGGTACACACCTTTCCTGATTTGAAGCCACATTGAGTGTCCCCTTGTTTTGTTTGAATGACTACCTCTTTGTCTATGTACAGGTTCCTCATGAGCACAATTAAGTGTTCTGAAATAGTCATTTTCCACAACATTATCCAAGCTTGTCATGATTCACAGAGTCAAAAGCCTTTGAAGAGTCATTAAAGCACAGGTCAAGGGTCCATCTAACACCAGCAATGATATCCCTAGTTTCACGTCCTCTTCTGAATGTATCTTGAACCTATGGTGGTTCCTTATCACTGTAATGTTGCATCTGTTTTTGAATTATCTTAGTAAATTTTACTTGCATGTGATATTGATAATATTGTTCCATGATTTCCATATTCCGCTGGGACATCTCTCTTTGGAATGGACACAAATATTGGTCCCGCTCAATCAGTTGGCCAGGTAGCTTTCTTCCAAATTTCTTGGCACAGAAACCCTATAGGACAGAGTAGAACTGTTTATTAGGGTTTCCAAGACTAAATCTTTACAAGAGCAGACAGTCTCTCATCTTTTCCCAAGGAGCACGTGGTGGGTTTGAATACCCAGCTTTGCCTTTAGTGGTTCAATGCTTAACCCACAGCACCACCAGGGTTCCTGGATTATCATCTGTATTTGACTCATCTGGTCTTTCTTATCTTTGTAGAGGGTCTGGGTAGTCTGTCTGCCATCTTGCTGGCAGTTGAAGACAAGGATTTTGTAATCAGTTTCACCACTCTCTTCTCTGCACTAAAAACAGTGATTGGAATATTGTTGTTACTTGCCATTGATTTGATTCTGAGTTTTGGAAACTTCATATATGACAGAACAAGATATTGCCTGGCCTTGGGCCATCTTCTTAATCCTTGCTTTGTTCAAGTCCATTGCTGTGGCTAGTGTGTATTTTGAGGGCCTTCCAACCTAGAGAGCTCATCTTCCAGCACTATATCACACAATATTCTGTTGTGTTCCATAGGATTCTCATCTGTTATTTATTTTTTCATTTTTATTGTGAATTGAGTGATAGTTTACATGGGAGAACATCCATTTTACATTCATCATTTCAGTGCAGTGATTACAATCTCCTCCGTGCATTATCAGTCAACATTATTGGCTTCTAGTCCCTCTGTTTGTTATTTTTTTGGATGTACACAAAAACACTCAAGAATATATAATCATTTAAACAACCAAAGGGTATGTTCTGCCTCCTGGCCTCCAGCACTCTTTCTCTTTCCATGAATCTAGAGTCCTCAGCTGCTCTCTCTCTCCGTGTCGTCATCTCTGCCTCCATCTCTGGTGTCACTGCTTTTCTGGATACGGTCCACATTTTGCTTCTGCTCTTCTCCCTTGATGGTCCTAGGGTCCTCTGTTCCTGGAATGTAAGATAAACTACTCCACCTTTATGTTACAAAACTTCTATCTTTATAGTTGTGACAATCACAATTAGTCATGATAACAGTTATACAATATTGAATCATAAGAATCTTATCCCCATCTGCTTTCACTAGACCCATGAAGACAAGATGAAAACTATTCAGTAGGGATTCTACCTTCACCTGCACACTCTGAAACTAAACTCCCTCTTGAAAACTTAAAAGCCAACTACTTAGTACTTTTATAGGCCCACCGCCCCCATTATAGGTGGCAAATGTCTAAGTTGCTCATCTCTATCAACC
>NW_006408531.1:2327484-2331832 GCF_000296735.1 Chrysochloris asiatica | reverse complement strand
ATCCGCCATCTTGTTTGTTCCTCTCTAACGTTTTTTTTCTTGATGTACACATTCCACATTGAAAATATGTATCTGTTTAAATGTCCAAAGGGCACATTTCTCAAGCCAGTCTCCTGCCCATGGGCACATTGCCTTTCTCAGTCCATGGGTCTATAGTCCTCTGCTGCTCTGTCTCTCTGTGACACCGCCTCTGTCACCATCTCTATTGTCACCACTTTTCTGATTAGGATCCCTAGAACATTTCATGTTCTTCCCTCTAGATGGCTCAAGGGTCCTCTGTTCCTGAAATGGCAGATTAACTGCTCCCCCCTTTTAGTTATACCTCTTCTACATTTATATTTGTGATGGTCGCCATTAGTCCTGATAACTATTACTTACAGTTGAATCATAAAATCCTACCCCATCATCATCTTGTTCTTTGCCAATGCCTTCAGTGCACCTTAGACTTTTTATTCCCTTATCATTAGCTTATTTTCATTGGCTACATCTTGAAATGATTGAATAACGGCCTTTTATTTTTGGTAGGCTGTGTATTCCTTCCAACTTATTTTGATGCTTTCTGCTTCATTCAAAAATTTGCCCACAGAATCCTTCAATATTGAAAAGTTGAGGCATGACTTTTTTCACTCTGTCAGCTTTAGAAGTGCTGAGCATGTTCTTGCTCTTTGGTTTTCTAGCTCCAGATCTTTGCACATTTCATTGTATTTATCGATGTCTTCTTGAGCGGCTCTTTGAAAGTTCGTATTCAGCTATTTTACCTTTTCATTTCTTCCATTTGCTATGCTTGGTAAAGGGTCAGCAAAAAGAGGAAGACCCCAAGGAGGTGAATTGGTACAGTGGCAGCAGCACTATGTTCAAAGTAACAATTGCGAGGATGGCTTAGGACCACTCAGTGTTTTGTACTGTTGTGCTTAGGGTTACTATGAGTCAGTGCCAACTCAACACCACCAACCAATACTTGGTCAGAACAGACTGTAACATTACTTTTGTAAAATGCCACAAATACTCCCTACATTAGTGTTTTAAGAGTAAATTTAGGTGCAATATATAAAGCAGTTAGTACAGAGGCCAGTCCTTGTGAAATAGCCCAATGCTGTTCGAACTCAACATTATTGTAACGTGTGTATGTGGTTTAGGGAGTGGCGACAGGCATGTGTGCAGGTGTTATAGGGAGTGTGGCAGATAAGGCCTAAGAATGTGGCTGTGATTGAACTGTAAGAATGAAAAGAACCAGACAGCAGCCAACAAGTGAGGGTAGAAGCAAAGGCAGGCTAACGACCCAAGGCATTCATTGACTGACAGTCTCACAGATTCCCAGGTGACGCTGACGCTGACGCTGTCACGGTTGAAATGTTATCTGTGGAACAGTGCCACTGTCCTTCCAAAGAATTGGGAAGGTGCCACACATTCACCCCAAGCAGAAGAGATTAGAGACAAGAGACTTAGCAGAAAAGAAAATTTATTACACACAGATGTTCTTACAGAGAGATTAGAACAGGCTTCAACCTTGTGAATGAAGAGGAGGATCCCTGAGTACAATCTGGCTTTTCTTTTCTGTATCTTTTTGCCAGGAGTGTGAGCTGTACTCCTGGTTTAAGTGTCCAAGCAGTTAATTTGGGGAATCATACTCTGAGTCTTATTCCTCAGGCTCATGACTGACTATACTCTTCCTCCTCACAACATTTCTGGGGTTTGTTGTTGTTGTTGTTCCACCCCCTACTGTTGTGGGAAGACTTGGTGTGGCACTGTGGGATAAAGCACTGGACTGCAAAGTTGGTTTGAACCACAAAGTCAATGGTGCCAACTCACCAACCACTTCTTGGAAACTCTACACACAGTCACTATGAGTTGGAAGCAACTCCATGGCACTTAGCAACAACAGTGCTGTTGTGGAGTCCTGGTGTGGTGCTATGGGATAAGCACTGAACTGCTAGCCACAAGGTTGGTGGTTCAAAACCCACAAGTTGCTCCTTGGAAAACCTATACAATGTGACTATCAGACAGAACTGACTAGATAGCATTTAACAACAACATTGTCGTAGACTCCTGGTGTGGAGCTGTAGGATCAGCAATGGACTACTAACCGCAAGGTCGTTAGTTTAAACCCACCAGCCACTCTTCAGAAACCCTATACAGGGTCACTATAAGTCAGAGAGTTACAGACATGGTCATCAGTTGTACATTTAACAATGTACTTTGTGTCTCTCAATGAATACAATCCCTTCCGTGGTACAACAGTCACCATACTCCCTCCCCATGGCTAGTTCCCTTCCAACCACTTTCCCATCCCTTCTCACCACTGTCCTTAGGTACATGTTGCCCCTCTGATTTTGAATTATTGGCCATTTCATCATTCATATCGATCATATCTTACTAATGTTGTTGTTCCTCCTTTGTAGTTATCTACTGCTTTGCTGAAAGCTATTCCCCCTATATACCTACCTACTGCTTAGCTGAAAAAGGATGTGTTCCATTGCAGACCTGAAGGGTGGTTAAGAACCAGTCGATTTCTGACCAATAAGCTTGGTCTTTTTTTTTTTTTTTAAAGTAATTTTCAGTTTTTTCCCCACACATTATGACACTCCATTCAAGACATTATAATATGAACAGTTGGTAGTGATAGCTGAGCACTATCTAGTTCTTCTGGTATCCGAGTCGTGTAGACTTAGGTTCACATGTTCCATTAGTCCATTGGACTAGTTGAGTCCAAGCATCTTCATTTATAATCACTCCTTTTTTATGTACATGGAGTGACCAATAGCTGCACCTTAAATGCCCACTCATGAGCTTTTAATATTCCAGAAGATAATCGCTAATGTAGGATATAGGACACTTGTCTTTGTGGACTATGTTGTGCCATTTGAACATGTTGTCTTCTGAGACTATTGTCCTGAGCCTCCAGCTCAGCTACTCATTGCCTTAAGATGTTTGACGATATTTAAGAACTTTTCATCATTTTACCCACTGTATGCATCACCACATTCACAGTTGCGTTTGCAAGAAAGGTAAATACTCATGTACCAATATCCTTTCACACTTTTGCATATTTGTGGGACATATACATATACAAGGTCAGTTTGAATTTCATGTATTCATGTACTGACCTCTCTTGTATATTTTCCTCTCCCTCACCTGAGTCAATGTGTGTCTATTCGCTAGCCAGTGAACTACTCTGCCTTCCCTCCCACCCTTTTTTCTTTCAAACTCATATATTTGTGGGAAATAAAAATATGTACGTCTCACTCTTCTTTCCTTATCGATTCAGCCTATTATCTCAACTATGTATCTATGCACAGAACACGCTTATCCCATGGTTGTGATTTATCACTATTTACATCTATCCCCTTTAACCTATGCATACCTCCCTGTGTCTTCGCCTATCTTCATTATTCTTCTCCACCTTCTCTCTTCTTGTACATTGCCCTCCCTGTCACACAAGCTATCATGTGTCTACCCTTTAGCCTGTAAATTACTGTCTCCTCCCTCCAACCCCTGGCAACCATCAAAGAATATTTTAGTCTGGAAATTGTTTCTTAAGTTTTTACAATAATGGTCTCCTGCTCCTTGGAAACCCTATACAGGGTCACTGTGGGTCAGAATTGACTCTTTGGCACCTAACAACTTTTGTCATTTTGTGATGACTGCTTTCACTCAGCATAATGTCCTCCAGTTTCACTGAAGTGATGAAGTGTTTTGCAGCTTCACCATTATTCTTCAACATTGCATAATATCCCATTGTATGTACCAAACTTTAACCGTTGTTCCATTGTAAGGCACTTAAGCTGTCTCCAACTATTTTTTATTGTGAATAGTGCTGCGATGAACATTGATGTGTACATATGTACTCATGTCCTGGCTTATATTTCTTGTGGACATATACCAAGTAGAGGGATTGATGGGTCATAAGGTATTTCTACTTGCAACTTTCTAATGAATCACTATACTGTTTTTCAGAGTGGTTGAACCATTTTATAGTCCCACTAGTAATGTAGGAGGGTCCCAGTCTTTCTACATGCTAGACAGCATTTGGTTTGTTTTCGGAACTTCACTGTTAATGTTGGTGTGAGATGATATCTTATTGTTGTTTCGATTTGCATAGTGACTATGCAAAGACTTTCGATTGTGTGGATCATGCATGACAAGCTATGACAACATTGCAAAGTATGAGTATTCTGGAACACATAATTGTGCTCATGAGGAATCTGTATGTGGACCAAGAGGCAGTTGTTCGAACAGAACATGGGAATACTGAATGGCTTAAAATTAAGAAAGGTGTGCGACAAGGCTGTATTCTTTCTCCATACTTATTCAACCTGTATGCTGAGCAAATAATCCGAGAAGCTGGGTT
>NW_006408531.1:2318617-2327124 GCF_000296735.1 Chrysochloris asiatica | reverse complement strand
GACCCAAGCCATGGTATTTTCAATAACCTCATATGCATGCGAAAGCTGGACAGTGAATAAGGAAGATCGTAGAAGAAATTGATGCCTTTGAATTATGATGTTGGAGGAGAATATTGAAAATGCCATGGGCTGCCAAAAGGATCAATAGATCCATTTTGGAAGAAGTGCTGCTAGAATGCTCCTTAGAGGCCAAGATGGCCAAACTTTGTCTCTAATACTTTGGACATATTATTATTAGGAGTGACCAGTCGCTGGAGGAGATCATGTTTGGTAAGGTGGAGGGTCAGAGAAAAAGAGGAAGATCCCCAGTGAGATGGACTGGCCAAGTGGCAGCATCAATGGACTCAAACGTGGCAACAGTAGTGAGGTTGGCCCAGGATTGGGCAGTGTTTTGTTCTGCTGTGCATAATGTCAGTATGAGTCGGTACCAACTTGATGGCGCCTAACAATAACAATGGCTATTTATCATAAACATTTTTTCACATATTTGTTAGCTGCCTGCATATCTTTCTTGGTTAAGTGTCTGTTCATGTCTTGTTTGGGGAGATTTGGGAACTCCTGAGCCAAGTCCATGGACAAGGACATAGCCACAGAGGGCTAGAACTGAGAGTGAAGCGTCCAGCTAATATGAAGTGGGGGGAGATACACAAGAACGCCCAAACTTGTAGATAGTACCTATTTGACCTCGCTTTGATAGCTTGATGATCAGAACTTAACTAGAGGAAATGAATTTGATAAAGGAAGCAAGTGTAAATTGCTACAATTTGATAAACTTGACCTATACTTATGGATGTAGTAGCCCAAAATACCAACTGAGAGGGAAGGAGTCTTTACATCAAATATCAAAATTGCTACAATTTGATTAACTTCACCTATACTTATGTAGTAGCTCAAAATATCAAATGAGAGGGAAGGAGTCTTTATATCGAATATCAAAATTGCTACAATTTGATGAACTTGACCTATATTTATGGATGTAGTAGCTCAAAATACCAACTGATATTTACATCAAATATCAACCCCATCCCCTCTGTATACCGGGTTGACAGGGATAGGTAACTTAGACATTGGCTACCTAAAATGGGTGAGCTATAAAGGCACAAAGTGGCTGGCTTACAAATTTTCAGGAGAGAGTTTAGTTTAAGAGTGAGGAGGGAGAGGATAGATTCTCCACTGAATAGTTTTCATTTTATCTAGATGGATCCAGTGAAAGGAGATGGGACAGGATTCTTTGATTCAATAGTAATTGTTATCATGACTAATTGTGATTGTCACAACTGTAAAGGTAGATGTTTTGTAACATACATGGAAGAATAGTTAATCTTACATTCCAGGAACAGAGAACCTTAGACCAATCAAGAGAGAAAAGCAGGAGTGGAACATGGGACCCTAACCAGAGAAGCATCGACACCAGAGATGGAGGCAGAGATGAGGACATTGAGAGATACAGCAGCTGATGACTCTGGACTTACAGAAAGAAAAAGGCTGTGTTCTAGCAGCCAGGGGAAGGCAGGCTTGCAGAACGTGCCCTTTGGTTGTTTAAATGATTATATATTCCTGAGTGTTTTTCTGTACATAAAATTAAAAATATATATACAGAGGGAATAGAAGCAAATAAGTTTTTTTAATTAAAGAACTTTTTATTATGAATGAAGGTTTACACAGATCATGTTTTACATTCAACAAATCATATGCCTTGTTTTCATCTCAAAGACTGCAATCTCCTCCATGCAATAAGTTATCCCACTTCCTCCCTGTTTTTGTTTTTTAAAAGCTTTTATTGTGCAATGATTGATAGTTTACATGGGAAAACATCTATTTTGCACTTATCCTGTCATATTTCATATCATTGCAATGACTGCAATCCCCTCCAGGCATCATCACTCAACAGTATTTGCTTCTATTCCCTCCTTTATTTTTTAATGTATACAAAAACACTCAGGAATATATAATCACTTAAACAACCTAAGGGCACATTCTGCTAGCCTGCCTACTGGCCACCAGCATACAGCCTTTCTCTTTCCATGAGTCTAGAGTCCTCAGCTGAGAAGCAAACACTTTAAAATGATGCATGGAGGGGATTTTAATCATTGCAATGAAACAAAATACGATGAGTGCAAAACTGATGTTCTCCCATGTAAACTATCAATACACAATAAAAGCTTTAAAAAACCAAACAAACAAAAAAATAAATCATATCATCTGCAAATAGTTTTCCTTCTTTTTTTGCGAATCTGAATGCCTTTAATTTCTTTTTCTTGCCTTACAGCTATGACTTCCAACACAATATAAAATTGTTGTTGTGGTGGGTAAGTGCCATTAAGTCAGTTCTGAGTGGTAATAAAGGGCATCCTGGCATGGTCCCTCTCTACAAAGGGAATGCTTTCAGTTTCTCTCCATTGAGAAGTAATGTTGGCTGTTAGATTTGTGTGTATGTTCTAAATTATGTTGAGGAATGTCCATTCATACCCTACTCTATTGAGTGTTACATCAAGAATGGATGTTGGATTTTGTCAAATGCCTTTTTAGCATCAATTAATATGATCACGTGGTTCTTTTCCTTTATTCATTTATTTGCTGAATTACGTTGATTATTGTTCTACTTGTAATTTTTGACTAAATTATTGAATATAATTATAGTTCAGTTTTTAATTCTTTAGCCCATTATGTGAACAGAAAAAAATTTATGCAAAAATTAACTATATGATAATTACTAGTGATTGGAATGCACAGGCTGGAAATAAAGGATGATCAGTAGTTAGAAAATATGGCTGTACTGTATGTTTTGAGACTAAAAAGTATGAATCCTCCCACTTTGTTTGATACTGCCTTTGCTATTCATAGTCTGTTTCCTTTCCACATAAAGTTAGTGACATGTTTTTCCAGTGAAGTAAAGAATGATGTTGGAATTTGGATTGCTTTATATTTAAAGATCACTCTGGGGAAAATGATGTTTTCACAATGGAAGTTTTCAATCCATGAGCATGAAATGTTTTTCCATTTATGAAGGTCACATTTCATTTTTGCAACAGTGTTTTTGTTTCCATTGTATGGGTCATTTGCATCCCTTTTTAGCTTTATTCCTTGATATTTTATCCTTTGGGATTATTGAAAATGGTATTTTCTTAATTTTCTCTTCAGAGTTTTCATTGTTACTGTAAAGGAACTACACCTATTTTTGTGTTCTGATCTTACACTCTGACATTTGGTTGAATCCTTGTATTAGGTTCAGCAGTTTTATTATGGGACCTCTGTTATTTTCCATGTAGAGAATCATGCTATCTGGGAACAGACTTAGTTTTACTTTATCTTTTCCAATTTGGATACCTTTATTTCTGTTTCTAGGAGCTCTGGTGGCATAGTGATTACAAATTGGGCTGTGAACTGCAAGGTCAGTAGTTCGAAACTACCAGTCGCTCCGTGGGAGAAAAATGAGGCGCTCTGCTCCCATAAAGATTTACAGCCAAGGAAACCCTGTACAGGGTCACTATGGGTCGGAACTGACTTCATGGCACTTAACAACAAATTTCTGTTTCTAATCTTAGGACTCTGGAAAGTATTTCCAGTACAAAATGGAAAAAAAATGGTGATAATGAACATGCTGTCTCATATCCTTACTCAAGAGGAAAACAAATTAGTAATACCTTAAAAATACTTAAAAAAAAAATTAAGACTAAAATCTTGTATACTTACTTGTATAGTTACCATTTATAGTGTTTTTCTTTCCTTGTGTATAATCATATTTACATGTAGTATAATTTTTCTTCTGCCTGACAAATTTTTATAAATGTTGATTATGTTGGTAAGGAATTCTTTCTGCTTAACTATGCAAGGGAAAGTCTTTATTCCATCTTTTTTTTATAAGGATATATTCAGTGTTAATGAAATCTTTACAGGTTTTTGTTTTGTTTTCCTTTCAAATTTTTTTCGTCTCTTATGTAACTTTTGATTTGAAAGAATTCTCTCCTACTTATCTCTGTCTGTGTGTACATATGTCATTTTTATGGTTTTGTTATAAAGATGTACCCTTTATCACTGATTCTGAGCAATTCATTTGGTTATGATGTGTCTTTTAATAGTTTAATTTTTGTGTGCTCATGCTTGGGTTCATTGTACTCAGATCTGTGGGTCTGGTAAACTTCCAAACAGTCTTCATTCCATTTCACTTTCATTGTCTTTGTCTCCCTTGTTATACATACGTATGTTGTTGTTGTTGCTGTTGTCAAGTCAGTTCTATCTCATTTGTTGTTGTTGTTAGGTGCCATCGAGTTGGTACTGACTCATAGCAACCCTATGCACAACAGAATGAAATACTGCCCGGTCCTGGTCCATCTCATAGCAACCATATATAAGGTTTCCGAGGAGTGACTGGTGAGTTTGAACTGCCAATCTTGCAGGTTCAAACTGACCTTATGGTCCAGTGCTTTATCCCACAGGACTCCACACATACATATATGAATATATATTATTAGTTCTGACCATTTGGGACTAAGTTGCAAACTTGATGTCTCATCGCCCCTTAATTTATTCGTGTGTATAACCTAAGAAAAAGGAAACTACTCTATAAAGCAATTATCCAGAAAGATGGATTGGCCAAGTGGCAACATCAATGGGCCCAAGCGTGACAACAATAGTGAGGTTGGCCCAGGATTGGGCAGTGTTTCGTTTTGCTGTGCATAAGATCACTATGAGTCAGTACCGACTTGATGGCACCTAACAACAACATACTGAACCCAATATATCAACTCACTAGCACTGAATATTAACGTAACTATCCAACACATAGTTTATTTATATTAAACTCCAATTTTAACAGTTTATTTTATAAATTGACTGACTCGATAAAAGGATTGGTAGTTCAAAATAATTTATAGTTTAAAGGGGAAATTACAACAAAGATCATGAAAATAAATATCTACTGTACCCAAAATAAAGAGAATAACAGATTGTTGTTGTTAACTGACGTCAAGTCACTTCCAACCTATAGTGACCCCGTAGCCCTATAAGGTTCCCAGGGAGCACATGATGAGTTTGAACCATCAACCCTACAGTTCAAACCAACCCTGAAGTCAAGTGCTTATCCTACAGAGCCCCAAATAGCCATACACAGTCTTCTATTTTTAAAATAAAAAATGAGAGTTTGTTCCATAAAAACAATATTAAAACATTGTGATTGATTTTTAAACTACTAATTTTATGCCTCCAAGTATATAGACTGATTTGGAATGGTAATTTTTAAAAGAATGTTGTTAACTGCTGTTAAGTTGGTTCTGGCTCACAGAGACACTATATAGGGTTTGAGGAGCAGCTAATGGGTTTGAACTGCTGACCTTGTGGTTTGCAGTCCTGTGCTGATCCTACATTGACACACCAGTTCTTAGGAATCCTGGTGGCCCCATGGTTAAATGTTTGGCTGCTCTCAGACCATTTGCTCTGTATACAGATTGAATATTGTTGCCAGTTGAGTTGGTTCTGACTCGTAACAACCCTGTATAGTGGTTCCAATACTGTAAATCTTTGTGGGAGGAGAAACCTCATCTTCCTCCCACACCAATTGAATAATTAAGAACCTTTTCTAATTCCAAGCGATTCAGTATCCACTTGTTTTGTTAGAATGACTGCCTCTATGTACAGATTCCTCATGAACATAAATAAGTGTTACAGAAGTCCCATTTTTCAGAATCCTAGGCATAGTTTGTTATGATCCACACAGACAAATGTCTTTGCATAGTCAACAAAGCACAAGTAAATACTTTTCTAGTATCCACTACTTGTACCCGAAATCCATCTGACATCAGCAATCACAGATGTTCCATATCCTCTTCTGAATCTGTCTTGAATTTCAGGCAGCTCCCTGTCAATGCACTTCTGCAATCATTTTGGAATTTTCTGTGGCAAAATTTTACTTGCATGTGATATTAATGATTTTGTTAATTGATTTTTGCCTTCTGTTGGATCACAATTTTTTGGAAAGGGCATAAATAAGGATCTTTTCCACAGGTAATGGTTATCAATGGATACAAAAACTAGTAGACCAAAGTACAATGAAAAATATATTATTTGCAAATATAGTACCATAAGAAACTTACTATGAAAAATAAAGTAACTTTCTAAATAAAGTAAAACTAATTATACAATGGAAGGCAATGTGTTACACATGAAAATGAAACAAAACACTCTTACAAGTACAAGACTAGTGTATTTAATAGAATACAAACTTAAAATAATAAAAAAATATAAAACCACATTTGTTTGTAGCTATTCCCTGTAGCCATATTTTTAACAGCCACAGACTTTAAGAACGGTAGCACTTAGCTTGGATTGTAAAAGTAAAAAAACACACAGATGAGCATAGTCCTACATCTACAATAAAACTGTCATTTCTTCCCAAAGGAGTGCTAATGGTTCCTTCTAAGACTTAGTATTACTTTCTTACTCACTTCGAATCTTTGTTTTCAATCCCCAAATTTAGGAAGTTTGCTGTTTGAAATTATAACAGTAAGAACAAAACATCCTACTTTTGACATAGTCTCTCTGCTATGAGTTCTTACATGTGAATTGAGCTAGGATGGCTAATTAAAGACTTTTGCACATTCATTCCTGATTTCTTATGCTCTTTTTATACTGTGAAACCTTATATTTCTACGTAAGTGTGAGGACTTCACAAAGCCTTATCCAGATGCTTACAAAGGCTCCACAGGGAAGGTAGTGGATCCACAGAATGAGCACCGTGAATAAGGACTGTGAACCTCAAGTTTGATGGTTTGAGTCTACCAGCTGCTCCGATGGAGAAAGAGACTTTCTATTCCCGCAGACAGAATGAAAGCATTGGAAACCTGATACAGAGTAGCTATGAGCTGGAAGCAACTTGGGCACTTAAAACAAACAGCAACGCCCACCATGAGTCATTTTTGTGTAGTGAGGTGTGAAGAACACTTAAAGGCACCCTAACACTACCCACATTCATAAGACTTCACTTCACTGTGAGTGCTTATATAAGTCAAGTGAAGGACATGCCACAGCTAAAAGCTTTCCCATGGTGCCTACATACTGTCTGTTGACTGAGGCTTGTGGCAGGAATAAAAGCTTTTGCACTTAGCTAACATCCAAATGGCTTCTATCCACCATGAGCTCCTGCAAGTCTAGTGAGGGTCAAGGAACCACTAAAGGCTTTCACACTTGCCCTGCTTTCTTAAGAACACCTTTCTTGTGAGCTTTTTTATGTGTAGTGAAATGTGAAAACCTCTAAAATGCCTCCCCACATTCCTTACATTCATAAGGACTCTTTGTACTATGAGTTTTCTTATGGGAAGTGAGGTGTGAGGACTTCCAAAAGGTTTTCCCACATTCCTTATGTTCATAAGGCCTCTCCCTACTGTGAGTTCTGACATGTGTTGTAAGGTGAGAGGACTGATTAAAGGCTTTCCCACACTCCATACATTCATAAGGCCTCTCTCCACTATGAGTCCTTATATGTTGAGTGAGGGATGAGGACTCACTAAAGGCTTTGCCACATTCATTACACTTAAAAGGCCTCTCTCCATTGTGAATTCTTAAGTGTGTAGTGAGGTGAGAAGACTGACTGAAGGCATTCCCACACTGCTTACATTCAAAAGGCTTCTCCCCACTGTGAGTTCTTATATGTTGAGTGAGGTATGAAGACCTGAGGAAGGCTTTACCATACTCCTTACATTTATAAGGTCTCTCTCCACTGTTTTAAAAAAATCTGTGACTTTCTAGTAATTGTGCCCAAGTAACATATGCTTCAAATACTCAATATCTGCCTCACAATTATGAAGTTGTTTTATTGTTAATAAAATTGCTGTTCGGTGGGGTAGAATCAGTTCTGGCTCATGGTGAACTTGTGAACAACAGAATGAAACACTCTCTGCTCCAGGGCCACTCTCAGTTGTTGCTGCATTAGGGTCAGTCATACAAGGCACTGTGTAAATTCATCTAGTCGAGGGTCTTATTCTTCTCAGATGACCCTTAACTTTATAACACATACACATTATATATGTGTGTAGACACATACACACACATATAGTTGCTGCTGTGTTTCGCTGACTTGGTTACTAATCATCGCTACTCTGTATAGGGTTTCTGAGATTGCTAGGGGATTGAATTGCCAACCTTGCTGTTCGCAGTCCAATGCTTACCCTACAGCACCACACCACGGCTCATACAGCTCTAGTCTCTCCTCCTACAGGACTTTTAGGAGGAAGACTTGACCTAAAGGCAGATAGTGTTTTTTTTGGGGGGGGATATAAATGGGGTTTCTGGTGTAGTGCTATCAAGGTAGCACTGGACAGCTGAATACAAGGTTGGCGGATCAAACCTACCAGCTGCTACTTAGAAACCCTATACAGGATTGCTGAGTCAGATCAATTAGATAGCACTTAATAATAACAATATATGGATAGATGATGATGGTTCTGTGCCACTGAGCTGATTCCAACTCATATCAACTCTGTATAAGGTGTCCAAGGCTATAAGTGTTTACAGGT
>NW_006408531.1:2317473-2318000 GCF_000296735.1 Chrysochloris asiatica | reverse complement strand
GAACTTGAACCACCAACCCTGAAGTTCAAACCAACCTTGCAGTCCAAAACATTAATCCACAGTGCTACACGAGGACTCCCATACACACACACACACACACACACACACACATATACACACGTATACATATGCTTATATGTTGCTGTTGCTAAGTGCTGTTGAGTCGGGTCCAACTCTTAGTGACCCTGTAAACAGTTTCCAAGGATCAGTTGGTGAGTCTGAATTGCTAGCATTGTGATGTGCAGTCCAGTGCTTATCCTACAGCATGGCATTGGAGTTTTCGTTGTTCAATACCGCTGAGTCAGTTCCGACTCATAGCAGCCCTGGATAGGGGTTCTGTGGAGCAGCTGGTGATCATGAACTGCCGACCTGCAGTTCAAACTGACCTTATAGTCCACCGCATTAACACACAGTGCCATACCAGGACTCCATGTTCTTACATATGTTGTTGTTGTTGTCAGGTGCCATCGAGTCGGAACCGACTCATAGCGACTCCATGCACAGCAGAACGAAACAATGTTCGATCC
>NW_006408531.1:2308366-2317313 GCF_000296735.1 Chrysochloris asiatica | reverse complement strand
TCCTTGACAACTTCAATCCTTTCTCCATTGATAAGAATGTTGTTTATTGGTCCAGTGGTGAGGATTTTTGTTTTCTTGACATTGAGATGCAATCCATATATATATGGGGGTGGGGGTGGGGGTAAGAATATATAAATAGGACTTTCTCCTGAGACACTGTTTTCTACTGTATGACAGACACTTACCTCAAAGTTCTCTAGTTTTTATGATGAGCTTTATCACCATGCAATTCAAAGATTTTGCCTAACATGGAGGACCAGATGTTATTCTTCACCAATCATTCCACTTTAAGTTTACTGCATAACTTTTCTCCATCATTAAGGTTTCCAGAGACTGATCCAATAATTGAAGTTGCGGTTACAATACAAAACAAAAAGGAAAGAAATATTAGAGGAAAAATGCTTCTGTAAACAAAGAAAGACTCATGACACTTTACTTGGAGTCAGAGACCATCAGACATGGCCCACACACGGTTTTTGCAGTCTACATGACCACAGATGTGAAACGATCGTTAAGTCAGTAAGAAAGCTGTGCCCTCAACAAAAACCACCTGAGATCAAGTAAACTCTGACCAAGTAAAAAACCATTTTGCTGGCTGACTGACTTAAATGTAGTTCACACCATGCACAAGGCTGGTCCTTCAGAAATTCTTACTTTCTTGCTGCTCCTGAACACAGTGGTCCCGGATGAGTTCTATCTGCACTGTCTGTGCTTTTCTGGGAAAACATACAGATGTTTCTCTGACAGAGACCAGTATTTTGTTTGACAGAGTCTATGAAGAGGGACAGGTGAAAGTTTCTTTGAAGTAAATAATTATAACAATTGTGCAATAAATACACTGAAACTCTCTACAAGGTCCCAAAATACAAATCTCTCCATGTCCCAAAGTGATTTCTGAAGCCAATACATACATTTACAACACTTAAAGAGCCCTACAGAATTTAAACACAAGAGAATGACAATTAACTCTTTTTTTTTTTCCTTTCTGAAAATCATGCTGTTTTATTTATCAAAGAAAGAGTTCACTTAGTTAAGCCAGATCTTAAAAACTGGATGAAACAAGGTGACACTCTGTTAATAGGAACATCCTGTCAACACCAGAAGGTCACACTTCAGATTGAAGAAGCTCATGTAAAAGAAGTTACTGCTGCTATTAGGAAACAGGCTCATCCCCCAATTAGAGCTCAGGTGAACACATCTGTGCCTTTCTGTATTCTCATGAGGGAGTCCTGAGTGGTACAAATGGTGACTGAAAAGGCTGGAGGTTCAAGCCTACCTACTTCTGAAGATTTTGGTATTGAATCCCCATGGAGCTCAAGTGACACCATGAGTCAGAGTTTACTTGATCGCAGGTGGTTTTTGTTGGCATCCTTTGTTGTTGTTGTTGTTAAAGTTTTTATTGTGAACTGAGTAATAGTTTACATAGGAGAATATCGGTTTTATACTCATTGATTCATTGCAATGATTACAATCTTCTCCATGCATCACCATTCAACAGTATTTACTTCTATTCCCTCTGTTTTTTGTTTGTTTGTTTTGGGATGTACATGCAAACACTCAGGAATATATTTATCATTTAAACAACCAAAGGGCACATTTTGCAAGCCTGACTCCCGGCCACCAGCACACAGTCTTTCTCTTTCCATGAGTCTAGAGTCCTCAGCTGCTCTCTCTCTCCATGTCATCATCTCTGCCTCCATCTGACAATTTACTTTTATACATAAAACTGTAAGTTCATGGAGAAGCCGAAATATATGAAAACCATAGATCAAGGGACCATGCATGCCTAGCTTATAAAATAATTTATTCTCATTCTTCTACCTAAACAATGAAACAAAGTTAATGAGTAGAGATTTTTCTTCACTAACTAAACCAGTGATTCCATTCTTACCTACTGAGGTCAAGTTACTGAAGGTTTCCATCATCACATCTCTGTGGAGTTTCTTCTGAGTGAGATCCAGCAAAGTTCACTCTTCCCAGCTGAAGACCACGGCCACATCCTCAATGATCAGTGAGTCCTAGAAGTCCCCACACATGCTGGGTCAGCAAGGAACCACGTACTCCAACGTGAACACGAACAAAGACTGAAGCAGAAAGACCTGGGTGTCTGTCTCTGTGATATTCCCATCAGCCTCAATCGCTTCACTAGATACACTGACAGACCATAAAAAGTGAATCAACAGGAAACTGGCAAAACTCACAAAAGCAAAATTACACATTGACTATACTAAGTTCTACAATGAGTAAGAAGATTGCGGCAGGTTTCTACCATGGGAACATACATGTACACACACAGGTACATGGCTAGACTAAATCTACAGACATAAATGTGTAAGAATCTCAAAAGTATCCTGAAGTAACAAGTCACTGAACAACCTAGACAGAGAAATAACAGAATTTATAGAAGGCAAAAGTAAACAATACAGACTTTATATAGTAAGACTTGGGTGATAAAGCATTAATTACAGCAATAACATTGGGAATCATCATAAACTTCAAAATACAAGGGCATCTAAAAGTAAAAGGTTAAGGAAAAATTCCATTATCTTTTCATTCAACTTCTACACGAACTTTCTGAATCCCCCTTGCACACCTAAGTAACTATCTCCAGGCAGAACTAGATGCAATCAACATGGGCCATACTAAGAAATCATAGACACTAACAAAAATCTTTTCTCAGCAACACAGACTAGTATTTAAATCACATAGGAAAGCTTAAGCCCTCCCTGATTATGATAGAGTTGACAAAATAAATGTATGTTGCATATATCATTTATGAAAAGTCAAATGAAAAACACTTCCATTTTATTCTACTTAATTAAGAAATTCTGGTGTTCAATGGACAAGGTGTTGCGCTGCTAACCTCAAGGTCAGCTGTTAAAACACACCAAACACTCTGGTGGAACAAAGATGAAGCTGTCTTCAGCAGTAAAGATTTACATTCTCATAAACCCTGTATGGAGTCCGGGTGTGAACCTGCAGGATAAGCACTCTATAATCAAGTCTGTCTGAACAGCAAGGTCGCTGGTTCAAACTTACCAGCTGCTCCTCAGAAACCCTATATAGGGTCACTAGGAGTTGGAACTGGCTTGAAGGCACCAACAATAACAACAACTAACCATAGATAGGGTCTCTATGAGTCAGGAACTGGCAGTGGGCTGTTTTGGTTATATTTATTAGAATAAGAACTTCAAAAGGAAAATAATGGCCACAATCCAAGTGTAGATTCTTAGAAATATATGTAAAAACAACAAAAACAAAAAAACTACGGTCAATTTTGCATAGTATTTTGGAATTTACAGCAATTTAAACTCTAAATATTGTTATGAAAAGATTGTTCATAAAAAGTAAGTATAAATTTCTTGTTATCTTTGTGTAACAAACTAAAAGACATAATAAATTTTTATTTCTATTTTCTTGCTTCCACAAAAACATTGACAAAATGTTTTTGGAGTTATAGACAGAGAGCTGGAGAAGGCGAATGGGTTGGATGACAGGAGTGGAACAAGTCCTCATCAAGCACACCTTTAATGTTAACAATGACTTTGAACTCTGAAGGTACTACATACCACAGAGACATAATTTTAGAAAACAATATTGTTCTTTTAAACATGATATAAAATAAATGGGAGTCCTGATGTGGTGCTAACGGCGACCTTGCTGTTCAGACAGACCTGATTATAGAGTGTTTATCCTGCAGGTTCACACCCGGACTCTATACAGGGTTTATGAGAACGGGCTAATACGTCAGACTGCAAAGTTGTTTGAACTGCAAGGTCAGTGGCTCAAGTTCACCAGTTGTTCCTTGGAAACCCTGTACAGGGTTGCTATGGGTTGGAAACAACTTGACAGCATTTAACAACAATAATATAGGATAAATGAGACATTAAATTTTTTTGTTAAGAATTCCACTAATAGAACTACTTAAAATTTAATCATTTAGAAACAGTTATTAATCTAATGTTGTTATTGTTGTTGTTAAGTGCCGTCGAGTCGGTTCCGACCCATAGCGACCCTGTACAATAGTAAAAATCACAAAAAGGACACCTTAGAGCTTTCTAACAAAGTAACCAGGAATATCAGTGTCCATATATCCATGTTATCTCAGTCAGGAGAATGTTTTTTAAATTGCTAAAATATTTAACACACTCCAGGTTCTGTCTGGCAAGAAACTCTGGCAGCGTAGTGGTTACGAATCGGGCTGCGGACCACAAAGTCAGCAGTTCGAAACTACCAGCTGTTTTGCAGGAGAAAGATGAGGCTTTCTGCTCCCATAAAGATTTCAGCCTTGGAAACCCTGTACCGGTTTGCTATGAGTTGGAACCCACGGCACATAGCCACCACCACCAGGTTGGTACATGAGTTATTAAAACTCCTGGTAACAGGAGTCTTTAAAAATCTTCTCCAGATTTAAGGAAACATTAGAGTAACTTTTACATGATTTAAAATACGCATTCCTTTGTGTGTTACAAGTTTCTATGCATTAAATTGAAAGATTCTTAATAGAAATACACCAAATGACTCAGATATTTTCTTCCAGTGGAAATTGCACACCAAAGAACTTAAATAGAGACACTTTATACAGGGGGTATCACAAAATACAAAACAAATGGGATGAAACAAGAATGCAATTTTCCCTAGAAATATCTGAAGTCCCCTTGAATGTTGATCTTCTCTAGCAAACAAGAATACTTAAATTTCCATTTCTAACTTGGGACTATGAAGAACAGGCAAAATAACAAAGATTAAATGCCAGGTTGAGGGATAAGTAGGAGGACAGGGACCTAGACTGAGAATGTTTGCTTTCCAGAACTCTTGAGTGTCTCAAGTGAAGAGCAGTCTTCACTAAGGGAAAAAATGGGTGTGGAGACATCACACAGGACTGTGAGGTGAACTCACAGTCCCCAGCTTCATATTTTTGGCGACATCAAAAGACTACTACCACCACCACACAAAGGCAAAAATTCACTGCCCTTGAATTGATTTGACTCATAGCCACCCTACTCAGGGTTTCCGAGAAAATCCATCATTAGGGGAGCAAACAATTTCACCTTTGTTCCTAAGGAGTGGTCTGAACCACAGCACCAATCTGACAGTCAAGATTTTCACCTACAAACTCTCGTCCCACCCCTTTTCTAAGTAAGAACACAATATGGGAGGTGGGCTTTAGGTATATGTTTAGAGTGATACAGAAAACGCTTCACTGCCCCACAGCAAACAGCTGGTCCCTCACAGTTCACATCAAGTCTCAACCACTTATTCTAAGAATAACCTAGATCCCCACAGAACTCACCATTTTCTTACACCAAAAGCTGCAATTCAAGGAAATGTTGTCTCCAAGCCCAATAAGTGGCTTCAGTAACAGGGATGGGAGTGGAAACAGAGCATTGGGCAGAAGCAGATGAACAATGTTTGGTCCACACACAGAGCAAATGAAATCCTTACTTGTGATTAATGGAGAAGCAAGATAATTGCCTCAGGACCTCCAACATCCTGGACTGGACTAATTCTCCTGAACATTTGAGGCCTGAACGGAAGAAGGGACGGAAAGAGTATTCAGTAAGAAAGGAGTGATAGGTTTCTGGCTTCCTCCCAGACACCTGGGTAGGACTCCACCCTGACGGCGTTTACACTGAAGGCTGAACAGATTCCACCTTCCAGAGCACACCCTTCAGTCTTCATGCATCTTTCTGGCACTAAGACAACAGAAGGATAATTTACTTCTTCCAGAGCATGAAAAGCAGCCAGGCTGGGCCAGACTGGGCCTTCTGAACCTGATATCCTCCAGGGAGTCAAGTCCACTGCTGAAGCTGGGGTTCACCTACGTAATTTTGTCCATTGTTGAGATCAGCAAAAGAACTGGTGCTTGATATTTGTTGTTTTTAAGTGGGGTCGAGTCAGTTCTGATTCATAGACACCCTGTTTAGGGTTTCCAAGGAGTGACAGGTGGGTTTGCACTGCTAGCCTTTTGGTTAGCAGTCAAGTGATTATCCTACAGCACCATACGAGGACTCTTTATTTGATATTAATTAACATTAGTGAATTTTCATAAAGAATGTATTTTTCCAATTACGTCAATGAACTCATTAGGGTTTATTAATTTTAAATTATGTAATTATAATCTTTGTGGCGTCCTGGTGTGGCGCTGAAAACTAAGTACTGGACTGCTGATCACAAGGTCGAAGAGTCCTTGGAAAGCCTATGGTCGCTATGAATAGGAACCAATTCAATGGCACTTAACGACAACATAATCCTCTGTGCTTTTAAGGAGAGCTGGTGGCCAAGTGGGTTAGAGTTGAGTTGTTAACTGCAAGGTCAACAGTTCAAGTTCACCAACTGCTCTGAAGAAGAAAGATGAGGCCTTTCGGCTCCCATAAAAGATGTAAAACATCAGAAACCCTATATACAATGACTAGGAGCCAGAACCCACTTAACGCCACACAACCACCACCATTACTACTGTACTTTTAGGCATTTTTCATATCATTTATACCACTGTGCTATATGTCACTATTTTTTCTGTGCTATATATCACTATTAACATTCATGTATTTATTTCTCTGGAATATTTTTTGCTTAACTCTTTGTCCAAAATCCATGCCATCTGGTGCATGCGCGACCTGACCCCCAAACAAAAACAATCAGAGGGAATAGAAGCAAATACTGTTGAATGATGAAGCATGCAGGGGATTGGAAATTGGAATCATTGCAATGAAACGAATGCAATGGATGCGTGTAAACCTGATGCTCCCCCATGTAAACTCTCACCCAATTCACAATAAAAACTTTAAAAAAAAATTATTATATATTCCTGAGTGTTTAAAAAAAAAAAAAAAGCTAAAATGAATAGAGAGAAATACTGTTAACTGATGGTACATGGAGGGGATTATAATCATTGTAATGAAACAACATATATGATTTGTTGATCTGCCCTGTAAACTTTCACTCAAATAAAATAATAAACATGAGTGAATTTTCACAATAAAAAGGTAAAAAAAAAAAAAAAATTCAGTAATAGTAGCTGGGCATCATCCAGTTCTGGTCTCATGACACAGGGACAGTTGTTCTTGAAGGCAGTTAGGTGCATTCCATATGCTCCTCCTATTCCTGACTCTCCTTCTTCCTCATTTGTGCCAAGTAAATATAGGCCACACAACTTTAGAGAATTCAACTTTTACAGGTTTACAGCTTATTAACAGTAATTACAATAACTAGTTGTAAAACCCCATCCTTAATCAATGCAATTATCCCATTACTGTTAACCTCCTTACCTCTACCTTTCCCTGGCTGTTGTTAAGTGCTGTGGAGTCGGTTCCCACTCACAGTGACCCTGTATATGGTTTCCGAGGAGCAAATAGGGAGCTTGAACTGCCAACCTTGCAGTTCAAACTGATTTTGCAGTCCACAGCACCACACCAGCTAACTTTGTTCTCTATGAAAAATAAAAACCAAAACCAAAAAAACCCATGCTATCTTTGCTCTTGAACACTTTATAAAGATCTCCTTAAGCAGATTTGCATAATACAGTACATCCTTTGATTTCCTGACTGCTGTCTACAGGAGTGTTGACTGTGGATCCAGGCAAAATGAAGTCTTTGACAATGCCAATCTTTTCTCCATTTATCGTGATGTTATTTATTGATCCAGTTGTGAGGATTTTTGTTTTACACTGAGGTGGAATCCATACTGAAGTCTGTGGTCTCTGATCTTCATCAGTAAGCATTTTACGTGCTCTTTGCTTCCAGTAAGCATGGTTAAATCATCTACATATTGCCAGTTGTGAATGAGCTTCCTCCAGTCCTGATGCCAGGCTTCTCTTCATACAATCCAGCTTTTCAGATGATTTGCTCAGCATACAGATTTAATGTTGTTGTTGTTAAGTTCTACTTAGTCGGTTCCTAGTCATAGCAACCCTGTACAGAGTTTCCGAGGTGCGGTTGATGAGTTTTAACTGCTGACCTTGAGGTTCAAACCAACCTTACAGTCCACTGCTTATCCTACAGTACTATACCAGGACTCCACAGATTTAATAAGTATGGTAAAAAGACCCAAAGCAACCTTCCAAGGAAGGAGCAGCTGTTGAGCTTGAACCACCGACCTTGTGGTTCAAACCAGTTTTGCAGCCCAGCGCATTAGCCCACAGGGCCACACCTGGACTCCCGTGAAAAGATACAAACTTGTGTATACCTATCCTGATTTTAATCCATTCAGTATCCCCTCTGTTCAAATTACTGCCTCTTGGTATATGTATAGGTTCCTCATGAGCACAATTAACTTATCTGGAATATCGATCTTTTGCATTGTTTTCCATAGTTTGTCATAACCCATGCAGTCAAAAGTCATTTACTATGTCTCCTATAACAACATGGGTGATGAGGAAGGCAATATATAACAAAATGGAGGTGGGCAGAAGAAAGATGAAGGTACCGGGAAGACACAGGAATGAATGCAAGAGTTAAACTGACTATATGTAAATACTGTTAGCTGATGGAACATAGTGGGGATTGCAGTTATTGTAATGAAATAAAGTGTATCATTTGTTGAAGATAAAACTGATGATCTTCTCTGTAAATTTTCACTCAATTCACAATGCTTTTTTTTTTTTTTTTATAAAGTCTTTGCATAGTCAAATAAACACAAGTAACTATCTTTCTGGTATTATCTGCTTTCTGCCAAAATAAATCAGATGTCAGTAATATCCCTAGTTACACATTCTCTTCTGATTTCCAGCTTGAAATTCTGGAAGCTCTGTGTCGATATAATGTTGCAACTGTTTTTTTAATTATCTTAAACAAAATTTACCTGCATGTGGTAATAATGATATTCTTCAAGGATTTCCACATTCCACTGGGTCACCTTCTTGGAATGGGAATGGACCTGGATTACTTCCTATACATTGGCCACGTAGCTGTCTTCCAAATGTCTTGGAATAGGTGCATGAGCACTT
>NW_006408531.1:2301437-2302354 GCF_000296735.1 Chrysochloris asiatica | reverse complement strand
AATGTATTAGGAAGTTTTCCATCCTCCTCTATATTCTGGAATAATTTGAGTAGGATTGGCGACAGCTCTTCCCTGAATGTTTGGTAGAATTCACCTGTGAAGCCATCTGGGCCTGGACTTTTTTTGGTTGGGAGTCTTTTGATGTCCTGATCGATTTCTTTTGTTATAGGTCTGTTCAGGTTTTCTATTTCACTGTGTGTAAGTTTAGGTAGGTCGTGTTTGTCTAAAAATGTATCCATCTCTTGTAAGTTTTCAAATTTGTTGGAGTACAAATCTTCATAGTATTCTGTTATTATCCTTTTGATTTCCTTTGGTTCCATTGTGACATCACTCATGTGATATCTAATGCATATTATTTGTGTCTTCTCTCTCTTTTCTTTTGTTAGGTTTGCCAATGGTCTGTCTTGCCAATGGTCTGTCAATTTTGTTAATTCTTTCAAAGAACAAGCTTCTTGTCCTGTTGATTGTTTCTATAGTTTTTGTTTTCTATCTCATTTATTTCTGCTCTGATCTTTATTATTTCTTTTCTTTTGGTGGGTGTGGGTTCCCTCTGTTGGTCTGTTTCTAATTGTTGTAGATGCTGTGTTAATGTTTTTAGTTCTTTCTTCTTTTTGGATGTGTGCATTTATTGCAGTAAATTGTCCTCTCAGCACAAATTTCGCCATGTCCCAAAGATTTTGGTATGTTGTGTTTTTGTTTTCATTTATTTCTAGAAACTTTGTGAATTCACGTTTGATTTCTACTACTACCCAGTCACTTTTCAGCAGGGTGTTGTTCAGTTTCCATGTATTTGACTTGATTTCCTTGGTCTTCCTTGGATTCTTATTCTCTTGGTATGTTGTGAAGTGTTAATTTTCTTTGAGGTTGTCTTATGGTCCATTGAATTCTCTGTCCATTTAGTGCAGTTTATTTTATCC
>NW_006408531.1:2288033-2301111 GCF_000296735.1 Chrysochloris asiatica | reverse complement strand
AGCTGGTGAGCTCGAACCACCGACCTTGCAGTTCAAAAGGCTTTGCAGCCTGGCACATTAACCCACACAGCCACAGCAGGACTGCTTTGTTACTGGTGGTAAAAAACAACTCAAAAAACAACTCAAGGCGTCTCAGCTTGGGCTGGCCTGCACCTTGGTGGGCAGGCCTGAACCTCGGAGGCTGGGCAGAGGGCTGGCGTAGGCTGAGGGAGTGGAGGGCAGGGTAGTGGCTGCAGGTAGATGGCGTCTGTGTCTGATGACGTCAAAAATGCCTCTCTCTGTCTCCCTGTGCTGTGCACACCCCGATTTGCCCTATATCCACACCAATAACGCCTACCGTGGCAATGAGGCCCCCCTGGGAAGGACAATGTTAGTTCCTTTGGCCCTGCTCGCTTTCTGGGAGCGTCCACCCTCTGAATGGGTCCGCTTAAGCCCCACACTCCAAGCTCTGCAGTGGACGGAGGCAGTCCCCGGAGCGGGAGCTGAGTGCAGGCGGGCGGAAGCTCAAAATGCCTGTAACTCCTCAGCAATTTGATCTTTTAAAAAAGCAAGTTCATAAGGTTGGAACCTAAAGTCTTATGTTTGCCCAAAGGCTGTCTGTCTACCAGGCGGGGGCCTCCCCTGTGCGATACCACCCACCGGCTTTCTCCAGAGCCTGCGTACCTGTGCTGCCCTGTCAGGGAAGCGCCGGAAGTCCAATGAATTGTTTTTTGCCAATGCCTTCAGTGCAGCTCGGACTGCTTCCTACAGTACCATCATTCAATGATCATATGCTACCTCTTTAAACTGTTGAGCAGAGACTAATTCTTTTTGGTACAGTGGCTGTGTATTCCTCCCATCTTCTTTTGATGTTTTCTACAGAATTGAATATGTTGGCCATTTGTTGTTGTTACTGGTATGTTCTGTCAAACTGATTCCCATTCATCACGACCCTGCATAAGTTTTCCAAGGAGCAGCTGGTGGGTTTAAACCACCAACCTTGTGGATAAGCATTCCAGTGCTTATCCAACAAAGCCACACCAGGTTGTCCATAGTATCCTTGAATATTACAAATGAAGGTTTTAATGTCTTCTTCAGTTCCTTCAATCTTGAGAAATGCTGACTATGTCCTCCCCTTTTGGTTCTCTAATGCCAGGTGTTTGCACATATCATTATACTTTGCTTAGTTTTAATTTTCTACTCAACTCTTTCAGTTCACCATGTCTTCATTACCTCAAGAGTATGTTTCAGAAGCCATTATGAGATTCATTTTCGTCTTTTCTTTTCTTTCTTTTTAATACTTGGCTTTGTCTTCTTGAGCTGCCCTTTGGAATTTTTTGTTCTCTTTTAAAGGATGCAGACTGTTTACTGAAACAGACTCCAATGCAAATAAATTGGTACTGATCATTTGCAGTTTTTGATAAGTGCTGTCGAGTCGGTTCTGACAGACCGACCCTGTATAGGATTTCTAAGGAGTGGCTGGTAGGTTTGAACCACTGACCTTGCATTCAAACTGACCTTTTGGTGCAGTGCTTATCCTACAGTGCCACACCAGGAGTTAGAACAATATTAATCGGTAGTCATTTTGTTTGGTTTCCAAAGCAGTATTATTATGGGATACCTATCTAATGGTCTTGATTGAACTGTTGCCGTCTTGCTGCATATTTTGCCAGGACGGGATCCAACCTTAGCTCAAGTTACCTTTTAAAGAGACATGTGGTTCCTTCATGTAGGACTTTGCCCTACAAAGAATTTCTGTGGAGGTTCAAGATCGGTACTGGGGGGTGATATATATATATACACATTGTTGTTGTTGTTAAGTGCCATCAAGTCGAATCCATCCCATAGTGACCCTGTACAGGGTTTCCGAGGCTGTAAATCTTTACGGGAGCAGAACGCCTCATCTTTCTCCCGCGGAGTGGCTGGTAGTTTCAAATTGCTGACCTTAAGGTTTGTTGCCTGATTCATAACCACTACGCTACCAGAAATCTCTGTCTATATATATGGGTGTACATATACTCCTGGTATGGCACTGTAGGATCAGCACTAGACTTTGAACCACAAGGTTGATAGTTCAAACCCATCAGCTGCTCCTCAGAAATTCTATACAGGGTCACTATGATTCTGAATCAACCCAAAAGTTATACAAAAATAATGATTTTGGGGGGTTGTTTGGATTGTTTCTGACAGTGAGTCATGGCTATTGGTAGACAGGGGCAGTTTGCCCCTGGGAAGAACATTGGGATCATTTACATGGACCCCTTACAAGAGAACTCAACTATATATTATATTGCTAATCATGTATTTTTTATTCATATTTTTAATTAATTTATTTTATTTTTGCTGTTGATGTTGAGAATGTACAGAGCAGGACATACACCAACTCAGCAAGTTCCACATGTACAATTCAACGACACTGGTTACACTCTTCAAGTTGTGCAACTGTTCTCGTCGTCCTTTCCCAAACTGGTCCTCCACCATTAACAATCTCACTGCCTCCTAACAGTCCTATTTCATTTTTCAAGTTGCTGTTGTCATTTTGACCCCATGAAGATAGTTTTTAACAGAGCATAATGCTCAAGGCAAACATTCTTTACTTTAAGCTAAACTATTATTTGTTTGTTTGGGGAAACATCAGGTTTATACTCATCATTTCATTGCAATAATCATGTATTTTTCATAGGCGAGAGAGAGTTGATCCCTGAACATATCTGATTTCACCCAAAAATGTCATATGTCAAAAAAGACATCAGAAAGTTTCAACTGGAACCCTGCTAGAAAAACAGAACTTTGCTGTGTTTAAGTTTAAGCATATTTGTTACAGGGTGAACAAAATAGACCATTCCTTTTAGACTTAGAGGAGAAGTGCCCTAGTGGGCAGGAATAGAAGATGACCATTTCCCAGGTCTTCAACTGCTAAGGTAATAGGACACTGTTCAAAATTTTATAGTTTTTTCTGGTCTTCGAATTAAAAATAACAACAAACTATTATTTTTTTAAACCTTACCTTGGCAATTTAAGTTTGTGGACCAGTAAAAGTTTTGTTTAGTATCTATTTTCATATCTTTTGCTTTTGTATTTCATGTCTTATGTTTCTATATACTAATTGGTTACCTTAGTGATTGACTGTTATTTGAAGTCCTTAAGTAAATATGCTGCCCATGAAATAAGCCATTTTATGAATTAGCTCATCTTCATGAATAATAATAGTAATTTTAATTTGCATTTTGCTTGTAGTAGGCCTTCCCTGTCAGCACGTTAGAGGGAAAGAGATGGCTCTGACCAAGGTGATATGTGTTTGCTCTGCTCAATTCTACGACAAACTAAATAGATATGTCACTCCTGATGAAGCTCTGGTGAATAGAACCATGTGGTATCTGGTGAAAGACCCACCTGAGTTTACAGTTTGCTGGAGCTACCTGTACAGGGTTGCTATGAGTCAGAACTGACTTCACAGCACATAACAACAACAACAACAACAACACAGCTACCTAGAAACCCAGCAAAGTTCAGGATTTAGTTTGTCAGTGATTTCCCAGATCAAGAGAGGAAGGAAAGCTTTAAAGCAGAAGCCAGTAAGCATTTTGCCTGCAACAAACTCCAGTCAAGCAGATGTAATTCCATCCTGTCCTACATTAAAGTGTTCAGATGCCAGTTTTTCTTGACTGCCTCATGCACTTCTGAAGTCCCCACTACCTGAGTCAGAAACAGAGTGCATTTGAATGTGTTTTCAACCACTTTCCCCTTGCTAGCACAAGAACAAAAACTCCCTCACAGAGGAGATTTCCTAGGCATTGTCCTTGATTTTCTACTTTAAAAAGTAGGCTGTGCTTACTTACATATGCATTAAGACATGCTGTTAATGGGTCAACACTTCTGGAGAGGTAGAGCTAGGACTGGGGAGCCTTTTTCTCACTTTCGTTAACTCTAGTTCTCACCCTTGTAATCCCAGTAACCCTAATCTGTACATGTGTGCCCAGACTAGTAAAACAATCACAGACTGAATAGTTAAGAGTGCTCAAGCGGCTAATGTTTTCGCATTGACTAGCTTGTCCTGTCATCCTTTACAGACTGAGAGAACCAACTAACTCCAACAAGAAGTCGCTGACTTCCATCAGCCAGTTTCTCTCATGAGTCTCATCTACACACCCAATCAGCAGGAAGTAGTCAGATAAGAATGTTGCCCTATTTCCCAAGAATGGGAAACTAACAAAAATAGAGGGGGATTTGAAGCTACAACTGGCTAACACCACCCCACCTTGCAAGGAGAGAGGTCATCAGTGCAAACCTTGGTCCATACTTTCTTTTAGATTAATCAGCATTCAACATCTACCAGAGGGAGTGCAATGGTTCTAGTGGATAAGCACTGGACTTTGAACCACAAACTCCGTGGTTCAAGCTCACAAGTCACTTATTGAGAGAATATGAGACTTTTTGCTCCAGCAATGATTTACAGCCTCGGAATCCCTACACAGCGTAGTTAAGTTGGAACCAACTCCAGGGCAGTTAACAACAGAAGGCTGTTACAGGAATAAAGAAGTTCCTAAAGTTCCCTGGAAGGATCAACACAGCTGGAGAGAAGAAGAACAATGAAGAAGGTTCTGAAAGCTCATGGACTTCCACCCTAAGCCCAAATCACTCAAATCCTCTTTTCCCTTTTATCCTGGGGAAGCAGTCCTGTATACAGTAAACCTTGATTGCATTAGCAAAAAAATAAATAAAAGAATTTTTGAAGGGAATTGGCTCTGGATCACATTATTAATACAAAGGCAGGGAACAAAACAACTGCTTACATTAACAAAAACTATAAATGGAGTACTAAGAAGTTAAAAAAAAAAACAGATGCTAATGGAGATCCCAATGATTTCTCAATAGGATCCTTTAGTGCAGACACATAAACCTTTCTCAACAGAGTTTTCAATGTTGTGCCCTCCAGAAGCAGATCTTCTTGTTTTCCTAAGAATTCCTGGGTGGGTTAAAAGCACGACACCTTTTACTCACTATTTTTTTTTTTTTTTTAATTTGTATTGTGAATTGAGTGAAGGTTTAGAGAGCAGATTATCAGATTATTACAGTCAACAAATTATTACAGTCAAAAAATCACCTACTTTACTCATTACAGTGACTGCAGTCCCTTCCATGTACCATGAGTTAGCAGCATTGACCTCTAGTCCCTTTCACCCTTGCATTCCTTCCCTGTGTCTCCTGCTACCTTCATCTTTCCTTTGCCAAACTCCCTCTTATTGCACATTGTCTGCTCCATTTCTGCTCCATCATCCATGTTAGCATGGTGTGGTGTCGTAGGATAAACACTCAGCCTTAAGGTCATTTTAAACCTAAAAGTTGGTGGTTCAAACTCATCAGTGCTTCTCAGAAACCCTAAGCAGGGTTGCTGTGAGTCAGAACTGACTCAACAGCACTTATCAATAACAACAACTCCCAGTAACCATCATAAAATGTTTCATTTAGCAAGAAAATATCTTCTTATCTTTTTACAATAGTGGTCTCATACAATATTGATTTTTTTATGATTAACTAATTTCACTCAACATAATGTGCTCTGGGTTCCTCCATGTTGTGAGGTGTTTGTTAGCCAGTAATCTTAACTTTTCCTTTACTATACGACTCCATATTTTATTCTATTACTTTCTAAAATAATTATTAATAACAGATGAGGTAGTTTTTGCAATACTGTAGTGTTGCTGACCCTTTAGGATCTGCTTAAGGATTTTTCACTAATTTCATTACATATGGCTCCCATTTTTCTCTCATTTCTAGTATTTGCTGTTCTAAACTTGGAAATTTGCATTTTGTGATCCAAAAAGCATTCAACCTTTTAAGAAATGTGGTTCTTTGGTAAAAAAAAAAAAAAAATTGTGCTTCAATCACCAGCATCCAATCCAGCACAGATCATACACACTGGGTGTGATCTCTATAAATCCCTCATCATCTTTATTAAACTTGTTCAGCAACATCACATTTTATATCAAACCAACTAGGATTGCCATATTGTTCCTCACACAATCTTGAATGAAATTTACACCTTACACACAAAGAATTCCTTGATAATCACCTCTATGTTTTCCAAATTGGGACAAAGACAGTCATGTTGTACCTAGGAGTCCTGGTATAGCACTGTAGGATAACCACTGGATGGCAAGGTCAGTTTGAACTTCAAGGATGGCAGTTCAAACACACAAGTCTCTCCTTGGAAACCCTACATCAGGTCGTTCTGAGTCTGAATCAACTCAATGGCACTAACAGCAACAAAAATGGACCTATAGGCACGTTTTAGTTCTAACTCGTACTTCTGGATGATTCAACTTTCTTAAATACCTACGAGTATAACCATTAAAGAAGTCCTGGTGTGGTGCTGTAAGATGAGCACTGCATTGTCAAATGCAAGGATGTTGGTTCCAACTCACCAGCTGCTCCTCAGAAACCCTATATATAGGGTCACTATAAGTGGGAACCTCCCCAGAAACACTAAATATGGGGTGGCTATGAGTTGCAACTGGCTCCACAGCACTTAGCAACAAGAACATAACAATTAAAAGAGGGTGGATGTATTCCTAACCATAATCTGAATTTCTGTATACCCACCAATACTGAACAAAAGCTCTGCCTGATGAAGCGCAGAAGGCAAAGAGGAGCCATTTTAGACAGACACACTGTGATCCAGTGAAATAGTCTGGGCTGGCCAGAGGCATTATCAAGGCTGAACTCAGCTGCATTTGAAATAAACTATACCACACAGATTGACCACAGACGCCTGATAAAGCAGACTGACCCACAATGTTCAGCCTACTTTCCCAAGCTCTCCCCAGGCTAACTCTGATAAAGTTGTTTCACAGAAAACTGGCCCTAATTGGACTGAAACTGGGCCAGCGCAGACACAGTAAGGCTGAATGGAAGAGGGGATTCCCTAAACTGAGCACATGACTGAAACCATCGTCAGAAATAGAAGGGATCTATTCTGCAATTTTACCTCATAAACCAGTGCTTATCCTACAATGTGGTGCTGTAGGATAAGCATAGGACTGCTAACGCCAAGGTTGGTGGTTCAAAGCTTTCAGCTACTCCTTGGAAACCTCATACAGGGTCTCTGAGTCAGAAGGGACTTAAAGCTGTTGTGCTGGATTTTGCGTCCCTCACAAATGACTCTCTCCTCGTGTATGCAATCAGCAGAACCGCTTATTGATCTCAGGATAACACTGCATGCGATGGATCTACCATCTGAATTGATGGCGACCTAGAAAGCAGGCACGCAGGCCTTTTTATAGTCAGTCACTGGAAGTTTCTCGATAACATGTAACTTTCAAGCTTATTGGTCCTTGTTAGCTATTTGAATTTCATTGGCTCTTATCTCGGGAAGGTGGCTGGCGCCAGAAGTTTGGCGGTTAGGGTGGGCTCGGGTATGTTGGAAGAAATTTCTTTAGGGAAGGGAAACTGTTTCTTTGAAAGAGGAATTTTTCTGGTTTGGGGTCTTTTGGTCCTTCAATGCTATTATCCCCTAACCCTCTTGACTAAAGGTTTTTAAAAGTTCTTCAACTTCCTTGTTGGATGAGACAGTGATTTGGGAGCCATCTCCCTTTCTCCTTACATGCTGCAAGGAATAAAAGTTCATTTTGCTTAAATCCACATGATTCTCATTTATTCCTAACTAGAGAACAGTGGTGAACTCCTTGTGTTTGGTAACACAAGAATATGGTCCCTGAAGTAACCTGAGTTTGAATTTAGACACAAATTGTTGTTGTTGTTGTTAAGTGCCGTCGAGTCGGTTCCGACCCATAGTGATCCTGTACAGGGTTTCCGAGGGTGTAAATACTTACTACATATTTATGAGGATGATGTTAATTACCATCTAGTTGGTTGTAACTCATAGAAACTCTGTATAGGGTTTCCAAGTGGGTGTGCTATTTAATTTCTCCAAAACTATTGCTACTATAAAGTGCTTCAAACACTCCCTAGTGTTATTTTGTGAATCAAAAGTACTGAATATATGGTACTTAGTACAGTGCAAAGCCCTTGGGGGAGGGGGACTCAATAGAAATCTAACGCAACGTTAGTATACAGAGTGTGTGTATGTGTGTGTGATTTAGAGAGTGGTGGCAGATATGTGGCTATGTGTGATTTAGGGAGTGGTAGCACAAGAGGCTGAAGAGGCTGGCTGTGGCTGGATTGTGAAAAGAAAAGAGCAGAGAGCGACCCACTTAAGGGGTGGCGGGGTGGGAGATAAGCAAGACATTCAGACATAGGCTGTTTGAGAAAGGTACAACCAGGAGGGAGAAAGAATAAAACGACACAAACAATTCTCTTGCAAGGACAGGGCTTGCAAAACACAGGTGGAGCAGGAAATGAAATTTAGCAAAACGCTTTTATTTAGTGACTATCAGGGATTGCTCCGCCTCCTGTGTCCCAAAGTCTGACAGACGCAGAAACCCACAAACCACAAGCCCAATCCCTAGCAAGTTGGTAAATAGTAAGCAAATGGGGCAGCTGCATTAACAATTTATTGGACTAGCTGCTAATTTCAATATGGCACTTCAGACCCCGACCTGGGTGTCGAACGTGGTCTTGAACATGGTGTACAAGGCTTAGCAGTTATAACAAGCATCCCAGACGCCTGTGCAACAGAACCCATCTTGAAATCTTAGACTACATCTTGGCTATCACACGTGTGCCCAACCAGGAAATAACATCGAAACCACAGGATGCTGTCAACAAATTTTAGGAACCTGCGGAGACTACCCACCTTGTTCGTCTTTAGCTGTAAAACACCCCCAAGGGCTGTGAGCTGGGAGAGATACGATCTGTGGCATGTCTTCCCTGCAGTACCCATTTCTTGAACAAACCCTCGTGGTTTCACTTTATAACTTTCTGGACTCCTGTAGCCCCAATACCAAGGCTCACTCCCCCGGGGATACATTCTTTACATGTTTCACAAACTCCGAGGTGAAGCTGACGCTGCTAGTCACAGAACCACACTTTTGTGAACAAGAATTCACACGATTTTACCTGTTAATGCACCGAGGCACAGGTCCACCCCACCTACACTGCTGTACAGAAAAATGGAGGGCCGGAGGATGGGGTTTCCCGGGAAGTGATCCAAGGGCACCTCCTCCCGGAAGAGGAAGTCGCAAACTGTGCGAAGACAGAGAGACCAGGAGTGAGAAAAGCTCAGGAGCAGCGCTCTCAGATCCCAGGACAGGAGCCTGCAGGGTCACCTAGTATAGCGCACAGGCCACTGACAGCAAACACAAAAGCACCGCAGCAAGAATGCTACGGAACGCGACCGGCAACCAGAGGACGCACACTTCCCTTTCTGGTTTTTGGGAAGCTTGGTGCCAGAAAGGAGTTCCGTGCCCCATGGACAGAACTCTTACAAGTGACCATAGGGTTCCGTGGCTCAACCCTTCCTCATTTTGGTTGAGAACAGCTGTAACTTCGATCTGAAGAGTTTTATTGACTCCATATGACGGGACAAACAAATAATTCGAATGACAGGCACCACACGTCTGCCAAGACAAGCACAGACGTGGTTCTGCCCAGTAGATCCGCAATGACCCTTTTATCCTCAACACACTCTCAGTCTTCTTATATGAATTTCTGTCTGGAATGGTTGGAATTGTAAATAAAACCAGAACCTTTACAACTATACCAATAAATAACATCATAATAAATGCAGAAGCAACTGGGATGGTCAAAGATTTCATTTTTCTTGAATCCACAATCAACAATCTTGGACGCAGCAGTCAAGAAATCAAACTATGTATTGCATCGAACAAATCTGCAAAAAGAGTTATTTAACTGTAAAAGAATGAAGGAGTCAATTTGAAGAATAGGTGCACCTGACCCAAGCCATGGAATTTTCTATCACATAATATGCATGTGAAAGTTGGACAATGAATAAGGAAGAACAGAGATAAATTGGTGCATTGGGATTTTGATGTTGGAAAAGTATATTAAAATTACCATGATGGCATACAATTTGAAATCTGTTAACAAACTGGTGCAACTCTGGAGGCATTCACTCATCTATACCAAGAAATTTGGAAGATGGCTACCTGGTTAACTGATTGGAAGAGATCAGATATTTGTGCCTATTCCAATGAAAGGTGACCCAGCAGAATGTAGAATTCATTTGACCATATCATTAATATCACATGCAAGTAAAATTTTGCTAAAGATAATTTTAAAATGGCTACAACAGCACATTGACAGGAAACCGCCAGAGGTTTAAGACCGATTCAGATGGGGATGTGGAACCTGGGATATTGCTGAAACCAGATGAATCTTGCTTATAAGCAGAGAATACCAGAAAGATGTTTACCTGTGCTTTCAATTTTGTAGATTAGGACAAGCTATAGACATTGCAAAGAGTGAGAACTCTAGAACACGAAATTGTGCTCATGAAGAACCTATACATGGACCAAGAGACAATAGTTCAAACAGAACAAGAGGTCACTGAATGGTTTTAAATCAGGAAAGGTATGCACAAGGATTGTATTCTTTCCCCATACTTATTCAAGCTGTTTGCTGAGCAAATAATCCAAGCAACTAGATTATATGAAGAAGAGCATGGCATCAGGATTGTATGAAGACACAGTAACAACCTGCGATATGCAGATGGTAGAGCCTTGCTTACTGAAAGCGAAGAGGACTTAAAAGACTTACTGATGAAGACCAAAGACCACAGCCTTCATTATGGTTGCAGCTCAATGTAAAGAAAACACAAATTCTCACCACTAGACTAATAAATAACACCCATATAAATGGAGAAAAGATTGAAGTTGCCAAAGAATTCGTTTTGCTCAAATCAACTATCAACACTCATGGAAGGAGCAGTCAAGAAATCAAATGACTAACTGCACGAGGCAAATCTACTGCACAAAACCTCTTTAAAGTGTTCAATAGCAAAGATTCAGTTTTAAGACTAAGCTACATCTGCCCCAAGCCATCAATAGCCTCACATGCAAGTGAAAATTGGACAGTGAATACGGAAGAACATAGAAGAATTGATGCATATAAGTTACGGTGTTGGAGGAGAATATTGAAAGTATTATCAACTGCGAAAAGAACAAACTAATCTGTGTTGGACGAAGTAAGCCAGAAGGTTCCTTAGAAGTCAGGATAGCCAGACTTTGGACTTATACTTTGGACATATTATCAGGAGGGACTAATCTCTGGAAAAGGACATCATGCTTGGTAAAGTGGAGAGTCAGCAATAAAGAGGAAGACCCCCAATGATATGGATTAGCACAGTTGTTGCAGACCGCAGGTACTGGGGTGTTGAAGACTGGTGTCATGGACGAAAATCCAGCACGTGGCCTCACTCAGACTTGTTGGCCAGAGACCCTGAGGGCTCAAGGAAGTAACCTCCGGACGTCCCAGGTTCATTGGCTTTTATGAACTCACTGTTGGGCTAGCTCTGTATAATTCTCTTTAGTCCTATCAATTCATGCTATGCTTCGAACTCCTGTAACTGTAGCCTCTGAGAATATGGTTTCTTATGTGCCTCTCTTAATGTCTCCACTGTACTGGCAGTGCTTAAGGTTCTGGGAACAAATCTCTCTGAGGAAAAAACTCTGGCCACCTGGCAAACATGGCTTTTCTTTATCAAACTATTCAGTTATGTTTGATATTAACTTAATACATGAGCCCTTGATACCCATGGACAAATATTAAAACAAAACTGCTCCTAAAGCCGAGGCTGTAAAAAGTTCCAAAAACAAGTTTCCCCCAAGGAATTAACTCAGAGTGGATTGGCGAATTCTGGGGTTTTGTCCGAAGAATAATAGTTGCCAGCCTTCCTGGATCGTCCCCAGGTGCAAACCACTAAGCTAGGCGTCTTGCTTCCCCTGTAAGTCTCGACCAGGCAGCTGACACAGCAGGACTCCTTTCAATCCTTTACACCTGTTCCCATTCGAGATTAGGTGCTATAGGTATGTTAATTAGCCTGGAGAAACCGAGTTGCTACCCTGGGATTCGAACCTGAAAAGTACTATATAAATTTGCTTGAATTTCTGGAAAATTAAGGATGTTAGATTATCAAGACAATTTGTGATGTATGTTTTAGAATTTGATTCCTGTAAATCATTGTGTCCTGTTTTGAATGATTAATCACATTTCACTTCTGTACCCAGTCTTAATAAACCCCGCCTTCCTTTGTGTAAAGCTCCTCCCCTAAATAAAATGGAGGCGCAGACCGAAGCCTGCATGCATTACAGCTGTCAAGTCATGCGTTTCGGCTTGCAGTATGGGCAGGCATTGCAGTTGGCAAGGTGTGCAAACGGCATGCATAGCCAAAATGTTTACAATGCAGAATCTGTCTGACACCAGTGTCTCATCCACTCTGGTTTCAGGGTGTCTTCTTGTCTCTCTTGCTGTGTCTTTGTGTGTACTTTTTCTCTATCTCTGTTGCCACCAGATCTCCCTCCTTCGTGAACCAAATTCTCGTGTTGAGGCCGGTTCTCGACACACAGTGGCAGTAGCAATGACTCATACTTCATGTCTCATAGTTGGAGAAGTATGAGAGAAATACATCATGTTTGGTAAAATGGAGAGTAGCAAAAAAGAGAAAGATACCCCCAAAAGCTGAATTGACACAGTGGCAGAAACAATGGACTTAAATGTAACAGTAACTGTGAGAATGGTGCAGGACCAGACAGAGTTTCCTTTTGTTGCGCATATTGTTGTTGTTAGGTGCCATCGAGTCAGTACCGAGTCATAGCGACCTTATGCACAGCAGAACGAAACACTGCCTAACACTGGGCCAACCTCACAATCATTGCCACACTTGAGCCCATTGATGCTGCCACTTGACTAATCCATCTTGCTGGGGGTTTTCCTCTTTTTCTCTGACCCTCCACACTACCAAACAGTATATCCTTCTCCAGTGACTGGTCCCTCCTGACAATATGTCCGAAGTATGAGAGAAGAAGTTTGGCCATCCTGGCCTCCAAGGAACACTCTGGCTGCACTTCTTCCAACACAGATCTGTTGTTGGTTCTTTTGGCAGCCCATGGCACTTTCAATATTCTACTCCAACATATAACTCAAAAGCAACAATTCTTCTATGGTCTTCCTTATTCACTGT
>NW_006408531.1:2285799-2286303 GCF_000296735.1 Chrysochloris asiatica | reverse complement strand
CTTCAGTTTGAATTTGCATATGAGCAATTGATGGTCTGTTCCACAGTCTGCCCCTGGCCTTGTTTTCACTGATGATATGGAGCTTTTCCATCGTCCCTTTCTGCAGATATAGTCAATTTGATTTCTATGTATTGCATCTGGCGAGGTCCATATGTATAGTCATCTCTTATGCTGTCTAAAGAAGGTATTTGAAATGAACAAATCATTAATTCTGCAGAATTTTATCATGCGATCTCCAGCATCATTTCTATTGCCAAGGCCAAATTTTACAAATACTGATGCTTCCTCTTGTTCCTAACCTTTACATGGTAATGATCAATGCATCTTGATGCATGTTTGATGGATTTCAGATTGAAGAAGTTGGTAGAATTCTTCTATTTCATCCTCACTGGCTTTAGTGGTTGATGCATAAATTTGATTATTAGTGGTATTAACTGGGCTTCCCTGTAGGTGCATGGATATTACCCTATCACAGACAGCGTTGTACTTCATGACTGATCTGGA
>NW_006408531.1:2283922-2285469 GCF_000296735.1 Chrysochloris asiatica | reverse complement strand
ATCCACATTCCTAGTGTCTTTGTCTGGAAGCTCATCTGAACCTGTCCACCATGGGTGACTCTGCTTGTATTTAAAATACCAGAGGCATAGCTTCCAAAATCACAGCAACTCATAAGCCACCACAGTATGACAAACTGACAGATGTGTGATGACTGTTGCTCATAGGCTCCCTATTATTCAGAACCAGTTCCCTAACAACTAACAACAACAACAATTATTAATATTTAAAACTTAAAAGATAAGAATTGGTAGAGATTAGGTGAAGCAGCAAAGAGTTCCCTTTTGCTCTTGGTTTCCTATATGGAAGGGGGTTAGAGTGGACTGGTACTCAAATGTTAGATTCTTATTTTCCATTTCATCAATTTTAAGGAAAACAAGATAACAAAATATTGCTTACTTTTTGGGCCCTTAGGTGGCGGGACATAGAATAAACTGATGGTATCATGAAGCTAGTTTACAGAACAATTTTGGTCATTAACCTTTGAAGTGTGTTAGAAATTATGTCTCTGTTATTGGGCCATGGGTAGGGAGAGGGGGGGATGGCTACCCTACAAGGTCCTTGTCTTTGCTGACCAAAAATGATCAGGTTATACTGACAAAATTTCACACAAAAGATTTAAAGTTGTATTAAAAGGACGATCAGGCAAGCTCTTCGGCAACCCTAACTCCTATTTCCCTGAACAGAGGCTTTGCTGGGATTTTTAGGGTGTCAGGTGGAGAAAGACATCATGCTTATTCATAGTTGTTGTTGTTGTTGTTAATTACCATCAAGCTGGTTCTAACTCATAGTAGGGTTCCGACTCATAGTGAGCCTGTATATGGTTTCTGTGGAGCAGCTGGTGATCTTGAACCGACCTTGCAGTTCAAACCCACCTTGCAGTCCAGCGCATTAACCCACTAGGCCACACCAGGCCTCCATTTACAGGCAGTGATTTCCAGAAATTAGACATTTAGTTGTTGTTGTTGTTGTTAGGTGCCATCGAGTCGGTACCAACTCATAGTGAACTTATGCACAGCATAACGAAATACTGCCCGATCCTGGGCCAACCTTACTACTGTTGCCTCGCTTGAGTCCATCAATGCTGCCACTTGGCTAATCCATCTCATTGGGGGTCTTTCTCTTTTTCTCTGACCCTCCACCTTGCCAAACATGACATCCGTCTCTAGCAACTGCTCCCTCCTGACAATATGTCCGAAGTGTGAGAGATGAAATTTGGCCACCTTGGCCTCCAAGGAGCACTCTGGCTGCACTTCTTCCAAAATGGATCTATTGGTTCTTTTGGCAGCCCATGGCATGTTCAATATTCTCCTCCAACACCATAACTCAAAAGCATCCATTTTTCTATGGTCTTCTTTATTCACTGTCCAGCTTTCGCATGTGTATGAGCTTACTGAAAACACAATGGCTTGGGTCAGGTGCACCTGACATCTTTGCTCTTCAACACTTTAAAAAGGTCTTGTGCAGCAGATATGCCTAATGCACTATGTCGTTTGATTTCTTGACTGCTGCTTCTGGGAGTGTTGATAGTTGATCCAAGAAGAATGAA
>NW_006408531.1:2278076-2282632 GCF_000296735.1 Chrysochloris asiatica | reverse complement strand
TGTATGATGTTCTTGATGTCATTCCACAACTCTTCTGGTCTTCAGTCTTTAGTGTTTAATGTATCATATGTGTTCTTCAGATCTCTAAATTCAGGTAGGATATATTCAAGGTCATATTTTGGCTCTCATGGACTTATTTTCATCTTCTTCAGCTTTAGTTAGAATTTGCATATGAGTAATTGATGGTCTGTTCCACAGTCTGCCCCTGGCCTTGTTTTCATTGATGATATGGTGCTTTTCCATCATCTCTGTCCATAGATGTAGTTAATTTGATTTATATGTATTCCACCTGGTGAGGTCCATGTGTATAGTTGTCTCTTATGCTGTCTAAAGAAGGTATTTGAAATGAAGAAATCACTGATTTTGCAGAATTGTATCATGTGTTCTCCAGCATCATTTCTATCACCAAGGCCATATTTAAACCAACTACTGATCTTTCCTCTTTGTTCCCAACATTTGCATTCTAATCACCGGTAATTATCAATACATCTTGATTGCATGTTTGATCAACTTCAGATTGAAGAAGTTGGTAGAATTCTTTTATTTCATCCTTACTGGCTTTAGTGGTTGGTGCGTAAATTTGAATAATAGTGGTACTAACTGGGTTTCCCTGTAGGCTCATGGATATTGTCTTATCACAGACAGCGTTGTATCTCATGACTGATCTGGATATATTCTTTTTGACAATGAATGCAACACCATTTCTCTTCAATTTGTCATTCCTGGCATGGTTAACCATGTGGTTGTCAGATTCAAAATGGCCAAAAGCAGTCCATTTCAGCTCACTAATGCCTAAGATATCAATGTTTATTCATTCCATTTCATTTTTGACAACATCCAGTTTTCCCAGATTCATACTTTGTACAGTCCATGTTCTGATTTTCAACGGATGTTTGCAGCTGTTTCTCTTCATTTTGAGTTGTCCCCCATCAGCAAATGAAGGTTCTATGGGCTTTTCTCCCACAGGTTTTACCCCATTCCCATCATCACCGTCAGCTCTACTTTGAGGAGGCAGCTCTTCCCCAGTCACATTTTGATTGCCTTCCATCCTGAGGGGCTCATTTTCTGGCACTATATCTGACAGTGTTTCTCTGCTATTCATAAGGTATTCAGTGAGTAAATACTCAGAATTAGTTTGTTACTCCTTCTTCCTACTCTGTCTTAATCTGGGAACTCATCTGAAACCTGTCCACCATGGTTGACCCTGCTGGTATTTAAAATACTGGTGGCATAGCTTCCAACATCACAGCAACTCACAAACAACCACAGTATGACAAACTGACAGGTGAGTGGTGGATACATTTAGTAGGGGCTATGATAATTCGTACACGTGCAGCATTTCTTCAAGATGAATTCCAAAAGTCTCTTGCAGCGGCAAAAAATTATTATGGATCTTTAAGGACCTTGGGTACCCTTTGGCATTGTCCAAAAGCTCTATGTATACAGTGGGGGCCCCTCATACATAGCCTCACATTGTGGCAGCTTTCGTGTGGCTGATAGACTGCATCAAGCTATATACTGCCATGAAAGAGAGCTCACCTTCATTTGATGATGGACAGCCTTGGGGAGAAGAAACTGAAGATGGAATTATGCACAATAAGTTGTTTTTAGACTATACCATAAAATGCTATGAGAGTTTTATGACTGGTGCCGACAGCTTTGAAGAGATGAACACAGAGTTGCAGTCAAAGCTGAAGGATTTATTTAATGTAGATGCTTTCAAGCTAGAATCATTAGCAGCAAAAAACAAAGCACTAAATGAACAGATTACAAGATTGGAACAAGAGAGAGAAAAAGAACCGAATCCTCTAGAGTCATTTGAAAAAACTCAAAGCTTCCTTGCAAGCAGATGTTCAAAAGTATCAGGCATACATAAGCAATTTGGAGTCTCACTCAGCCATTCTTTATCAGAAATTGAATGGTCTTGACGAAGATATTGCTAGAGTAGAACTAGAATGTGAAACAATAAAGCAGGAGAATACTCCACTGCAGAATATTGTTGATAACCAGAAGTACTCAGTTGCAGACATTGAGAGAATAAATCATGAAAGAAATGAATTGCAACAATCCATTAATAAATTAACCAAGGACCTACAGGCTGAACAACAGCAATTATGGAATGAGGAGCTGAAATATGCCAGAGGCAAAGAGACGATTGAAGCACAATTAGCAGAATATCACAAACTGGCTAGAAAATTAAAATTTATTCCTAAGGGTGCTGAGAATTCCAAAAGTTATGACTTTGAAATTAAGTTTAATCCTGAGGCTGGTGCCAACTGCCTTGTTAAATACAAGACCCAAGTTTATGTACCACTCAAGGAACTCCTGAACCAAACTGAAGAAGAAATAAATAAAGTTCTAAATAAAAAAATGGGTTTAGAGGATACCTTAGAACAATTGAATATAATGGTCACAGAAAGCAAGAGAAGTGTGAAAACTCTGAAAGAAGAAGTTCAGAAGTTGGATGACCTTTACCAACACAAAGTTAAGGAAGCTGAGGAAGAAGACAGAAAATGTGCCAATGAGCTCGAGTCCTTGGAGAAACACAAGCACCTCCTGGAGAGCAGTGTTAATGAGTGAGTTAGATGCTATTCAGTGGGAATACCAACTAGTTGTACACACCACAAATGAAGAAAGACGAAAAGTGGGAAATAACTTGCAGTGTCTTTTAGAAATGGTTGCTACTCATGTAGGATCTGTGGAGAAACATCTTGAGGAGCAGATCATGAAAGCTGATAGAGAGTATGAAGAATACATGTCTGAAGAACTCATAGAAAATATTAGAGAAATTGGAGACAAGTATAAGAAGAAAGCTGCTCTGCTTAAAACTTCTGATGAATGAAGATGTAATGTTGTTTGTCTCAGCAAGAACTTTATGTAACAGTGTACATTTTGAAATGCTAAGATTGAAAAGTTCAAACATTTTCTATACCCATCCTTACAATGTAGTCCCCTGACCATATCTTCCCAAGTCTACAGAATTTTTTTTAATCTTTTATAAATCTAATTCATTAACTTAAAATATGTATAACTTGAAATGATAATAAGCTGTTAGGTTTATTAATTTGGTATATACTTGGAATTAATAAAATTTGAGTTAATGTTAAAAAAAAATTATTCTGGGATTTTGAACATGCATGGTTCTTCTGGACCTCAGTTTAAACGCCTCCCAGGGTCTGGTGTTCTCTTCGGCCCCCTTTAATGTTATGCCTAGGGCACTAGGTAAACCAGTCCAACCAGTTAATTAGCTTGCAAGGAAGTAAAATTTCAATTGTTTTAGGTGGTCTTCTTAAATGGCCTGTCCCATCTTACAAAGGAGTAAAATATGGATTTTTATGGGTGGTCTTTCTTGATGGCACATCCTAGATTGTAGTTGCTCAGCTACGTGCCATGAGCAGGTCCTACACATCTTTATAATTGCTTAGGCAAGAAGGGTCTCAATTCCTGAAGATTTTACTCAAAAGACTTCAGTAAATAAGTAGATCAAATTTAATCCTGACTTCTGGACCCACTTTTTTCCCTGCCTCACTGCTTGGGTTTGGTATCTGGTAACTGCTATCATTATTTCCTCTATAGAAAAAACATACATTTTCTTAGCTGTGTATAAGAACGGAATGAAACAAAGATTTCAGAAATGAAAGATCTCGGGGTTCAAAAATAAGCACAGGTATTTGCATATTTGTTAATTCAAAAAAATTTTCCATATGTTCTTTAGAGAAATATTTTGTTTGGTCACAAATATTTCACCATTTTTGTAATGAAGTCTCTGGTTTGGCTTCATTTTATGGTGTGTCGCTTCTTATATCTCTCAAGAGCCCTGGTGTGGTGCTGTGAGCTAATGTGCCGACTGCAAAGTCCATTTTAACCACATGGTATGCAGTTCAAGCTCACCAGTCACGCCTTGGAAACCCAATACAGGGTCACTATGGGTCAGCACTTAACAAGGACAACAACTTGTATCAGGAATGTTTCTCTAGGAGCTGGGTATAGCCTGTGCAAACTTGTCCGATGTTTCTAACTGCTGAAGACCCTGGAGAGAGGAATTTTCCAGGGTGAGATGCTGGACGACACCAGTCCTTCTAAGAGCCAGTAGATAAAACCACAAGTTTGTTTTACAAACAAAATTTAATCATGTTCCCCAGTATAAAGCCTCCTCTTTCTTCCACAGAATGGCTAGTAGTTTCTAACTGCTGATGTTCAAGTTAGCAGCCCAACTTATAACCACTATGCTACCAGAGTTCCTTCCAGCACGTAGGTAGCAGGTGGTCTACTAGAGTTAATCATCAGGCCTTGTCCTGTTTCCATGGAGCAGAAGGTGAAGGTTTCTTATACTTCTTTCCCACAATACCACCGTTGAACTTTTCATAGTGATGGTAGTCATCGATGGCCTTCCCGTTTGGAGGAGACCATTCAGGCTTCCACTTCTCTGTGTCACCCACTTTTAGGGGCCGGGCTTTGGGTTCTTCTTCGTTCTCTGTATGAGAGTGTTGAGCTCCACATGATAAAATCGAAAGCCTGAAGTATTTTGAAAATGACAACTATATACGTTTTTTTTC
>NW_006408531.1:2266983-2277976 GCF_000296735.1 Chrysochloris asiatica | reverse complement strand
TACATATATATATATATGTATAAACATATACATATGCAGTTGTTGTTGTGTGCTGTTGAAGTGATTACTAATGACAACAACTCCACATAAGATTTCCAAAGGCCTGGTGGGTTTGAGCTGCCACCCAAACTGTCCGCAGTCCAGTGCTAATCCTATAGCAAGTCTCCAAGGTTCCTACTAGTTAGTCTTTCTACAGGATTTCTTTGAGCAATAATTGACCTGAAAGGAGGGACTGTTTTCTTTTTTGGGATATATGGTACGGTCCTGGTGTGGTGCTGTGCTGTAAAGGTAAGTCCTGGGTCAGCTGTTCAAACCCACCAGCTGCCCCTCTAAAACTTTATATAGGGTCACTATGAGTCAACATGAATTACACATCACTTAAGAACAACAATATATAGATACATGGTGGTGTTGTGTACCACCAAGTCAGTTCTGACACACAGCAACCATGTACAGGGTTTCCAAGGCTGTAAATGAGCCAAGAGCCTCATATTTCTCCTGTGGAATGACTAGAAGACTCAAACTATTGACCTTGTGGTTAGCGATCCAGCACCTAATCCATTATACTACCAAGATTTCTTATATTGTACATAGTTGTTGTTATTGCTAAGTGCCATCAAGTTGGTACTGAATCCTGACAACCCTAATAGAGTTTGTGTGGCTGTAAAATGTTGCAGGAGCCTGTGGTTGGCAGTCCAGTGCTTATCCTCTAGACCCACCTCACTCCACATGTACTTATGTATACACACACACACATAAGAATATAATGTCATGATATCTTAGGGCTTTTCTACTAAGGAATTGCTTTCTATTGTATAAAAGATACCTCAAAGTTCTCTGTCTTTTATGACGATCTTTATCACCATGAAATTGAGAGATTTCTGCTAACATGGAGGACCAGATGATATTCTTCATGAATTGTACCATTTAAGTTCACTGGGTAACTTTTCTCCACCATTAAGGTTTCTAGAGAATAACTCAATAATTCAAGTTGAGGTTAACAATATAAAACAAAAAAGGAAAGAAATATTAAGGGGAAAATGCTTCTGTGAACAAAGAAAGATAAGTGATAATTCATTGTTTCAGTGCATTGGCAATGGTTAAAAGTTAATGTACTAGAAAGTACTTTCTTGAAAATAGAGAGTCACATATAAATAGGTGTGATATGGATAGCTAAGTAGAAAAATATTAGACATAATACAAATGTAACGTTAAAGTCAGTAAAGAAAGCTTAGTTATGTATGAAATAATGTTCTCAACCTGAAAAGATTTTCTGGCTGACTGATTTAGTGTAATTCACGCCATGCAGGGCTGGTCCTTCAAAATCCCTTACTCTCTTGGTGCTCTGGACAGAGTGGCCCTGGATGAGTCCTATCTCCACTGCCTATGCTTTCCTGAGAAAACATATGGATGTGTCTCTGACAGAGATCAATACTTTGCTCATCAAAGTCTCTGAAGATGAACAGATGAAAGTGTCGTTAAAGGAAAATAATCATGTCCATGATTACACTAACATTCTGTATAAGGTCCTAAAACACAACTCTCTCAATACCCAAAGCGATTTCTGAAGCCAATGCTTATATTTACAATACTTGGAGAGTCCCACGAGTTTAAACACAAGAGAATGACAATTTACTTTTATACATAAAGCCTTATTCTTAGAGAAGTCAAGATATATGGGGCCATAGTCAAGATTCATTCTCGTTCCTCTACCTAAATCCTGAAACAAAGTTAATGAGTAAAGTTTTTTCTTCACTAATTCCATTCTTACCTGCTGAGATCAATTTACTGAAGGTTTCCATTATTACATCTTTATAGAGTTTCTTCCGAGCAAGATCCAGCAAAGTCCATGCTTTGGGGCTAAAGACCACGGCCTGATCAGTGAGTCCTAAAATAAAACACTCCACACATTCTGGATAAGCAAGGTACCATGTACTCCAATGTGTACATGAACAAAGGCTGAAGCAGAGAGGCCTGGGTGCATGTCTTGGGGATATTCCCATCAGCCTTCACTAGATACATTGACAAAGCATGGAAAGAGAATGAACATAAAACCGGAAAAACTCACAAAAGCAAAATTATGCATTAACTATCCAAATCCTCTAAGTTCTACAATGAGTAGGTAGATTGTGGCAGGTTCCTACGGTGGGAACATATACACGTAGGTGCCCTGTAACATCAGTGGCATAGCTTCCTGTATCGCAGGAACATGCAAACCACACAGGACAAGAGAAAGACAGATGAGTGATGGAAGCCGATGACAAAATGATTAATTGGTGCTATGTGCATTCTGACAAATTTGCTACTTTTGAATTTTTAAATATATTAGAAGACTCCCATTGAGAGATGCCCCAGTTAGAGGTAAAGAGATTTTGCATCCAGATTTTTGAACATTTTTTCATAAGAGCTGTTACCATTGAAACAGAGTCAAATTATGAATAAGAGACATCAGGCCGTAGTTAACATTGTACACTATAAAGAACAATTAGGATCCGGTTGTGGTGCTTTAGGATCAGTATCAGATTGTGAACCATAAGGTCAGCAGTTCAAACCCACCAACTGCTCCTTGAAAACCCTATACAGGGTTGCTATGTGTTGGGAGCAACTAAACCGAAGGTCTCAGACTTGGGGGCAGTTTAATGAAAGGATTGCAACTAAACAGTTGTGGTCCAGAAAATCAGGCTGTCCCCTGAGGAACTTGCAAAGCCTGTCTCAGGGAACAAGGAATTTGCAGTCTTTCCTTGTATGCAGCCATGGCTTTCAGTTTAGTCTGCAAAACCATCCAGTTGCCTTATCTCTGTTTCTTTAGCAACTACATTCTTCTGATAAAATCCCGCTTACTGCTTGCATCAGTACACCAGATATTTTTTCATTCTTTCCCCTGCCCCCTGCACTTCTTTTGAAATGTGTATATAATAAACTTGTGGCACTAGGTCTGGGTCACAGTTTCTCCATCAGAGTGCTGTGTTCCACCTTGTCCCAACTTCACTATTTTCATTTGTGTCTTGTGTCTTTCTTTTTATTTCTAATCTCCCATCGCCCCTATGCAGGTTTAATTTCTCAGCGTGGGTCTCGAAGTATAGATTGTTGTTGGACACAATAGCTATGAGTCTGACCAACTAGATGGCACTTAACAACAACATAAGAAAAATGGGAAACTGAGGCAACATATCCAAGGCTGATTCTCCACTTGGGCTCATCCTTAGACATTGAAGTTTTGTTGCTACATGATTCTTTAAAGCTAAAGGGTTAATTTTCTGACTAAATTAGTCCTGGTCAAGGCTTTTCTGACTCTCAAGATTTTCTTTTTAAAATCTACCCAGTATTTGGTGATCATTCTTGTTTTTACTGCTGGTTTGATTCTGGTTCTTGGTTTACTCTGGTTCATTGTGCTGGGAAGGTAACAGCGGTAATATATTCTTGGGGAGACTGATGCTTGAATAGACTAATCTCTGAATGTACTTCTGAGTTGCTGAAGCCTAAAACCAATCTGGTTTTGATCTAGGCATATTTAGGTGTGTGTGTATATATTAAGGGCTGGCTAGACAATGGGACAAGAATCCCAGGTACATCCTAATTAAAAGTTTTTCAATTATAATCCTATAGAAAAAAATAAAATGAAATCTCCCTCTAGAGTTGCATGGCCATAATATCTATGGATTAACCATATTGAAGAATTCATGTATAATTTAAAATAGAAAAGATAAACTGGATTTCCATGTCTTTATGTTATATGATGTTTTATAAGCTTGAGTTTGAAGATGGATATAAATTTTATGTCTCACTTTGTTCTGAGAGCTTGCTGAGACTAAGATTCTGTTTTTCAATCTTTACTAGCATGCCCTGCTGAGCAGATGACACACTGAACAAAAATTTCCAATAGAAAAATGGACTAGGTTGGACTTGCAGAAAAGACCAATATTTTTAACTTGGACCCTACCTAAGTCAGGATTTCCATAATTATGGAAGGTAACAAGCTCCACAGAATAGAGCAATCCAAAAGTCCTCCACTGAATACACTAAAATGCTACTATGGATTTTCCTCTAGAAAAATTATAAAGTGTTTTAAAGCTCTATGTTTCCAGGTATAAAAAATTAATTTTTCTCCTATTTTGTGTAAATTATGGATTTAGAGGTATAATTCTCAAATTAAACTTTCACTGGTAAACTTAAAATTATAATAATAATTAGAAAAGAATGAAGTTCAAACAATGATTTTACAGAGCAAAATGACAGTAAGCTGTTTTTTCCTGTTAAGTGTCTAAAGAAAAGAGCTTCATGTTTTTAATATCTAAGTGTTCCTATTTTCATGTTCACATATAACCTAAGAGTTACAGAATATAGCTGTTACTAGTTGCTGCTTAAGTATACACAAAGCTTTAATTTCAGCTTCTGATTCAATATTATGGTAAAAAAATATATAGGGATTAAGTGTCAGATCTAGGAATCGGTAGGAGGAAAAGGCTCTAGAATTAGAATTCAAGTTTTCAACAACTGAAAGCCTAAAGGGATAAGCATTCCAAACTGGAAACAAATGAAGAAAAAGTGCCTGGAAACCCCACATAGGATCTAGCTGGACTCACTATCCCTGGCATCATACCTCTGATGACATCAAGAGACCACTACCACCAATCAAAAACTCACTGTCATGGAGTCAATTCTATTAAGAGCAGTTATAAACAGAATTTTTGACACTGTAAATCTTTATGGGAACAGACAACCTCATATTTCTCCTGCACAGTGGCTGGTGGGTTTAAACTCGGGACTTTGTAGCTGCCCAATGCCTAACCCACAGCAACTCACCAATAATCAGTCAAGGTCTTCACTTACAAACTCCCCACCACTTTCCTAAACCTTAGCACAAAGTAAGAGGTGAGCCTGTGCTTTAGGATGTACAGAAAATGCTCTAGTGCCTGGGGAAGAGCCAGGGGTCAGCCTCCAGTTCTGTCCTCGGGACCTGGTCAGGAGAGCCTGCCATTCAATGGTGTCGCTGGTGTTTAGTACTATCGAGGCAATTCCAAATCACAGCAACTAAGTACAGGGTATCTGAGGAGCAGCTGGTAGGTTTGAACTGCCAACCTGTGGTTTGCAGTCCAGTGCTGATCCTACAGAACCACACCAGGAGTCCTGTCATTCAATACAGAACACCACAGGCCAGGGTGGAGACGGTATCCCCCACGGTACTATCTCTGAGAGGCACATAAAGAAGATGACCACAGGCATTCAAATCTTGAAAACAAAATTGTATACTGTATACATAAGGGGCCAGTGACAATGGAGCAGGGACTTAGGATGACTCCTTAGGATCAGTCACATTGGCCTCCTCTGCCACCCTTTTCCTTGGTTAAGAAATCAGAGACACAGCACACAGCTAAGCCCCAACAATTCATACAAAGCCACACCCACTGGTGCTAAGAATAACCCAGTTCTCTATAACTCACCATCTCCTTGTTCCAGCTTCTGTTAAGTCTCAGGGAATGTCATCTGTTAGCCTGAAAAGTCACTTCAGTAAGGGGGATGGGCACAGAAGCAAAGCACTGGACAATTTGGAAGCAGATGAATAATGTTTGGTCCATACACCATTCACAACAGATGAAATCTTTACTTGGATTTTTACATTTCCTAGGATCCCAGCTTCCTGAACTGGGCTAGTTCTTCCTGCACCACATTTGTAAAACTTGAATCGAAAGAAGGATGGAGAGGAACCAGTAGTGAATAAGCAGGAAGAATGCCAGGTTTTTGGCTTCCTTTCATGCTTAGAGCAAGGCTCCATGCTGAAGGCATTTGTACTTAAGGTATAACCAGTGTGATCTTTCATGCAAACCCATAGGACTCTTCTTTATGGTAACAAGATCACAAATGGAAAAATCTACTTAATCCAGAGCAAGAGAAACCATCAAGTCTGGCCAACCTAGAAAACTTGCATCTGGGAGTCAGGTGTCCCATGCTGAAGTTATGGATTCACTTAGATTTGCAAGATGGTCTCCCTAGGATTCCAGCTGCCTGAATTGGACTTCCTGCACCACACTTTTGCCCTGAAATGGAAGAAGGATGGAGAGGAATCAGTATTGAACAAGCAGGAGTGACAGATTTTCCCTTACTGATTATTACAAGTAATGTTGTTAGGTAGTTAGAACAGGAAAGAGGCTAACCACAGATCAGCCACAAATGATGCAAGAAACAACCTGACCTGCCAGGAGAGTCTAGCAAAAGGAAAGATAGAACAGGGGACTTTCACCAAAATCAGGTATGGACAGAGAAGACTAAGTCTGATCTGATCTGACCAAGGAACTAATCATAATATCACTATAATGAATCAGCATTATGGTAAGCTCACAATGATAACAGACTGATGTAATGGCTCATTACACCACAAAGATCCAGGAAGAACTGAGCAACTGTGGGCCCTAAATTATGACAGGGAGGCACAGGAGTCGATTATCAGGAGACCAGGAGCCGGCCCTGATGGACAGCATAAAAAAGTGCAAACAGGAACTCCCTGAGCACTCCCCCTCACTCACAAGGTGAAAGCCCAGTCTCATCTCTATGAGAATGTCTTTGCTACACACACTTCATTCAGTATCTTTGCTTGCTTACACCTCTGTCTTTCTGGCTTCTTTCGTGTGGGTATTGTGCCTATGCATAGCTCTACCAATGCTTTGGAAGGACAGTAGGATCAAACCAGGATGTCTTCATCAAGACAGTGACAATGTTATGATATTGTTGTTGTTGTTATGTGCCGTGGAGTCGATTCTGACTCATAGCGACCCTATACAGGGTTTCCGAGGCTGTAAATCTTTACGGGAGCAGAATGCCTCACCTTTTTCCCGTGGAACAGCTGGTAGTTTCGAACTGCTGACCCTGAAGTTCGCAGCCCAATTTGTAACCACTACGCTACCAGAGCTCCTTGTTATGATATGAACATGGATGAATTTTCAAAGAGAACATATATCAAGTTTTGTCAATGAACTCGTCATGGTCCATTCAATCTGAATTATGTAAAATTATAACCCTTTGTGCTTCCCCCCCCTCCCCCTTGCATTTCATTTGACGGTGGTGGTGTGCTACGGAGTCAGTTCCAACTCATAGCAATCCTGCATAGGGTTTCCGAGGCTGTAAATCCTTACAGGGGCAGAAAGCCTCATCTTTCTCCCATGGATTTACACCATTTTAATATGTGATTGGTATTTTTCCTGTTGCTTTTGCCAATTAACATTTTTCTTCACTTGAATTCTACCCACTCTCCCCTTTATTCATAAACTATGATACAACCAGTCACTATACTTCTGAGAAATCTGGGAGGATTCCTGAATACTTTATATCTCAATCGTATAATAAATCGATCAACAAATAAACCAGAATATCATTAGGCATGCTTTAAGGAGATGTCATTCACCTCTTTTCCAATTTCTTTCCACCCTGCTTCCTTAGCAACTATTCTTTCATTTTTGGGGGTCTCATAGAATGGTCTTTACGCTCTTAAGCATTAGTCTTCATTTTTATTATTTTCTTTCATTCTGTTGTTGTTGTTAAGTGCTGTGGAGTTGGCTCCAACTCATAGTGACCCTGTATAGGGTTACCGAGGAGCAGCTCGTGGGCTTGAACTGCCGACCTTGTTGATCGCAGTCCAGTGCTGATCCTACAGCGCCACATCACAAGTCCCTGACCACAAATACTGAACAAAATTCCTGCCTTGTGAGCAAAGAGGAGGAGTCATTTTAGATAGGAAAATTTGAGAACAAGAATATGCTCCTTGTAAGCATATTCTCCTAAGGACACAGGTGCTAACTAGATAATTGCCCTTGGGCCAGCTATTTAATTTCCCCTAGGATATTACTTTTGTAAAAAGCCACAAATATTCCTTGTCAGCGTTTTGTCAATAAAATGAGGTCCACTATGTAAAGTCCTGGTGTGGTGCCATAGGATAAGCACTCCACGGTTGGAACTGCAAGATTGGCAGTTCAAACTCATCAGCTGCTCCTAGGAAACCCTATCCAGGGTTGCTATGAATCAGTACCGACTCGACGGCACTTAACAACAAAAAGCATATCAAATACTGCTTGTGAGGGTTGGAAATGTAAAGGTAGATGTTTTGTAGAAAGGAGGGGAATGATGAACTTTTCAGCCTAGGAGCGGGGAGGTCCCTGGGACCATCAAGGGAGAAGAGCAGAGAGCGGGACCCTACCCAGAGAAGCAGTGATGCCTGAGATGGAAGCAGAGATGATGATGTGGAGAGATGGAACAGCTGGGAACTTTAGATCCAGAGAGGGAGAGGGGCTGTGTGCTGACGTCTAGGGGGGCAGGCTAGCAGGGTATACCCTTTGGTTGGTTGATGATGCATGGAGGGGATTGTACCCATAGCAATGAAACAATATGTGATAGGATGAATGTAAAACTAATGTTCTCCCATGTAAACGATCACATAATTCACAATAAAATATATATTTTTAAAAAGTATATCAAATAAAGCACTTAGCATAGTGCCCAGCCTTTCTGGAAAAGTTCAGTACTGGCTGAGCTCAACACACTGTAGAGTATTAAGGAATGGGGTTGGATAAGTGTGTTTGTCTTTTAAGGAGTGGTGGTGGGTGAGGCCTAAGAATCTGGCTTTGGCTGGATTGGAAAAGAGAAACCCACAGAGAGCGCCCCACAGCAGGCCAAGTATCCAGGCAACCATTGACTGTGTTTCCCACAAATTCGCTGCTGGTCTGTGGGTCACCATTTTAACCTGTTTAATGCACCATGACCCAAGCCATGGTATTTTCAATAACCTCATATGCATGTGAAAGCTGGACAGTGAATAAGGAAGACAGTAGAAGAATTGATGTCTTTGAGTTATGGTGTTAGAGGAGAATATTGAAAGTGTCATGGGCTGCCAAGAACCAATAGATTGGTTTTGGAAGAAGTGTAGCCAGAGTGCTCCTTGGAGGCCGGGATGGCCAAACTTCATCTCTCATACTTCGGACATATTGTCAGGAGGGACCAATCGTTGGAGAAGGACATCATGTTTGGTAAGGTGGAGGGTCAGAGCAAAAGAGGAAGACCCCCAACAAGATGGACTGACCAAGTGTCAGCATCGATGGACTCAAGTGTGGCAACAGTAGTGAGTGGCCCAGGATTGGGCAGTGTTTCGTTCTGCTGCATGACGTTCGAGTCTGTACCGCCTCGATGGTACAACAACAACAATGCACCAAGTGACACAGACTCACCCTTTCTACTGGGGCGTCCAGAAAGAAGTTCGTGCCGGTGGGTCGAGAATGCTCAGGAAGCTGCCAAGCGGCGGCTGCACCTCAGACAAGTCTCAGGTTGTGACAGGTTGGAGAGACCAAACCAAAACGTAACATAAATACAACCAGAGGAGCAGGCATATGATCAAACCTTTCCAGTTTCTGGGGCAGCAGGCGCGTCAGGGAAGGAGTTCCGTGCACTACACAGAGGACTCTTTTGTTCCGCCGTCGTCATGGTAGCAAAGAGCCGCTGTGACTTCACTAGTTTTATAGACTCCACTTGACAAAACAAACAATGATTCGAATTAGCTGTCCTTGTTTTTGTCAGGTGCCTTATGACCTAATCTTACAGTGTACAATGTGGTGAATTTTTACATCCTCATCCTGATGTGGCACCACAAGGTCTGCAGTTCAAATCCACCGGCTGTTCCTCGGAAACCCTATACAAGGTTGCTATGAGTCGGAGCCGAATCAATGGCAATTAACAACAACAGCAACATATGCATTCATAGGAGTATAAACTCATCTGAGATTAAGTTAGGGAAAGTTTTACACACACAAGAAAGTTCCCTCCTGTTCCTTTTCCCAGTTGAGATTCTTAGGACTGACAACTGTCCAGACTGTTGACAGAGATTTCTGCGTTCTTGGATTTCATAAAATTGGAATTATACTGAACGATGTATAGTGTGTCTAATTTCATACAGAAACCATGTTTCTCAAATATGATCTGTTTTGTCACACATGCCAATATTTTGTTGGTTTTTTTGTTTGTTACTGTTTTATTCCAATGGATGATTATATTACAACTTTTCTTATTCATTTATTCATTACTTTTATTCTGTTTAAAAGTTTATATTATGACCCAGCAGATGGTCTGTCTTGCTGAACTTTGAATGACCACTTAGGAAGAATGTGCCTTCTGCTGTCCTTTGTGAAATGTCAATAAAAAAAAAAAATGTCAAGTAGTTACAACTAAACTAGCTCACACATTTGTGTGTTTGTCCTTCTGTGGCTGTTTTTGTGATGCTGTGATGGTGGAATCTATGTCACTGCTGTCACAAACACTTGCAGGATCACCAATGGTGGACAGGTTTCATTGGCGTTTCAATACCAAGAAGAGGAAGAAAGAGTAGAAAGTTGATTTCTGAGATATAAGCTGCTTGAAACATTATGAATAGCAGATGAATATCCAGAAGGTGAACCCCTCATGTTGGAAGGCAGGGAAACTGCCAGTAGAGAAGACCTGGCTTAAAGTAGAGTCAACCTCAATGAAACAAAAATACTGGCTTAAAAAAACAAAAACAAAATGAGAAGAAACAGCTGCAAACAATCATTAATACTCAGAACATGAAATGTATGAATATAGAAAAATTGGAAGTCATTAAAATGAAATAGAACGCACAGTGATGCTATCCTATGCATTATTGAGCTGTAAGCATTACCTGATTTGGCCAGAGTTTTTGCCAAAAGATCATGAAATAGCGGTGATAATTGGTGTAGGGTCTACGTTTTATGTGAAATTTGTTGTTTTCTCTGGTATTCAAATATAGTCATCGATTATTATTTTGAGACTTCCGGAAAAAGATGGCAGATCAGGTGGAAGTGTAGTGATGAGCTCTGCCGAGAACAACACAGAATACAGGACCAAGAAGGCTCAGAGAATGGTCCCAGTACTCTGAACCACATATAAAGGAATATTTAGAACGTTGGAAGACTTACAGCTGGGGAGTTTGTGGCAGAAGCAAGAAATCCATTGCTTCCTGGTT
>NW_006408531.1:2252182-2256637 GCF_000296735.1 Chrysochloris asiatica | reverse complement strand
GTAAGGGTCAGAAATGTAAAGGTAGATGTTTTATAGCAAGGAGGGGAGTGATTAACTTTTCAGTCTAGGAGCGAAGGTCCCTAGGACCATCAAGGGAGAAGAGCAGAGAGTGGGACCCTACCCAGAGAAGCAGTGATGCCTGAAATGGAGCCAGAGATGATGACGTGGAGCGATGGAGCTTTAGATCCAGAGAGGGAGAGCGACTGTGTGCTGAAGACCTGGGGGGTACGGGGAAGGATTACATGGAGGGGATTGTAACCATAGCAATGAGATGATATATGATAGAATGAATGTAAAACTAATGTTCTCCCATGTAAACAATCACATAATATACAAAACAGTAAAAAAAAAAACAACAACATAGTCATCATCTTGACAAATTCCAATAATTTTTATTTTTCTTCAAATGGAATATTATCCTATAAACTATACTTTTATAGAAAACTGACTGAACTTTCAATAAAAGTGAAATATGGAAATCTGCCATGTTCTCACTTTGCTACCCATACATTTTCTGCATGTCATCAACTTAAATATTCTGAGTCACAATAACTCATGTTCAGTCACTGGAATGCAATTCACCTACTCAGCAAGTCAAAGTGTATAATGGGTTAATATGACATTTTGAAATACACATAAGAAGGAAAACAGCTCAACAAAGTCTAAGTCCTAAATTTACTTAGTTCAGAAAATTGGTGGATATAAATTCATAACATCAATGCCATTAAAAAATTCATTGTATTATCACACTTATATTTTAAATAAAAGTCAAGGAAAAATCTCCGACTACTTCTCTGTAATAAATTGGGGGTTTATGTTTCCTTTATTTCCCCCCCACTTCGTTCATTCTATTTTCACGTGCTTTCCTTTACAAGGTCTCTTCTAATACTGAACTAGAGTTTAATGAGTTGTCCACTCTATGTCAACTTGTCTACTGCGGTGGCTTGTGTGTTGCTGTGATGCTGGAACTATGTCACTGATATTTCAAATACCAGCAGGGTCACACATGGTGGACAACTTTCAGCAGAGCTTCTGGATTAAGACAAACTAGGAAGAAGGAAGTGGCAGTGCAATTCTGAAAAATAAACCACAGAAAGCCTTTTGAATAGCAACTTGCATCATCTATTATAATGCCAAAAGATGAACTCCTCATTTTGGCAGACATTCAAAATAGGACTGGGGAAAGCCACTGCCTTAAAGTAGTAGTAGTAGTAGTAGGAGTTGTTGTTGTTGTTGTTAGGTGCTATCAAGTTAGGTACCAACTCATAATGACCCTATTCACAACCAAATGAAACACTGCCCAGTCCTGGGTCAACCTCACAATTGTTTTCATGCTTGAGCCCCTTAATGCTGCCACTTTCCCAATCCATCTCATTGAGGGTCTTCCTTTTTTTCTCTAACCCTCCACCTTACCAAACATGATAACTCTCTCCAGTGACTAGTCCCTCCTGACAATATGTCTGAAGTATGAGAGACGAAGTCTGGCCATCCTGGCCACCAAGGAACATTCTAGCTGCACTTCTTACAACACAGATCTGTTGGTTCTTTTGGCAGCTCATGGTACTTTCAATATTCTCCTCCAACACCATAATTCAAATGCATCAATTCTTCTACGGGTCTTTCTTATTCACTGTCCAGCTTTCGCATGCATATTAGGTTATTGAAAATACCATGGCTTGGTTCAGGCGCATCTTAATCCTCAAGCTGATATCTTCACTCTTAAACACTTTAAAAACGTCTTGTGCAGCAGATTTGCCTAATGCAATACGTCGTCTGATTTCTTGACTGCTGTTTCCAAGAGTGTTGATAGTTGATCCAAGAAGAATGAAGTCCTTGACAACTTCAATCTTTTCTCCATTCATAAGAATGTTGTTTATTGGTCCAGTGGTCAGGATTTTTGTTTTCTTTACATTGAGATGTAATCCATACCAAAGGCTGTGCTCTTTGATCTTCATCAGTAAGTATTTTAAATCCTCTTCACTTTCAGCAAACAAGGTTGTATCATCAGCAAATCGTAGGTTGTTAATGAGTCTTTCTCCAATCCTAATGCCATGTTTTTCTTCATATAACTCAGCTTCTCGGATTATTTGCTCAGCATACATATTGAACAAGTATGGTGAAAGAATACAACCGTGTCTCACACCTTTCTTAATTTTAAACCATTCAGTGTTCCCATTTTCTGTTCAAACAACTGCCTCTTGGTCTATGTACAGTTTCCTCATGAGCACAATTAAGTGTTCTGGAATACTCATGTTTCACAATGTTGTCCATAGCTTGTCATGATCCACACAATCGAAGGCCTTTGCGTAGTCAGTAAAGCACAGGTAAACATCTTTCTGGTATTCTCTGCTTTCAGCCAAGATCTTGGACATCAGCAATGTTATCCCTCATTCCACATCCTCTTCTGAATCTGGCTTGAACCTTGCAAAGTTCTCTGTCAATGTATGCTTGCAGCCGTTTCTGTATTACCTTTAGTAAAACTTTACTTGCATGGGATAGCAAAGATATTGTCTGATGATTTCCACATTCTGTTGGGTCACCTTTCTTTGGAATGTGCACAAATACAGATCTTTTCCAATCAGTTGGCCAGATAGTTGTATTCCAAATTTCTTGGCATAGATGAGTGAGTGCCTCCAGTGCTGCCTCACTTTCTTGAAAGATTTCAATTTTATCCCATCAATTCCTGGTGCCTTGTTCTTTGCCAATTTCTACAATACACCTTGGACTTCCTCCTTCAGAATAAATGGCTCTTGATCATATGATATTTTTTGAAACGGTTGAACATCAACCATCTCCTTTTGGTACAGTGACCCTGTGTATTCCTTCTATCTTCTTTTGATGCTTTTTGCATCATTCAATAATTTGCCCAGAGAATCCTTCAATGGTGAGCATACACTCATGTAAATGTAATGAAAGTTGAGGATTGCGTTTTTTCTTCAGTTTCTTTTGGTTTTCTAACTCCAGATTTTTGCACATTTTGTTGTAATATTTGACTTTCTGTTCTCAGGCTGACCTTTGAAATTTTCTGTTCAGCTCTTGTACCTTCTCATTTCTTCCATTTGCTTTAGTGTTTCTACACTGGAGAGCAAGTTTCAGAGACTCTTCTGACATCCATTTTATCTTTGCTCCTTTCTTGTCTTCTTATTGACTTTTTGTTTTCTTCCTGTATGATGTTTTTTATGGCATCCCAAAACTTTTCCATCTTTTGTCTTTGGTGTCTAATGAGTACAACTGAAAATGAAGAGAAACAGCTGTGAACATCCATTTTTTAATTATTGTGAACTGAGTGATAGTTTACATGAGAGAACATTGGCTTTTTACCGTCATTTCATTGCAATGATTACAATCTCCATGTGTCATCATTCAACAGTATTTGCTTCCATTCCCTCTGTTTTTGTTGTTGTTTGGGGGGTTGGGTAGGAAGGTATACACAAAAACACTCAGGTATATATAATAATTTAAACCACCAGAGGGCACATTCTGCAAGCCTGCCTCCTGGCTGACAGCACTCAGTCTCTCTCTTTCCATAGTTTTGATTCCTCATCTGCTCCCTCTTCTCCATGTCCTCATCTCTGCCTCAGTTTCTGGTGTCAGTGCTTCTCTGGGTAAGGTCCCACATTCTGCTTGTGCTGTTCTTCCTTGATGGTCCAACTCATGACCCACTATACTACCAGGATTCCTTAGATAAACCTTGTTGTTAAGTGCCACTGAGTCAGTTCCAATGCATGGTGACCCCGTATAACATTTCATAAAATCAGCTGGTGGGTTTGAACCATTGACCTTGTGGTTAACAGTGCACTGCTTCTCCTACAGTGCCACATCATATCTTTGCTCTTTAACAAAGATTTTTAAAAGTTTTTTTTCCAGAAATAATAAACATTGAAGCATACATAAATGAATTAGAAAGCAATAGAAAGAATCAAGAAGGCAAGAAGTTGGCTCGTCGAAAGTATTAATAAAAATGGATAAACCACTGTCAAATCTAACAACAGAAAGAAAGAAGATGCAAATAACATGCATAGGAAATGATATGAGTGGCACCACAACAGAACCAACAGACATAAATAGAGCAATAACAGAATACGATGAAGAATTAATTGTACTCCAATAAAGTTGAAAATCTAGAAGAAATGCATAAAAGCACAACCTACCTAAATTAGCACAGACTGAAGTAGAAAATGTGGAACAAAACTTTAAAAAAAAAAGTCTGAGCTTACTGGTCAAGAAGAGAGTGGAGGACCCTGAGGCTATGACCCTTGACCACATTTCGGGTCTTGAAAGGAACTCACCCTCTTGGCCCAATTTTCAGTCAATAAGTAAGATAGATATATAGGGAGGAAAACAGCAACACTATAGTGTATGCTCACTATTGAATGATCAGTCATTCAAAAATCGAAGGACAATATTTGCCTAGAGACAAAATTGAGAAGGGATGGGAAGCTTGATGGAATGGAA
>NW_006408531.1:2250763-2251747 GCF_000296735.1 Chrysochloris asiatica | reverse complement strand
AGATAGAGTTCCCACTGAACAGTTTTCATCTTGTCTAGATGGGTCTGGTGAAAAGAGATGGGGATAAGACTCTTTCAATAGTGAGTAATTGTTATCATGACTAATTGCAACTGTCACCATTGTAAAGGTAGAAGTTTTGTAATAAAAGCAGGGCAGTAGATAATCTTACAGTTCAGAAACAGAGCATCCTAGAACCATCAAGGGAGAAGAGCACAAGTGGAATGTGGGACCCTATCCAGAGAAGCAGAGACACCAGAGATGGAGGCAGAGATGGGGACATGGAGACACAGAGCAGGTGAGGCTTTTAGATTCTTGGAGAGGGACTGAGAGCTTGCAGCCAGGAAACAGGCTTGCAGAATGCGCACTCTGGTGGTTTAAATTATTATATTTCCCTGAGTGTTTTTAAAAAGAAAGCTAAAATGAATAGAGAAAAATACTGTTAACTGATGGTACATGGAGGGGATTATGATCATTGGAATGAAACAAAGTATATGATTTGTTGAATGTAAAACTGATGATCTGCCCTGTAAACTTTTACTCAAATCACAATAAAAACTTAAAAAAGTAATAAAATAAAATAAATAAACCTGATGATCTTATCTATAAACCTTTACTCAATTCAACATTTTTTGTTGTTGTTATATGCCATGGAGTCCATAAATGTTAATAAATAAAGAGGTCTTTTCCAGCGGATTTACCCAGTGAGAGACACCTGGCTCTTTCACTGCAGAGTCCATTGGATTGTGAATCCAAGTAAAAGAAAATCCTTCACAACTTCAGTGTTTTCTCAGTTTATTTTGATGTTATTTCTTGTCCAGTTGTAATAATTACTATTATCTTTATGCTGAGAAGTAATCCAATCTGAAGGTTGCATTCTTTGATCTTCATCATAAGTCCTTTAAGTTCTCTTCACTGCCAGCAAGCAAGGTTATGTCATCTACATACTGAAGCTGTTAATGAGGCTTCCTTCAATCCTGATGCCAT
>NW_006408531.1:2236016-2249290 GCF_000296735.1 Chrysochloris asiatica | reverse complement strand
ACAGGGTTTCCGAGGCTGTAAATCTTTATGGGAGCAGAACGCCTCTTCTTTCTCCCGGGGAACCGCTGGTAGTTTCAAACTGCTGATCTTGAGGTTCACAGCCCAATTCATAACTACTACGCTACCAGAGGTAACCGTCTTCAAATTTTCAGTTCTTCCTTTTTGGTTTCTAACACCAGGATTTTGTACATTTCATTATAATTCTTCACTTTGTCTTCTCAAGTTGCCTTTTGAAACTTTTTGTTCAGGCCTGTCCTTCATAATTTCTTCCAATAGCTTTTGCTACTCTATATTCAACAGCAAGCTTCAGAATCTCTTATGATACCCGATTTGGTCTTTTCTTTTTTTCTTGAATAATCTTTCATTTTCTTCATGTATGATGTTCTTGATTTCATTCCACAGCTCATCTGATATTTAGTCATTAATGTTCAATGCATCAAATCTGTTCTTGAGGTCTCTAGATTCAACTGGGATATACTTAAGGTTGTACTTTGGCTCTCCTGGACTTGTTTTAATTTTTTTCAACTTCAACACAAACTCGAATGTGAGCAATTGATGGTCTGCACCCCAGTCAGCTCCTGGCCTTGTTTTGGTTGATGATATTGAGCTTCTTCATTGTCTCTTCCCACAGATGTAATCAGTTTGATTCCTGTGTATTCCATCTTGCGAGGTCTATGTGTATAGTCATGATTTCTGTTGTTGAAAAAAGGTATTTGCAATAAACAAGTCATTAATCTTATAAAATTCTCTCTTGAGATTTCCAGCTTCATTTCAATCACTGAGACTATATTTTTCAACTACTAATCTTTTCTCTCTTTTTTTTTTTTTCAAATTTACTATCCCATTCACTAAGAATTTTCAATGATTGCATGTTTGATGAATTTTAGACTGAAGAAGATAGAATTTTTCAGTTTATTCACCAACAGTTTTAATGGTTGGTGGTTATTTGAACAATAATTATATTACCTAGTCCTCTTTGTAGGTGTATGGATATTATCCTATCACACGCAGCAGTATGCATCAAGACTGATTTTGAAATGCTTTAATTTTTTTTTCAATTTGTCATTACCAGCATAGTAAACCATATAGTTAGTTATCTGATTCAATATGGTCAATATCTGTCCATATCAGCTCACTAATGCCTAGAATAACAGTCTTTATGAGTTTCATTTCATTTTTGATGACTTCCAATTTTCCTAAATTCACACTCATACATTCCATGTTAAGATTGTTAATGGTTGATTGCAGAGTTTTCTTCTCATTTTGAATTGTTCCCTATCAACAAACAAAAATCCCTAAAGCTCCCCTCCACCTACTTCAATAAGGGTGACTCTCCTTTGAGAAGGTACCACTTCTCCAGTTGTATTCTGAGTGCCTTTCAACCTAGGGCCTTAGCTTCCAGAACTATATCCTACACTGTTCTACTGCTACTCATCAGATTTTTAGTGGCTAGTCTTTCAAAAGTAATCAGCCTCTTCTTTCTTTCTAGTCTGCCTTTTTCTGGAAACCCTTCTGAAATCTTTCATCCATGGGTGACCCCAAATTCTTTGAAATACTAGTGGCATAGTGTCTAATGTTACAGCAACATAGGAAACACAAGAGTACAAGAAACTGACAGACCAGTGGTGGATCTTGAGAATATCCCACCTGAATTTAGAGACTATCTCAAGTATAGATATGACGCACTGAACACTAATGACAGAAAACTAAACTTTCAAAAAAAAAGATGGAAGGGACTTCTGGAAAGATGACACAACCCTCTACAGCAAAGATATGAGCAATCAAATGAAACACACACAGATGAAAGTCCTTAATCTGAAGTAACTGAAGAAAATATTCAAGTCTTGACTTGCAATATTGAAGGAATCCATTGTAAATATCTTGAATGCTGTAGAAAGCATCAGAGAAGATAGAAGGGGCTGTTACCTACAGATTGCTGGCAGATACCATGGCAAACTATGAGCAGTTCCAGAGGGTTCCCCTAAACTGAACAGTGTTACGAAGTTTGGTGTGACCAAGCAGAAGAAGATAAAGAAGGACAAAGACAAGGTGGAAATTCTGGAAACAATAGAAATGAACAAAAAGAATGAGGAGGAGAAGCAGTGTGGCCTGGACAAGAGGACCTCAGCCCAAGTAACCTTGGAGAAGATGCAGAAGTGGCAAATGGAAAGGATCCTAAAGAAAGCATTCAAAACCCACAAGCATAGAGTAGAGGACTTCAAGAGACACCTGGACACAATCAAGGAGCATTATGACACCCCCAACATCAGCATGACCAAGTAGCTTCCCACCTTAGGGGAATGGCATGGTCTTGAGGGGCAGTGGAATATAAAATTGGTTTTACACCCAGTGCCTTTGGCATTTTCCATTAACATTCTTTAACCGAAGCCTTTGCGTTTTCTACTGTGATAATGCTTTTTAAAACTGTCTCTTCACTCTGTCCTTTCAAAAAATATATAGAAAAAAGAAAAACAGAAGATGGAATGTATACAAAGAATTGTTATAATTAAAAGAAATGGCTGATGTTCAACCATTGCAAAAGGTAGTGTATAATCAAGAACCGATGGTACTGAAGGAAGAAGTCCAAGAAGCACCAAAGTCTTTGGCAAGAAACAAAGTCCCAGGAAATGACAGAATACAAATTGAAATCTTTCAGAAAAACAGATGAAGCATTGGACATGCTCACTCATCTATGCAAAGAAATTGGGAAGACAGCTACCTGGCAAACTGATTGGAAGTGATCCTCATTTGTGCCCATTCAAAAGAGAGGCAACACAACAGAAAATGGAAATCATTGGACAATATTATTAATATCCATGCAAGTAAAATTTTGCTGAAGATAATTTAAAAAAGGATGGAAAAGTACACCAATAGGGAACTGCCAGAAAGTCAAGCTGGATTCAGAAGAGCACATGGAACTAGTGATACCATTGCTGACATCAGATGGATCTTGGCTAAAAATACAGAATTCCAAAATGTTGTTGTTAGATGCCATCGAGTCAGTATCAACTCATAATAACCCTATGCACAACAGAATGAAACACTGCCTAATCCTGGGCTAACTTCACAACTGTTGCCACGCTTGAGCCCATTGATGCTGCACTTTGCCAATCCATCTTGCTGGGGGTCTTCCTCTTTTTCTCTCACCCTCCACCTTACCAAACATGATATCTCTCTCCAGCGACTAGTCCCTCCTGACAATATGTCCGAAGTATGAGAGATGAAGTTTGGCCATCCTAGCCTCCAAGGAGCATTCCGACTACGCTTCTTCCAACACAGATCTGTTGGATCTTTTGCCAGTCAATGGCACTTTCAGTATTCTCCTCCAAAACCATAACTCAAAAACATAATTTTTTCTTCTATGATCTTCCTTATTCACTGTCCAACTTTCACATGCACATGAGGTTATTGAAAATACCATGGCTTGGATCAGGCACACCTTAGTCCTCAAGCTGTCATCTTTGCTCTTCAACACTTTAAAAAGGTCTTGTGCAGCAAATTTGCCCAATGCAATACATTGTTTGATTTCTTGACTGCTGCTGCCGTAAGTGTTGATGGCTGTTCCAAGTAAAATGAAGTCTTTGACAACTTCAATCTTTTCTCCATTGATAAGAATGTTGTTTATTGGTTCAGTGGTGAGAATTTTTGTTTTCTTTATATTGAGATGCAATTCATACCGAAGGCTATACTCTTTGATCTTCATTAGTGTTTTAAATCCTCTTCACTTTCAGCAAGCAAGGTTGTCTTATCTGCATATCACAGATTGTTAATGAGTCTTCCTCCAATCCTGATGCCACATTTTTCTTCATATAACCCAGCTTCTTGGATTATGTGCTCAGCATACAGGTTGAGTAAGTATGGTAAAAGAATAAAACCCTGTTGCACACCTTTCTTAATTTTAAACCACTCAGTATTTCCGTGTTCTGTTAGAACAACTTCCTCTTGGCCTATGTACAGGTTCCTCATGAGCACAATTAAGTGTACCAGAATACTCATACTTTGCAATATTGTCCATAGCTTGTCATGACCCATACAATCAAAAGCCTTTGCACAGTCAATAAAACACAGGTAAACATCTTTCTGGGATTTTCTGCATTCAGCCAAGATCAATCTGATGTCAGCAATGATATTCTTGTTCCACTTCCTCTTCTGAATCAGGCTTGAACCTCTGGAAGTTCTCTGTCAATGTATGTTGGCAGCCATTTCTGTATTTCCTTTAGTAAAACTTTACTCACATGTGATATCAAAGATGTTGTCTGATGATTTCCACATTCCATTGGGTCAGTAAGATGGTGGTCTAGGAATAAAGGCTGTATGGATCCTCTACAGCAAAGATATAAAAAGGCAAATGAAACTGATGCAGATGATAGTTCTGGAGTGCTGATCCTCATATGAAGGGAAAGAGAAGTAGACTGACTACTTATTGAGCAGACAGGCATAAAAGGGAGTCAGGTGATCTGCGCTAGTGACCAGATAGGTACAGCCATCTTGAGCTTTTGTGAATGGCTTCAGAGACAAGAAAGCATATCAGCATTGCAGAAACATATCTGTGGGTCAACAAAGATGCTAATTTTTTTCTTATTCCCAAGACTCACCTCGTGACCAGAGGCAAGGCTGGACCCTACCTGTATATACCCCAGGGAAACTCCTGCTTTCTCAGCAGATTGAGCTGCACAGAGTTAAGCATTGTGGAGAACAAGAGAGGGAGCTCTCTGCATTGACCCCATTCAAATGGGCCTGCTCCAAACCTGCAGAGTCAGCTCTGGCTAACACTTTCATAACCCTCACTAGGAGAAGCAGCTAAACAGACCTTGTGAGAGAGAGAGAGAGAAGAAAAAAAAAAGGTCAGTCACAATGTGGCAAAGATGGCAGTAGGTGGTGTAGAGACAGACCACTTATTGGTGGGTGGACATAAAGGGGCAATTTTCCCACTCTTTTCTTATCCCCTGCATTACCCTCGTGACCAGAGGTGTGGCCAGCCTGTATCCACATACACTCCCAGAGAAGCTCCTGTTCTCTGGATTGCTGGAGTCACATCAAAGAGAGTGGGGAGGTAGCACCAACCCTGGCACCTAGAATCAGGTGTGGTTTATTCCAGACCTGCAGAGCTGGTTCTGATCAGCCCTGGGCTAGAGGAACTTTTCACCCTCTACTGGGACAGAAATGCCCTGATCTCCCCAGCTGCTATCAGATCTGCATGAACTACTTCCAGTTTGTGTCACCAGAAGAAACAATACATAGACCTACAGGAACTCCATCTAGGGTTGAGTGTTACCATGAAGTTCTTAGCTGGAAGGAGAACTTAGAATTGTCTTCTCTCTGGGTCTGGCACCTGTCCTGTTTGTTTTCCCTTTTATTGTTTTGGTTAGTTTATTCTACACCCCTCACCTTTGCCTCTTTTGCTTTCTATCTCCCATTTCATTTTTTAAACTATTTTTCTGATTTTCTTCCCCAATTGTTGCTGTCTCATTCTTTTTTCTTATTTATTTACTATCCCTCTTTTTATTTATTTATTTATTGGTTTAGTTTATTTCTCTCTGCTCTCTTTCCCTTTTCTGCATTCCTCTCTGTAACTGTGTTTAGGTCTTTTACTTTCTTTTTATTTTCTTTTATGATTTTTATTTTCCCCTCCTTCTTTTCTCACTTTGATTTTTGCACTCCTTACTATCTGTATCCTGCTTTTGATTTCCCTTTGTTATCTTCTGTTTCACTGTAGTTTGCTGGTTTGTGTTTGTTTTCCTTTTCTCTCATGTGTGTGTTGTCTTTTCTTACCTCAACCAACAAGAGATAGCAACCCCATCCATACAGCCCAGCCACAATTGTACCTTCTTACAACACCACCCAATGGAAAGGAACCAATACCAGCTGCTATACACCAGATCAATGACAAGAAACAACATTAGCCCAATCCATCTGAAACTGAACTGCACTGAAAAGTGAACAGAGAGCAATGCATAAGGTCATTTCCTGACCACACCTACCAGGAGTCAGTTGATGAGTGCTTAAGAATAGAACAACATACAATTATCAACTTAATACAAATACAAGTCCACAGTGCCTAGAAAGCAGCAGAAAATTTTGGCTCACATGAAGAATTAAGTCAGAGTGGGTCAAACAAGTGACCCAAACAAAATATTTGAAGGGAAAAAGGTTAGGCGCAACCTATAAAAGAATTCAAGAAAATGACATTTTAGTACCCACAAATGCTAACAGAAAATTTGAGGAAGAAAAGGGGAATTCGGGAAAGAACTATAGGAACAATAGATAAAGGATTGGGAAAAAAAACACAAAAACCTGTAAATAAAAATGCAGAAGATTAATACTAAGATTTCAGAAATGGACAATACACGGAAACACAAAAGAGTAAATCTGAATCAGTGGGAGACCAAATTAGTGAACTTGAAGATAAATCTCTCAATACTAGTAAGCTAGAAGAATGACCAGAAAAAAGATGAAAAATTCTGAAGAAAGTCTAAGATACATGTGGGGCAACATGAAGAGGAATAACTTGCAGGTAATCAGAATTCCAAAAAAAGGAAGAGACAAAGAAAAGCACAGAAAAGATAGTTGAAAAGGTGTTGGAAGAAAATTTCCTTAACATCATGAAAACTAAGAAAATAACCAAGCAGAAAACTGGACGAACCCCAAACATGATAGACCTCCCAAAGAAAATCTTCAAGATATATCATAATCAAACTTTTCAAAATCAAAGACAAGGAAAGCATCCTGAAGGCAGTTTGGGAAAAACAAAAAGGTACCTACAAAGGAGACCCAATAAGATTAAGCTCTGATTTCTCTGCAGAAACCATGCAAGTAAGAAGGCAATGGAGAGGCATATACAAAACTCTGAAAGAAAAAAATTGTCAACCAAGAATTATATGCCCAGCAAAATTTTCCCTTAAAAATGAATGGGAAATCAGAACATTTCCAGATAAGTGAGAATGAGGTTTATTCTCACTTCATAAAATGCTTTCAGGGGTTTTCCATCCTTTTCTTTGTTCTAGAATAGTTTGAGTAAAATTGGTGTCACCTATTCTCTGAATGTTAGGTCAAATTCACCAATGAAGTCATCTGGGCTTGGATTTTTGTTGTTGTTGAGAGTTTTTTTAATGACCTGATCAGTTTCTTATTTTGTTATATGTTTGTTCAGATTTTCTACTTTGAATTTTGAGTGGTGTCACTATGTAAGTCAATCTCTGGTTTTTGTCTACTGTTGTTTGTTCTCAGTCCAAAGGTTTCCCTTTAGAATTTTTTGTAAAGTTGCTCTGGTTTTTACAAATTCCTTTAATTTCTGTTTATCTGGAAATGTTCTGACCATAAAAGAAAATTCAATAGTTAACATTACTCTCAATGAGGAGCAACTGAAAGCATTCCCTTTATGAACAGGAACCAGACAAGGATGCCCTTTATCATCACGCCTATTCAATACTATGTTGGAGGTCTTAGCCAGAGCTATAAGGCAAGAAAGGTAAATTAAAGGAATCCAGATTGGTAAAGAAGTAAAACTCTCTCTATCTGCAGATCACATCCTATAAACAGAAAATCCAAAAGACCTGGTAAGAAAATGATTGGGACTCATTGAAAGATTCAGCAAACTGACAGGATACAAGACCCAAAGTCAAATATTACAGTGAAACGTGCAAAGACCTGGAGTTTGAAAACCAAAAGGGAAGAACACACTCAGCTTTTCTTAAGCTGAAAGATCCGATGGAAAAATTCAAAGCTTGACTTATAATATTGAAGGATTCTATGAGCAAAATATTGAATGATACAGAAAGCAACAAAAGAAGACTGAAGGAATACCCAGTCATTGTACCAAAAAGAACTGCTTAATGCAAAGGAGTTCATTGATCAAAAGTCAATGGTGTTTAAGAAAAAAATCCAAGGTACATTGAAGGCATTAGTAAAGAGGTAGGCTCCAGGAAATGATGAAATACATACTGAAATCTTTGAAAAAACTGACGTAGCACTGGAGGTACTCACTCACCTAACCCAGGAAATTTGGAAGACAGCTACCTGGCCAACTGAGTGGAGGAGATCCAGAATGCAGAAAGCATTGGACAATACCATTAATATCTCATGTAAGTAAAAGTTTGCTAAAGATAACTCAAAAACAGATACAACAGGAGACTTCTGGCAAGATGGTGGACTAAGCAGATGCACTACATGGACCCTCTACAACAAAGATATGAGAAACAAAAGAAGACAGACATAGATGCAAGTTCTGGCACCCTGAACTTCAGAAGAAAGTTTAGAAAGTTGGATGAAACCATCTTTCTTGCTGGGAAAAGAGTCTGAGCAGAAATGCCAAGAAAGGGAAGACTGACTGGTGAACAGCTGGCCAGATGTGGTTCCACCATCTTGTGAGCAGTTTTGGCAGTGGAGAGAGACTGGCAGAGTAGATTTGCATGGGTGACAGGAAAGGTATGAATTCTTCTTTTCCCCACATTCCCTGGTGACCACAGATGTGGCCAGCTCCCAGATGGAGTTCTTATTGGCCTCAGTGTTATTTATGCTCAGGGCACTAAAACCGGAAGTATTGTGTGGGGGCCCTTGATGAAGCTGGCTTCAGTGTCTGTTAGGACCACAGGGCAGCAGGAGACAAGGAGACTGGTTAAATGCTGGCCTGGTGGCTCTGTGGGTTTTGTAGGTCTGGACTCAAGCCCACCTGAATGCAGGCATCAAAGCGGCACACCAGAGTGGCACAGTCATCCCCACCTCACACTGGCATGGCTCCCAATCACGTGGCTCCAAATTCCAGGGAACAGGGTCTGCACTGGGGGTGGACAAGGGTGGGAGCTGCTCTGAGTAATGGGCAGGAGTCTGGTTTACCTTTGGGCACTCAGACTGGCTAAAAGAGCTTTGTGACACTTGCCTTAACAAGGCAGAGGAGAAGGGGCCACATGGCTGAGAAGCCAACTACAAGAGCAAGGAGTACGCGCAGTACTGCAGAGAAAAGGTGACCTTAACGGGAAAACTGCCACATCCTGAGCTGCTTCTGATCTGGAATTGAAAAGAAAGTTTACTTCCCTAATGAACCCCATAGTTGTGAGTTTGTTAGGAGTTCTGTGTGGCCTTTGCAATGGAATTGTGGAAGTTATGGTTACTATCCAAAAAAAGAGCCTTGGGCTGATTTTGAGTTTAATTTTTCCCTCTCCTTTGTGAAGTTAGAGGAGGTCAGACATGGCCTTCATATGGTATTGGAACTGTTTTTTCTCATATTGAGTTGCACCTCATCAACAATTGAAGGTCCCAAAAGCTTTACTCCATTCAGGCCACTAAGGTCAACTCTAGAGCTCTAGTAGTATAGTGGGTTACGAGCTGGGATGTTAACCACAAGGTCAGCAATTCAAATTTACCAGCAGTTCCATGGGAGAAATCTCAGCCTTTCTGCTCCTGTAACGATTTGCAATCTTTGAAATACTGTACAGTGTCACTATGAGTAGGAACTGACTGTATGGCACATGATCACCAGCACCACCTACTTTGAGGAGACAGCTCTTCCCCAGTTGTATTTTCAGCGCCTTCCAACAGTCTTCTGAGACTATAGGAGTCAATGTTCCATTGCTATTCATAAGGTTTTCAGTGGCAAACCATTCAGAAGCAGTCTGCCTCCTCTTCTTCTTAGTCTGCTCAGTGTGAAAGTTCTACTGAAACCTGTTCACTATGGTTGATCCTGCTAGAATTTAAAATTCTGGTGGCATAGCTTCTAGCATCAAAGGAACACAAAAATCACCACAGTATGATACACTGAAAGACGAGTGTTAAATTTATAGCTTAGGAAACCTTAGAGTTGCTGTTAGTCAGAAATGACCCAATAGCATGGCTTTGCTTTGACATGTTGTTGCTGTTGTTAAGTGCCATGGAGTCTGTTCCAGCTCATAGTGACCCTGTATAGGGTTTCCAAGGAGCAGCTGGTGAGTTTGAACCACCAGCCTTGCAGATCAAACCAAGCTTGAGGTCCAGTGCATTGTCCGTTCTGACTCTTAGTGACCCTGTATAGGGTTTCCAAGGAGTGGCTGGTGAGTTTGAACCACCAATCTTGTGGTTCAAACCAACCTTGCAGTCCAGTGTATTATTCTGCAGCGCCACACCAGGACTCCATGGCTTTGACATATATGTCTGTATATATAAAAATATAATGTCATGATAACGTAGTACTGTCTCCTAAAGCAATGTTTTCTCTGGAATGAAAGACCCTCACCTGAAATGTCTGCTCTGGTGTTTACACTGACATTTATTGCCATGTGATACCAACATTTCTCCAAACAGGAATGCCCAAATATTGTTCTTCATAAATTGCTCCATTGTTGGCTCAGTGGTTAACTGTTGTGCAGCATTAAGGTTTTTAGAGACTGAACCAGTAATTCAAGTAGAAGTTCATAATATGAAACAGAAAGGAGATATTAGAGGGGAAAGGCTCCTGTGAACAAGAAAAGACCAAATCACATTTCACCACTTTGGCAATGATTAGAAAGCACTTTACTAGGAAGTATACCATGAGGATTCACAGTGATGGCAACATAAATATTTAAGTGCAATAAGGAGTGCTGAGTAGAAAAAAACTGGACACAATACACAGGTAACAATGGAAAAGAACAAGGTCTCCATGGCCAAAGGTGTGAGAGTTGCTAAATTCAATAGAATAGCCTCAGTTGTCTGTGATCTTGTGTCCTCTATCCAAGGACTTTTTCTAGTTGACTGATTCAAATGTAATGCCCTTCATGCAGGGGCTCCATCAGACATTCTTGCTCTCTTGGTGTTCCCCAGAACAGTGGCCCTGCATCAGTCCCATCTCTACAGTCAGTGCTTCTCTGGGAAAACATAGGAGCAGAGCTGACATGATGTTCTTGGAGAAATGAGTATCGTGAAGATGGATTGATGAGCAGTGACTATTTTTCTGAAGCAGAGTCAATACTTCAGGCTCTTCGGGGGTCTCTGAAGATGGACAGGTGTGAGTTTATTTGAAGCAAAATAATCATGTTAACCTTATAATGTTGTTGTTATGCGCCATGGAGTCGGTTCCGACTCACAGAGACCCTGTATAGGGTTTCCGAGGCTGTAAATCTTTATGGGATTAGAAAGCCTTATCTTTCTCCTGTGGAACAGCTGGTAGTTTCAAACTGCTGATTGTGAGATTAGCAGCTCTGTATAAGTGCCAAAACATAAATCTCTCAGCCACCCCCAAAGTGACCACTAAAGCCAGTGCTTACACTTACAATATTTAAACAGCCTCACGACTTTTAAACAGAAGATAAATGACAATTCACTTAAATACATAGAGTTTTATGTATTCATGAAGAAGCCAAGATACATGAAAGCCAGAGACCAAGGGACTATGCCTACTTTATTTAATAATTTATTCCCATTTTCAACCTAAATATTGGAGCAAAATCAATGAATAAAATATATCCCTATACTAAAGAAAAAAAAAAAAAGATTCAATTTTTACCTACCGAGTTCAAGTTACTGAAGGTATCCATCTCTATGGAGTTTCCTCTGAGCAAGATCTAACAAAGTCCACTCTTCCAGGCTAAAACCCACACCTTTAATGTTCAGTGAGTCCTAAAATAGTCCACACATTCTGGATCAGCATTATATCACGTGCTCCAGTGCTTACAAGAACTAAGACTGCAGTAAAGCACTTTATACAGCCGTGTCTCTGGGACATATGCATCTGCCTTGTTCCTCCACGAATTATAGTCACTTCTCAATGATTTTATCCCACCTCAGAGATATACTGACGATCTCCACATTGTAACCGTGACCAATTGTTTTATTCTTCTCTCCTTGTAGTCTAGAACAATTAGAAAGCATAGCAGAAAGCTAAGAAATGCTCTAATTCAGATGATCACTTCCTCACGAACAATTTCACCTCCTTCCATAAGATCCAATGGAAAACTCAATTGGGAGGAGCCAGAATGAGGTACTAACAACTGGGAAACATTGCAGAAAGGCAGTTTTTTCAATTTTTCTCCTTACACACATATGAGAACCAAGGCTAATATAATCATACTGGAAATCCAAGGCCCTGAGCTGGTCATATGCTTTTGAATTCTGGATCAGCAGGTGGCAGGTCACACTCTGGAAAAGGAATGCTCTTTTGGAGAAATATGACTATCACTCACCTATTTTTCAAAAATTCAGTTGTTCCATTATAAGCACTAGACCACAAGGTCAGTTTGAGCTGCAAGGTTATCAGTTTAAACTCATGAGCCACTCCTTGGACACCCTATACAGAGTTACTATGAGTTGGAACTGACTCAATGACACATAAAAACAACAATAATCCTCTTGGACTCTCTCATAGGAACAGAAAAAGTCAGTAAAAGTTTAAAAGAGCTCCGGTGAGAGAAAAAAACATGAGAACCCAATTCTTTCCATAATTCTTATATTTTGAAGCCTACAGCAAAAAAATGAGCATCATAAATGTTGGGATTGATTACACAAAAAGGACAAAGTGAAGATTGTGATTAAAAATTCAGTCATGAAGGGTAGTGACCTATCTCTAAGACATGGGTATCATTTTATACATCACTCCACTGTATATCTGTATAAATTTTTCTGCACGTATATAAAAAACATCTACCAAATATTTTGAATGGAAATAGAAATGGAAAACAATATGTGCCATGTGAAATGGGCATATACGAAACATAAATCCCAAATGACATACACACTGAAAAATTCCATACCCTGCTAGAATTTAAAATACCGCTGGCATGTTACTGTTAGATGCCATCAAGACAGTACCGACTCATAGTGACCCTATGCACAACAGAATGAAACACTGCCCAGTCCTGGGCCAACCTTCCAATTGGTGAAAAACAACACTCCAAGAGTTGATGGAATACAAACAGAAATCTTTCAACAAAGTGATGCAACACTCGAGGTGCTAACCCATGTATGCTAAGGAATTTTGAATACGTCTTTATTTGGAAAACATCTATTCATATTTGTGCCCATTCCAAAGGAACGTTGAAAATACAAAAATCAGCAAAATGTAAAAGTCATCAAACAATGTTGCAACAATATACTGACAAGGGAACTCCCCAAACTTCAATCCGAATTTTAAAAAAAGGATTCAACATCCTTGCTATGCCTGAGCATTTTGTGTCACTGTGCCACGTTGGGCATCTTCTTTTTATCCAACCCTCTACCTTACCAAATACAATATCCTTCTCCAGGGACTGGTCCCTCCTGATAATTTATCCGAAGCATGAGAGACAAAGTCTGGCCATCCTGGCTTCCAAGGGGCATTCTGGCTGTACTTC
>NW_006408531.1:2230294-2234510 GCF_000296735.1 Chrysochloris asiatica | reverse complement strand
TTCTCATGCTGTGCTGATTTGAGGGTTGCTGTGATTCTGGAAGATACACCACCAGTGTTTTAAGTACCAACAGAGTACACCCATGCTAGGATCAACCATCAACACTCATGGAAGCAGCAGTTCAGAAATCCAACAATGTATTGCATTAGGCAAATCTACTACACAAGACCTCTTTAAAGTGTTGATGAGTAAACATGTCATTTTGAGAACTAAGGTGCACATGATCCAAGGCATGCTATTTTCAACAACCTCCTATGCCTGTGAAAGTTGAACCGTGAATAAGGAAGACGGTAGAAGAATTGATGCATTTGAGTTACGGTGTTGGATGAGAATATTAAAAGTATCATGAGCTGCCAAAAAAAACAAACCAATGTCCATTGGAAGAAGTACAGCTAGAATACTCCTTAGAAGCTAGGATGGCCAGAGTTCGTCTCTCATACTTTGGACTTAGTATCAGGAGGGTCCAGTCTCTGGAGAAGGGTGTCTTGTTTTGTAGACTGGAGGGTCAGTGAAAAAGAAGAAGACTCCAAATGAGATGGATTGGCACAGTGACCACAGCAATAGGCTCAAGCGTAGCAACAATTGTGAGATTGGCGCAGGACTGGGCAGTGTTTTGCTCTGTTGTATATAAGGTTGCTATGAGTTGGTACTGACTTGATGGCACATAACAGTAACAACAACAACATGATCTTAAGGTGCCCTGTGGTGTAGTGTGTTATATATTGGGCTACCAATTGCAAGGTCAGTGGTTTGAGTTCACCAGCTGCTTTGTGGGAGGACAGAGTCTGTGTCCCATAAAGCTTTACAGCCTCAGAGACCCTATACACAGTAGCTATGAGTCAGAACCAACCCGAGGGCACACAGCAACCCCCACCACCACCACCACCACTGTGCTTTTAGAAAAGTTTTTTCACATCATTTATACCATTGTTATATAAGATCACTCATATCTGAGAGTTAAGGCTAACAGATGTAAATATTGTTAACTGATGGTACATGGAAGGGATTGTAATCATAGTAATGAAATGAAATATATGATTTGTTAAATATAAAATTGATTATCCACTTTGTAAACTTTCACTCAGTAGAGTCAATAAAGCAAAAATAAACATCTGTCATTCTCTGCTTCAGTCAAGATCAACCTGACGTCAGGTGTAATATGCCTAATTCTACTTTGTTTTCAGAATCCATGTTCCGATTATTAATGGATATTCGCAAGCTGCTTCTCCTCATTTGGAAGTTTTCACAAGCTTTGTTCCATTCACATCATTACAGTCAGCTCTACTGGGATGTGGCAGCTTTTTCTCAGTCATATTTTTTGAGTGCCTACCAACCAAGGGGGAGTCCTGGTGTGGTGCTGTGGACTAATGATTCAGACTACAAAGTTGTTAGAACCACAAGGTTGGTTGTTCAAGCTCACCAGCTGCTCCTTGGAAACTCTATACAGGGTCGCTATGGGTCAGAATCGCCTCGACGGCACTTAACAACAACAACCAACTCCAGGGACTCATCTTCCAGCACTATACAATCATGCATATAGCTAAATAAAACAAATTTTCTGTATCTTCACTTAAATTCATATTTCAGGCAGTCTAACCTAACTTTATGGTTAGGTTCTTTTATTACAGGAATCAGTCTGTTTTTTCATTATTTATTTAAAACCGTCTTCTGTGTTATACTGTAAATCTATGGGCAGACACTTTTGTGTTTTGTTTTCTTGTTCCTTCTACCTATGACAATGATCACTGAGGACAGACTCAGATTATCACCTGTTGGATAGACTCTTGAGCAGTACTATATACTGACACTTTCTGTGACTCTAGACACACTCTGTTTCTGCACAGTCAGATATGGTAGCCAGTAGCCCCATGTTGCAATGCTAGTGTGGTGCTGTGGGTTAATGCACTGGACTGCAGCATTGGTTTGAACTGCAAGGTTGGCAGTGCAAGCTTACCAGGCACTCCCAGAACCAGATCGAAGTTCACTTAACAACAAGAAGAACAAGTCTATTTGCTGTTGTTATTGCTCTTGTTAAGTGCCTTAGAGTCACTTTCTATTCAGTGATCCTGTATACGGTTTCCAAGAATCAGCTGGTGGGTTTGAACTGCTTTGTGATTAGTAGTTTAGTGTTTATCCTACAGTGCCACACCAGGAGTCTCCACTAGCCTATTAAGCACTAAACATACGAATACTGAAACTAAGCAATGTTGTTGGGTACCATCAAATTGACTCCAACACACAGTGACCCTATTTGAGATTTAAGAAATAAAACTGCCCAATGGAGATTTCTAGAATGTACTCTTTAAGGAAGCAGATTGCCCAATCTTTCTCCTGCAGAGCTGCTGGGTGAATTCAAACCATAAACCTTTCAGTTAACTCTCAATCACTTAACTGTTGTACCACTAGGGCTTTTGCCCATGAACACTACAGCCGAGAAAATGCCTATGGACAGTTCTACTGTTACATGGAGTCATTGTGAGTCAAAAATAAGCATGACACCGTCTAACACAATGTGAAGTGTTGTCTAGTCAGTTCTAACTCATAGCAGCCCTGCATATGGTTTCTGAGAAGCGGCTTTGTGATTCAAACCAAACTTGCAGTCCAGTGCCGATCGATCGTATAGAACCACCCAGGACTCCAACAGATATGATATACCCCAAAACACTTGAGAGCAGAAATGCAAACAGATTTTTTAGTATCAATGTTCACAGTAGCAATCAAAATGTGGCAGGAAGAACTGCAAATGGCCATCAGCAGAAGCATGGATAAAGAAAATGGAATATTATTCAGTCTTAAGGAGAAGTAAAGTCTTCATACAAGCTATACGGAGAAACTTCGAAAGCGCTTTTTTCGGTGAAATAAGTCAGACACAAAAGGACAACATTGTAGGGTCCCACTTAAATGACATTTCTAAAATTGGCAAATGTCTGGAGCCTGAATGATTGCCAGGGAAACAGGGGAGCGCCTGCTTAACAGGCACCAAGTTTCTGCTAAGTGATGGAAAAACTTATTACTGGTGATATCTGTACAACACTGTACAATTAAAAAAAAAAAAACTGAAATGGGAAAAGGTTTTGTTATACATATTTTACCTACTGCACCCACAAAAAAAGAAAGCATGATGAAAGGCCACCATTTTTTAAAAAAAAAAGGAATCTTAGCTTCTTGGTCTCAGTAGGTAAGTGAAAGGAGGGAAATTTACACAGTATGGGGATTGTTGTTGTTGAGTGCCATAAGGTCAGTTCAGACTCAAGCGGGAGCAGAAAGCCTCGTATTTCTCCCATGGAGCAGGCTGACGAGCGCAAACTGTGGACCCTGTGTTTCATAGTCATACGGAGCCACCGCACTCCAAAGAAGAAAATGGGCATTTCAGAGATTTAATGCCAACCTTAGACGGTGCTAACCTACAGAAATCAAATCACACCAGAGGACGTGAAGTATTGAAAGAATGGATTTTTGAGGAGGCAGTCATTCCTAAGCAAGAGTTATTTGTCCTGCAAGCAGCTTCTTGCTTTGCTATGGAGTTAAAGCTGCATAAATTCTGGTCCTGCTGTAGTTTGATGCTTTGCTCTAAGTCTAGCTTTGTGTTTTTCTCCCAGGAATATTAGGCGACTAATAAGGAGCTTTACATCAGCTTTACATTAAACAAATCATATACTTGGTTTCATTTCAATGATTACAATCCTTCCATGCAACAAGAGTTAACTAGCTTCCTCTCTGTGGTTCCCACCTACTATATTCTGTCCCCCTTCCTATTGCTTCTCAACTTTGTTCTTAGGAAAACGTGGCTCTTTTCATCCAGAATGATTGACTATCCCAGGGTTAGCATACCTTGACAGAGTTGTCATTGTCCCCCTAAGAAACCCATCTACTGTTTGGTTGAAAATTTGACCATGAGGATGAGTTCTTTACCAGAAATGGAGGGTGGTGGAGGGCCAGAGTCTCAGCTTCCTTCAGTCTCTTCCTGACCAGTAAACCGGTCTGTTTTTAGTTTTTTAAATTAAATAATTTTGGGGACAACAAACAAGATGGTGGATCGGGTGGACATATAGCAGAGATCTCCGCCAACAACAACACAGAATACCCGACCAAGCAGGTTCAGGGGCTGGTCCCAGGACTCTGAAACGCATATAAAGGAATACTTAGAAGGTTGGAAGGCTCACAGCAGGGGGAATCTGTGGCAGAAGCAAGAAATCTATTGCTTTCTAGTCCGGGA
>NW_006408531.1:2222854-2226469 GCF_000296735.1 Chrysochloris asiatica | reverse complement strand
CATTCAGTCTATGTCTCAATCCACAGAACACTGTTGCTCCAAGGTTTTGTATACATCACTACTTACCTCTATTTCCTTTAGTCCATGCATACCTCCCCTGGTCTTCACCTGTTTTCATCATTCTTCTGCCACTCTCCCTCTACTTGTATTTTGACCTTCCCGTCACCGGAGCTAACATGTGTCTACCCTCTAGCCAGTCAATTACTCTGCCCTCCCTCCCATTGCTGGTAACCATCAAAGAATGTTTCTTTTAGTATGAAAACCTTTTCTTAAAAATTTACTATAACGATCTCATACACTAGTTGTCCTTTTCTGATTGACCAATTTCACTCAGCATTATATCCATGTTATAAGGTGTTTCACAGATTCATCATTATTCTTCAAAGTTGTATAGTTTTTCATTGTGTGTATATACAAAAGTTGGTTTATCCATTCTTCTGTTGGTGGGTGCTTAGGCTGTCTCCATCTTTTTGCTGTTGTGAATAGTGCTGTGATGAACATCTGTGTGCATAGATCTATTCGTATTTCTTGTGGATATATATCCAGTAGAGGAATTGCTGGGTCATATATAGGGTATTTCTATTGCCAACTTTCTGAGGAAGTGCCATACGGCTTTCCAGAATAGTTGAACTATTTTACAGTCCCACCAGCATTGTAGGAGGGTCCAGTCTCTCCAAATCCTCGTTAGCATTTGTTGTTTTCTGTTTTTTTAAACTTAATTGTTTATGCTGGTGTTAGATGACATCTCATTGTTGTTTTGATTTGCATCTCATAGCCATATGGGTTAATGCACTAGACAGCTAAGTCAATTGGAACCCCAAAGTTGGCTGTTCAAGCTCCTTGGAAACCCTCTACAGGGTTGCTATGGGTCACAGTCAACTTGACTGCACTTAACAACAACAATGGCTAATGACAGTGGACATTTCTTCATGTTTGCTAGCTGCCTGAATGTCTTCCTTGATTAAGTGTCTATTCATGTCCTGTGTCCATTTTTTCACTGGATAGTCTTTTCTTGCAGAGGAGTTACAGTTTTCTATAAATTTTTGATATTAGTCCCTTGTCTGATATATCATCAATCCCCTCCCACGCTTGGCAAAATCTTTTATGTACATAAATTTCTAATTCTTATTACAATCTACAATTATTAATCTAATCTACAAGACAAAGTAGATGACTGGAGGTCCCAGTCATCTACTTTGTCTTGTACTGCTTGTGTGCTTTTTGTAATGTTTGATAGTGTATGTATGCCATGTATTGTTGTTGTTAAGTGTGGTCCAACTCATAGCAACCCTGCAGAGGGTTTCCAAGAAGCAACTGGTGAGTTTGAACCACTGATCTTGTAGTTCAAACTGACCTTTTGGTCCAGTGCTTTATCCATAGCACCACACGAGGACTCCATCTATGTTTTAGAGCCCTGAAATTTGTAGTTTGTCCCTATATTTTCATTGATGACCTTCATAGTTCTAGGTTTTACACTTAGGTCTTTAATCCACTTTGAATTTGTTTTTGTATAGGGTGTGAGATATGGGTCTTGTTTCATTCTTTTGCAGATCGATTTCCAGCATGATTTGTTAAAGAGACTATTTTCCCCATTTCATGTGTTTTGGAATCTTGTCAAAGATCAGTTGACTGTGGATGGATTTACTTCTGGGTTCTCAATTCTGTCCCATTGATCTATGTATCTTTTGTTGTACTAGTACCAGGCTGTTTTGACCACTGTGGCTATGAGCTAAGTTTGAGATCAGGCAATGAGAAGACTCCAACTTTGTTTTTCTTTTTAAGCAGTGCTTTGCTTATCTAAGGTCTCCTTTCTTTCTATGTAAAGTTACTGAACATTTTTTCCATCTCTTTAAATAATGTTGTTAGAATCTGGATTGGGATTGTGTTATATCTACAGATTGCCCTGGGTAGTATTGACATTTTCACAATGTTATTTTCCTAACATGAGCATGATATAATCATCCATTTTTGTACATCTCTTTTGGTTTCCTTTAGTGGTGTTTTGTAGTTTGTATAATGTCTTCTGTTTCTCTAGCTAGATTTATTTCTAAATATTCATCTTTTGGGTAGCTATTGTAAATGGTATTGTTTTCCTAATGTTCTTCCTTTTCAGAGCTGTCTTTACTAGTATAGAGGAATCCAACTGATTTTTGCATATTGATCTGATATCTTGCCAGTTTGCTGAACCATCCAATGAGTTCCAATAATTTTCTTGCTTAGTTTTTGGGATTTTCTATATATAGGATCATATCATCTGCAAAGAGAGTTTTACTTTTTCTTTGCCGATCAGGATGCCTTTAGTTTCCCTTTCTTGCCTTAAAGTTCTGGCTAAGATGTTCAACACAATATTGGATAGGAGTGGTGATAAAAGGCATCCTTGTCTGGTTCCTGTTTGCAAAGGGAATAGTTCCCATTTCTCTCCATTGAGAGTAATGTTGGCTGTTGGATTTGTACATATGCTCTCAATTATAGTAAGGAATGTTTCTTTAATTCCTACTTTGTTGATTTTTTTTTTTTTTAATCAAGAATGGGTGTTGGATTCTGCCAAATACCTTTTCTGCATCAATTGATATGATCATGTGGTTCTTTTTCTTACATTAATTTATATGGTAGATTATGTGCATTGTTTTTCTAACATTGAATCATCCTTACATCCTTGGTCATGATGCATTATTATTTTTTAATATGTTGTTGAAATCTACTGGTTAGGATTTTGTTGAGAATTTTTGCATCTATGTTCATGAGGGACATTGGTCTATATGTTCCTTTTTTAGTGTTGTCCTTGCTTGGTTTTGGTATGAGGATTATGCTTGCTTCACAAAATGTATTTGGGAATTTTCCATCCTATTCTATGTTCTAAAATAGGTTGAGTAAAATTGGTATCAGCTTTTCTCTGAAAGTTTGGTGAAATTCACCAATAAAGCCATGTGGGCCTGGCGTTTTTTTGTGTGTGTGTTTTTTTTGGGGGGGGGCAGTTTTTTAATGACTTGATCCATTTCTTCTTTTGTCATGGGTCTGTTTAAGTTTCTATCTAATTCACTCTGTGTCAGTTAAGTAGGTCCCGTTTTTCTAAACATTTATCAATTTCTTCTAGAGTTTCAAATTTGTTGGAGTACTACTCTTCACAATATTCTGCTATTATCCTTTTTACTTTCATTGGTTGTTGTGATGTCACTCATATAATTTCTTATTCGTGTTATTTGTATGCTGTTCCTATTTTTTTTTGTTGTTGAAATTTGCCAATGTTTTGTTAATTGTTGTTGTTGTTGTTGTCAGGTGCCATCGAGTCAGAACCAACTCATAGCGACCCCATGCACAGCAGAACGAAACAATGTCCGATCCTGGGCCAAACTCACTACCGCTGCCACACTTGAGTCCATCAATGATGCCACCTGGCTGATCCAACTCGTTGGGGGTCTTCCTCTTTTTCTCTGACCCTCCACTCTACCCAGCATGACATCCCTCTCCAACGATTGTCTCCTCCGGACTATATGTCCAAAGTATGAGAGATGAAGCTTAGCCATCCTGGCCTCCAACGAGCACTCTGGCTGCACTTCTTCCAAAACAGATCTATTGGTTCTTTTGGCAGTCCATGGCACTTTCAGTATTCTCCTC
>NW_006408531.1:2209062-2221929 GCF_000296735.1 Chrysochloris asiatica | reverse complement strand
GGAACATGGAATGTACGAAGTATGAATTTGGGAAAATTGGAAGTGGTCAAAAATGAAATGGAACGCATAAACATCGATATCTTAGGCATTAGTGAGTTTTGTTAATTAGTCCTATAAAAGAACCAACTTCTTGTCTTGTTCATTCTTTCTATTGTTGTTCTGTTTTCTAATTCATTTATTTCTGCTCTAACCTTTATTATTTCTTTTCTTCTAGTGACTGTAGGATTACTTTACTCGCCTTTTCCTAATTTTTGGAGATGTTTTAATAAGTTTAGACATATCTGTCACAGGTTGAACAGGCTAGAACATTCTTTTTAGACTTAGAGCAGAAGTGCGCTAGTATTAAGTATGTTGTGTTTGGTTAATGTGTTGATTTAGGTTTCTTCTTTTTGAATGTATGCTTTTAGTCTATAAATTGCCCTGTAAGCACTGCTTTTACTGAATACCAAAAGTTTTATAAGATGTTTTTCTGTCCTCGTTTGCTTTCAGGAATTTTTTTTTTTTCTTTTTTTGATTACCCAGTAGCTTCTAAGCAATGTGTTAGTCAGTTTCCTTGTATTTGATTTTGTTTCCTTACTCTTCCTATTGTTGATTTCTAATTTTATAGCATTATTATCTGAGATGATGGCTTGCAGTCTTTTGATGTTTTTAAATTTATTAAGGCTTGCTTTGCAGCCTAATATCTGCTCTATTCTGGAGAACATTCCATGTACACTGGATAAGAATGTGTATTGTGCTATTGTTGGATTGAGAGTTCTGTATAAACTTATGAGGTCAAGTTGATTGATTATATTGTTTAGTTCTTCTGTGTGTTTGTTGAGTTTCTTTCTGTCCATTTTTTGAAAGTGGTATATTACAATCTCCTAGTATTATCGTAGAGTTGTCTATTTATTTGTAATTCTATAAAAGATTGATTTATATATTTTGAGGCTTTTTCAATGGGAACATATTTATTATGGTTATGTCTTCTTTTTCAGTTGACCCTTTAATCATGAAATTATCCTTCTTTGTCTCATGCTAGTTTTTTCCTTAAAGTTTATTTTATCAGAGATTTATATTGCCACCCCTACTTGTTTTTTATTTCCATTAGCTTCATATATATTTAATCCATTAATTTTTAATCTATAGTTGTCTTTCTGTGTAAGGTACGTCTCTTTAGACAGAGTACTGAAGGATCCTGTTTTCTTATCCATTCTGCTTTCTGTCTCTTGACTGGTACGTTTAGTCCATTGATGTTCAGTGTAATTGTTTATAGGTATGAATTGAATTTGAGTAATTTTGTGTGTGTGTTTTGTGGTGATACTGGTTTCTTTATTCCTTATGTTTTCTTGTGCTGAGTTCATTTTCTGTGCTTTCTCTTGTAAGACTAAAATTTTTATTTGTAAACTTACAATTATAATAATTATGTTTAGAAAAGACTAAAGTTCAAGTTATGATCTTCAAAGTAAAATAACAGTATGCTTATTTTTTCCTGCTAAGTGATTAAGAAAACAGTTTAATGTTTTTAAAAGATAAAGGCTTCTATGTTCACATACAACCTAAGGTTTGCAGAATATGGCAGTTTTGGTTTTGTGGGCTGTTTCAGATCACTGAACTCATATTGTTGGGGTTTCTGCTCTGCTCCTTTTGAATGTTAAGTCTTACAAAGAAATTGATGCTTAGAGGCTATTTTAATGTAAACTAATCCAGAGGAGTTGCAGAAAAGGGTTTTCTCTGAGCACTGTGCTCTTTTAAACGTTTTTTTTGGTTTACTGAAACAGATTCTAATGGAAATAAGTCAGTGCCAGTCATTTGGACTTGTAACAATATTTATCAGTGGTAATGTTGTTTGCTCTCCAAAGCTATGTTATTATGGGATGCTGATCTAATGGTCTTGATTGAACTGTTGTCCTCTTCCTGCATGTTTTGAATCCAGGCCACAGGAGGGGATCCAGTCTCAGTTGGAGTCAGCTTTTCAAGAGACCAAGTGGTTCCTCCAATGTGACTTTGCCCTACAGTTGTGGTGATTAAGGAATTTCTGTGGAGGTTCATGATTGGTGCAAGGGGGGCCACTTGGACTGTTTCTGAGAAAGGAACTCTAGAGTATTGAGAATGAGGGGCAGTTTGCCTTTGGAAAAAATACTTGGGATGTTTTTCACAGACCCCCTTTTCACAGCACTCTAACATATGCTATATTGCTGATGATAGGTTAAGAGACATTTGAGCCCTGAGCTTACTTACCTGATTTCACTCCCAAATGTTATATTTTGAAAGAGACACCAGAAAGACTCAGCTGGAACCCTGCTAGAATAAGCAGAGCTGTGCTGTGTATAAGTTTAAAGTATATGTGTCACACGTTGACCAAACTAGAACATTCTTTTTAGACTTATAGCAGAAATGCTCTAGTATGAGGTGGTTGTTGTTAAGGGCCATTGAGTTGGTTCCAACTCCGTGATAATGTATAGGGTTTCTGAGAAGCAGCTGGTGAGCTAGAACAGGGGAAAAGGAGGTCTGACCTCACTCTAGGTATGGCCTGTCTCAACAGGAAACAAGCCAATGTCAGCCTCCAAGAATGGGGATGATGGGAGAGAGATTGTTGACAAAGGAAGGTAGTGAAGAACAGTAGGTGAGAAAGGATACTATTGTAAGGAAAAATGAAATTAGTTAATGATAAGATGAACCCTAAACAAATAGGATTCAAGGAAATCACATATCCCTGGGCTCTGGAATGGAGAGTAGCCCACTCCCCTGACAAGGGGTATATAAAGAAGAAAAATTGTATTTGGGCTCCACCTCCTTGTTTTTTAACCCTTAGATGCCTAGTCTTACCTCTCTCTGTAAGAATTTCATTTCCCTAAGCCTCGTGTCTTCCTAACTACTTTCATGTGAACTGTGTTACATCTTGAAAATTCTTTGGAAGAATAATAACACCATTACTATCTATTGATGACAATTCAATTATGACACAAGTGGTCAGGGACAGAAGATGGCTATTTCCAAGGTCTTGAACAATAAGGCTATTATTGGACTTTGTTTAAATTTCTATCACTTTTAAGGTATCTTGGCAATTTGAGTTCATGGACTTGTAAAAGTCTTGTTTAGTATCTATTTTCATATCCTGTTTTTTGTATTATTACATGTCTTATATTTCTAGGGACTAATTGGTTACCTTCATGAATGAGTGTTATTTGAAATTCCTAAGTAAATATGCTTCCCATGGAATAAACTATTCCATGATTAGTTCATCTTCATGAAGAGTAATAGTGTTAGAAATGAATCCCGATGTTGCACTCGGTAAGACTAAATTACCTTGGCAAAGCAAAATTTACTCCTGCAAGAGGGTGCGTGCGCATAGCCATACACACAGGAACAGGCCAGCAAGCACACAGAGTAGGCAGTTAGCTCGGGTTTTTAATCCCTGATGTGAGTCTCAAGGCTGTGTCTCACCCTATTGGCTAGGGTTTTGACCCCACAATCTTTTCCCTTACCCAGTTGGCTAGTTCAAATTTTTAAGCACCCCTTTCTACTTTAGGAAAAGAAAAAGAGAGCAATCATAAATTCTTTACTCCAGGAAGTATTTAAAAGAAAAAGAGAGCGATAATAAATTCTTTACTCACTTCAGGAAGTAATCAAAGAAAAAGAGATCATAAAGTCTTTACTTCAGGGGAAAAAAAAGGTTACCCGAGTACAATAAACAGGATTATAATAAATAAATAAATAGATAGATAGATAGATAGATATGTATATCCCCCCCCCAATAATATTTTAATTTGCATTCTGCTTGTAGTAGGCCTTCCCTGTCAGCATGTTAGAGGGAAAGAGATGGCTCTGACCAAGGTGGTATGTGTTCGCTCTGCTCAATTCTACAACAAACTAAACAGAGATGTCACTCCTGATGAAGTTCTGGTGAAGAGAACCATGTGGTATCTGGTGAAAGACCCACCTGAGTTTATAGTTTGCTACAGCTACCTAGAAACCCAGCAAAGTTTAGGATTTAGTTTGTCAGTATGATTATCCTGACCAAGAGGAGGAATGCTTTAAAACATGAAACCTGAAAGCGTTTTGCCTACAACAGACTCTAGTTAAGCAGATGTAATTCCATCTTGTACCTAGGTTTAAGTGTCCAGATGCCAGTTTTTCTTTAGTGCCTTATAAACTTCTGATGGCCCAACTGTCAGAGTCAGGAACAGTTCATTTGAATGTAAATTTCCAGCCACTTTCACCTAGCCAACACAAGCAGAACAAAAACAAGAAGGAGTTTTCCTAGGCATTGATCTTAATTTTCTACTTACAAAAAACATGCATGGTCACCAATAAGACATACTGTTAATGGATCAACCCTTCTTGACAGGTAGCGCTAAGACTGAGGAACTGTTTTCCTACTTGGTCTCATGGTTAACGCTAGTTCTCACCCTTGTGATCCCAATAATCCCAATTTGCACCTGTGTGCCCACAAAAAACCTGAAGGGAATTCTAAGTAGTAAAAAAAAAAAGAAAAGAGAGACAGAGCTGATGCTAATGGAGATCCCAATGATTTCTCAAACAGGATCCTTTCATGCAAACACTTTAAATTTTCTCTATAAAATTTTCAATGCTATGACCTTTCAGAAGTAGATTATCATCTTCAAAGCACAAAACCTTTTAGTTACTAATCTTTCCTTTTTAAAATTTTTTATTATGAATTGGGTGAAAGTTTATAGAGCACATCATCACATACTTTGCTTCATTACACTGATTACAATCCCCTCCATGTACCATCAGTTAACAGTTTTCACCTTTATTTCCATTAACTCCTGCGTTGCTGCCTATGTCTCTGGCTTCCTTCATCTTTCCTCTGCTAACCTCCCTCTTGTATATTGCCTGCCCCATCACCCACATTAACATGTGTCTACTCTTTGTTGTTTAATGCTATTGAGTTGATTCGGACCCATAGCGACCCTGTTTAGGGTTTCCAAGGAACAGCTGGTGAGCTTGAACCACCAAATTTGCAGGTCAAATGACTTTGTAGTCTGATGCATTAACCCACAGCGCCACACCGGGACCGGGAATAATTCTACCACCACACTTTCCACCCCAATATCCCTTAATCCCCCACCAAAGTAACTGTTATAGAATATTTCATTTAGCAAGAAAATATTTTCTTAACTTTTTACAACAGTGGTCTCATGCATTATTTGTCCTTTTAAAACTGACTAATTTCACACAATTATATATAATGTCCTCCTGGTTTATCCTTGCAGTGAGGTGCTCCTTGGCCACTAATCTTAACTTTTTCCTTCACCATGGGACTCCCTATTTGAGCTTTTTATTTTGTAAAATAATTATTATAAGATATGAGGTACTTTTTGTAACATTGATCCTTTAGGATCTGCTGAAGGATTTTCATTTGTTTCATTACACGTATCTCTCACTTTGTCCTCATTTCTAGTATTTGCAGTTCTGAACTTTGGAATGTGCAATTTGTGCTCCAAATTCCATTCATCCTTTCTGTTGTCAAACCAAAGCGAGGGTCACTGTTGTCAATCGCAGAGACTGGGAGAGAGATCCAGTCCACGCTTTATTTACAGAAAGCTAGCAGTCTGGAGGACAGGTAGAATCATCTCTCAAGACTGTCCTCCAGACTCACTCAGGCAAGCACATTATATAAAGCTGGGCACATCAGCTAAGCATTTGATGTGTTTTTCTTTACATTCCACAGTGAGGTGAATAGTAACAGAACCCTTTCTCTTTATGTTAAAAAACATTTCGTTCCCAGGGTGTTCATGACCCACTGACACAGACAATTATCTCTAATGACCTTCAGCTTAAACTAAAGGTTTAGGCAAATCTTGTTTTGTTTTCCCCAAAGGCCATAAAACTAAAGCTCAAAACAGTTTTACTGAGGAGAGAAGGGAGAGTTTTTTGGTTATGTCCTGCAAGGCAGAAACTGGAATTCTTTTTTAAAAACTAGACTTCTTAAAGACAAAGATTCCATGCCTTCATTTTAAGAAGTGTAGTTCTTTGGTAGAAAAAAAAGTATTTCAATCACCAGCATCCAGTCCAGCACAGATCATACACACTGGGTGTGTGACCTCTATAAACCACTCATCATCTATATTAAGCTTGTTCAGCAACATCACATTTTATTTCAAACCCACTAGAATTGGCCATATTGTTCTTCACACATTCTTGATGGAAATTTATACCTTACACGCAAAGGAATTCCTTGATAATTGCCTCTATGCTTTCCTCCAGAAATTGGGATGAAGACTGTTTTCCTGGTGTGGTGCTGTGGGTTAATGTGCTAGACTGCAAAGCAGTTTGAACTGCAAGGTCAGTTGTTCAAACTCACCAGCTGCTCCTCGCTGTGGGTCAGAATTGACTCCACGGCACTTAACAACAAATGCTTATGCTTAAGGCTTATGCTTAATGTTAATGTGCTGGACTGCAAAGTCAGTTTGAACCACTGTTCAAGCTCACCAGTCACTCTTCAGAAACCCTATACTGCCTTACTGGGGCACTATAGGCTTTATAGGGTTGCTACGGGTCAGAACCAACTTAACAGCACTTAAACAACAAACATACCTATGTTGTTGTTGTTAAATGCCATCGAGTTGGTTCAACTCATAGCAACCCTGTATAGGATTTCTGAGAAGTAGCTAGTTAATTTGAACCCCCAACCTTGCTGTTCAAACTCACATTGCGGTCTACTACTTATCAAACAGCGCCACACCAGGACTCCAAACTTACCTATAGGCAATGTGTTTTTAAATTCCAACTCATGCTTCTTAATTATTCATCTTTCTTAAATACCTACAAGTATAACTATTAAAGGAGTGGTAATGTGGCGCTGTAGGATAAGCACTACACTGTTAACTGCAATGATGCCGGTTCAAACTCACTAGTCACTCCCCAGAAACCCTATCAGCAGGGTCACTATGAGTAGGAGTCCTGGTGTAGTGCTGTGGGCTAATGTTCTGGACTGCAAAGTCATTTGAATCACAATGTTGGTGGATCAAGCTAACCAGCTGCTTCTTGGAAACCTCACACAGGGTCACTATGGGTCAGAACCCACTCAATGGCACTTAACAACAACAACAATGAGTAGGAAGGAGTCCTGGTATGGCATTGCAGGACAATGCTCTGGACTGCAAGGTCAGCTTGAACTTCAAGGTCAGTGGTTCAAGCCCACCAGCTGCTTTTAGAAACCGTAAACATGGTTGCTATGAGATGGAACCAACTCCACAGCACTTAGTAACAGCAACAACATAACAATTGGAAGTAAGGGATGTATTCTTAACCATAATCTGAATTTCTGTATGCCCACCAACACTGAACAAAAGCCCTGCCTGATGAAGCACAGAAGGCAAAGAGGAGCCATTTTAGACAGACACATTGTGATCCAGTGAGACAGTCTGGGCTGGCCAGAGGCATTATCAAGGCTGAAATCAGCTGCATTTGAAACAAACTATACCACACAGATTGACCACAGATGCTTGATAAAGCAGACTGACCCACAATGTTCAGCCTACTTTCCCAAGCTCTCCCCAGGCTAACTCTGATAAAGTTGTTTCACAGAAAACTGGCCCTAATTGGACTGAAACGGGGCCAGCGCAGACGCAGTAAGGCTGAATGGAAGAGGGGATTCCCTAAACTGAGCACATGGCTGAAACCATCATCAGAAATAGAAGGGATCTATTCTGCCATTTTACCTCATAGACCAGTGTTTATCCTACAGTGTGGCACTGTAACATAAGCACAGGACTGCTAACGGCAAGGTTGTTGGTTCAAACCCCTCAGCTACTCCTTGGAAACCCCATACAGGGTCTCTGAGTCAGAAGGAACTCTATGACACTTAACAACAACATCATAAATAGCTTATTATCCCATAACTCTTTCATGAATATATATAATTTCCTTCCTCTTGCCTAAAGGCTTTTAAAAATTCTCCAACATGGGGTAGCAGGATTATGCACTGAACCACAACGCTGGTTTGAACTGCAAGGTTGGAGGCTAAAACTCACCAGCTGCTTCTCAGAAACACTATACAGGGTTGCTATGAGTTGGAATTGACTTGACAGGACTTAACAACAATAACAACTTCCTTGTTGGAGGAGACAGTGACTTGGGACCCATCTCCCTTTCCCCTTACATGCTGCAAGGAATAAGTGTGCTTTGCTTAAATCCACATGATTCTCACTTATTCCTAACTAGAGAACAGTGGTGAACTCCTTGTGTTCGGTAACACAAGAATAGGTTTCCAGAAGTAACCTGATTTTGAGTTTAGACACAAATACTTGCTCTGGTGGCGCAGTGGTTACGAATCGAGCTGCAAACTGCAAGGTCAGCAGTTTGAAACTACCAGCTGCTCCGCGGGAGAAAGATGAGGCTTTCTGCTCCCGTAAAGATTTACAGCCTCGGAAACCCTGTTCAGGGTTCCTATGGGTCAGAACTGACTCGACGGCACTTAACAACAACAACAACTTGTTATTTATTTGTCTGTGGGCCTGCTATTGAATTATTACTTTTTTGTGTGTGTGTGAATTGAGTGAAGGTTTACAGACAAGATCATCAGCTTCATTCAACAAATCATACATTTGTTTCATCTCAATGATTACATTCCTCTCCATGCACCAATTTTCCTGCTTCCTCCCAGTGGTTCCTTTGCATTCCACCCACCTTCTTGTCCCTTTTCAACTTTGTCCAGAGGATAATGTTGCCCTTTTGAGTTTGAATGATTGACTATTCCATGGTGAGCACACAAAACTAGTGTTTTTGTCCCCCATTAAAACCAATCCACTGCTTGGGTGAAAATTGGGCCACTAGGGTGAATTCCATTTCTGACCTAAAGGGTAGTCAAAGGCTATAGTCTCTGTTTCTTCCAGTCTCTTTCTGACCTGTAAACCTGGTCTTCTTTTTTTTTTTTTAATTAAATAACTTTGAGTTTTTCTTCCAAATTTTCCCTATACTATCTGGGACACTCTAATGTGATCCCTATAAGAGCAGTTGGTAGTGGTAACTGGACACTGTCTAGTTCTGGCTTCAGAATCATGAAGAATGGTGTTCAGTCTATTGGGCTAATTGATTCCAAGCCTCTTCAATTCTTGTTGCTCTTCTTTCTTCCACAAATGGAAAGACCAAGGACTATTGCTTTTATAAAATGCCTCAAATATATCAACTTTCTAGCACTATGTCATAATTAGTCCACAGGGACCTTAATTGCCTTTCCCTGCCCTAAGATACCCCACTAGTCCATTACATTGATGACATTAGGCTGATTGGACCTAGTAAGGAAGAAGCATCGATGACCCTGCATTGGCAAAACATCTGCACGCTTGTTCTTGTTAAGTGATGTTGAGTCAGTTCTGGCTCATAGCAACCCTGGATAGGATTTCTTAGGAGCGGCTAATGAGCTTGAACCACCAACCTTGGGGTTCAAACCAACTTTATAGTCCAGCATATCAACTCACAGCATCATTATTAATGACTCTAGACTTATTGGTAAAACATCTGCATGCTAGAGAGGGGGAAATTAACGCCCCCAAAATTCAGGCACCTTCCACCTCAGTAAAATTTCTAGAGGTTCAGTGGTGTGGGGCATGTAGAGATAGTCCTACTAAAGTGAAGGATAAGTTATTGCATCTTGCCCCTCCCACAACTAAAAAAGAGGCACAACTTCTGGTGGACCTCTTTGGGTTTTGGAAGCAACAAATCCTCATTTGGGTGAGTGGGGCCCATAAGGAAAGCTCTACAACAGGTTCAAGCTGCTGCGTGAGTCACTCTGCAGCTTGGACCATATGATCCAGCCAGTCCAATGGTACTTCAAGTGTCAGTGGCAGATAGAGAGGCATTTTGCAATCTTTGGCAGACACCTATTGGTGAATCACAGTACAGATCCCTAGGATTTTGGAGCAAAGTCCTGCCATCCTCTGCAGATAACTATTCTCCTTTTGAGAATCAGTTTTTGTCCTATTACTGGGTCTTAGTAGAGACTGAATGCCTAACCATGGGTCACCAAGTCACCATGTGGCCACAGCTCCCCATATGCACTAGATGGTGTCTGACCTACACAGTCCTAAATTTGGACCTGCACAGTAGCACTCCATCATTAAATGCAAGTTTTTATATGAGACTGGACTCAAGCAGGATGTGAAGGCACAAGTAAGATGCATTAGGGAGTGGCCCAAATGCCCACAGTCTCACTCCTGTCATATTACCTCCCTTCTCCCATCTATGCCTATGGCCTCATGGGAAGTTCCTTATGACCAGTTGACTGAGAAAACTCATGCTTGATTTACAGATGGTTCTGCATGACATGCAGGCACCACTTGAAAGTGGACAGCAGCAGCACTACAACCCCTTTCTGAGACCACCCTGAAGGACAATGATGAAGGGAAATCCTCCAAATGGGCCAACTTTGAGCAAGTGCAGTGCACCTGGTAGTTCATTTTACTTGGAAGAACTGACCAGATGTGTGACTGTATATGGATTCATGGGCTGTGACCACTAGTTTGACTGGTCAGGGACTTGGAAGAAACATGATTGGAAAATTGATGACAAGGAGATGTGGGGAAGATACATGTGGATAGACCTCTCTTAATAGGCACACATACACAAAAAAAATTGAAGATATTTGTGTCTCATGTGAATGTGAACCAAATTGTTACTTTGGCAGATGAGGATTTTAATAACCATGTGGCAAGGATGATATGTTCTGTGGAAATTAATCATGCTTTTTCTCTAGCCACTCCTGTCATTGTCCAATAGGCTCATGAACAAAGTGGCCATGGTAGGAGGGATGGAGGTTATGCATAGGCTCAGCAGCATGGACCCCCCCACTCACCAAGGCTGACTTGGCTAAAGCCACTACTGAGTACCTGATCTGCCAGCAGCAGAAACCAATACTTAGTATGGGACCATTCTTTGTGGAGATCAGCCAGTGACCTGGTGGCAGGTGGATTACATTGGACCAATTCTATCATGGAAAGGGCAGCATTTTGTTCTTACAGGAGGAACAGGCCCTTAGTCTGTACATGCATTTGCCTTCCCTTCACACAACACTTCTTCCAAAATTACCACCCCGGTCTTAAAGAATGCCCTATCCACCATCATGGTATCCCACACAGCATCACCTCAAATCAAGGGATCCATTTCACAGCAAATGATGCATGGCAATGAGCCCATGCTCATGAAATTCACTTGTCTTACCATGCTCCACAGCATCCTGAAGCAGATGGCTAGATTGAACAATGGAATGACACAGTTATTACCCCAGCTAGGCGATTATATGTTGCAGAGTTGGGGCAATGTTCTCCAGGATGCTGTATATGCTCCAAACCAGCATGCAATATATGGTGCTGTTTATCCAATTGCTGGAATCCATGGGTCCAGGAATCAAGGGGTAGAAATGGAGTGGCACCAAACCCTTACTCCTAGTGACTCACTTGAATTTTTTTTTGCTTCCTGTCCCTGAAACCCTATGTTCTTGGGGTCTGGACATTTTAGTTCCAAAGGGAGGGATAATCCCACCTGGAAACACAGCACTGATTGCATTGAACTTGAGGTTAAGATTGCCTCCTGGCCATTTTGCTCTCCTCCTACCTCTGGATTAAACAGCAAAGAAGGGAGCTATTGTGTTGTGAGGTGTGATTGATTCTGATTACCAAGGGGGAAATTGGCTTGACAATATATAATGGAGATAAAGAAGAATGTGTACAGAATCCAGTAGATTCCTTAGGATGTCTTTTAGTACTATCATGTCCTGTGGCTAAAGTCAATAGTAAACTATAGAAAACAAATTCCAACATGACTACTAATAACCCAGACCCTTTAGGAATGAAGGTTTGGGTCACACAACCAGGCGAAGAACCATGACCAGCTGAGGTACTTGCTGAGGGCAAAGGGAATATAAATGGATAGTTGACCAAGGTAGTTCTAAATATCAGCTACACACATGTGACCATTTGTAGAAACAAGGACTGTAATTGTTATGAATATATAGCTATCAAAAAATTTTTTTCTTTTGAATGTGTGCATCAAATATTTTTGCTTTACTTGTTCATTGATTAAATATAAGATGTATCTGGTGTCAGTACATTCAGTTGTACAAGTTTTAGTTATATCATGTTAGGTGCAAGTATGACTTTATAATTTTCTTTATTTAGAGATTATACATATGGCTTATAGGTGCCATCTGGACAAGGGATGGAGTATGATAGTTAAGGTTTTGTGTCAACTTGACTGAGCCAGGATTCCCAGTGGTTAGGCAATTGAGATGTGTTTATCCCCATGATGAGCTCTAATACAGTGTAGTTAAGTCTATGATGATTGACTGTGATCATCCAGTGAATTGAAAGGATGTTTTGTTGGTAGTATGGCCCGCTGTGAGGGCTTCTATCATGGAGGTCGGCGGCTAAACGATGTGCGAGAACTGCACAGACCTGGTGGAGGTGTTAAATGAAACCCAAACCACGGAGCAGTGGGGTGAGAGGTGTCTGGAGACCAGGTCGATGGGGAGATGCTGCCTAGCGGGAAGAGACTGCAGGGGACAGCCAGGCTGTCCTACTTACCCCGGACGCAAGAGCGCCTTCCTAGCCTAACCGTTGAATCCTGGCTTTGAGGCAGGGTTGACCAACTTAGAGACCCACAAGCCCAGCCCAAAGCGTCTCACTACAACCAGTTGCCCCTGCTGCACTTCTGCCTCTTGATTGACATCTAAGGACAGAAATTTGAGCAAGACTTGAGGGCCCTAGCACAAGGAGATTCCTATTTAACAGCAACCACGCAACTGCCACTCATCTGTCTGTCGTGCTGTGGTGGCTTGAATTGCTGTGATTCTGAGGGCTTATGCCACCAGTATTTTAAATAACAAGCAGGGTCACCATGCTGGACAGGTTTCAGATGAGCTTC
>NW_006408531.1:2202678-2206092 GCF_000296735.1 Chrysochloris asiatica | reverse complement strand
ATCAGACATTGTTTCGTTCTGCTGTGCATGGGGTCACTATGAGTCGGTTCTGACTCGATGGCACCTGACAACAACAACATGGCCTAATCCCAATATAATGGACACTCGGGCAAAGCTTGCTTTTCTGCTGGATCTGGATCATGTATCTGGTTCATCCTCCAATCTCTGGTTTTTTGGACTTGAGCCAGTGTCCTGCTTTAATGTTTGCCTGCCTTTCTGCCTGCCAGGCCTTCCTGCTGATCGTGGTTCTTCTGATCTAGTCTTGGGACTCTTGTCTGCCTGCCTGTCTTCCTGTAGGACACACCTACTGATCTTGGTTCATCTGACCTGGATTTGGGACTCTCTCACTTCTACAAATGTGAGACATTTCCTTGATATAAACTTCTTTTTATATATATTTCACTAGTTTTGCTTCTATAAAGAACCCAGCCTAAGACATTTGGTACCAAAAGTGATTCTACAGAAAAAAAGTCATAAGGATAAGTTTTCTAAATTGAGTCTCAGTCTGGCTAATTTTAAAGGCATTGATAACTCTGTTATCCACTAGTAAACAGGGTGAGAGTGCTGCTCGTCCATGGTATGAGGTGGCAATATTAATATTACTACCAATAGATTATGAATTGTAGAGAAGAGAGGCTATGGGTGATTGTGTGTATGATACTTTTCTACAGTTTTGTCAGGATAAGAAGTACAGAGAAGCTGGTTGGTTGGTCCTACTTACAATAGACAAAGTGGTAAATGAAAGATATGCTTAGGAATAAGGAGCCACAGCTCAAATGTCACATAAGAGACCTCAAAGTTTCCACTTGTGCCCTATAAGAAAGCTTAATTTCCTGTAGTAGCAGAGCTGATATTACAGAAAACCAAACCTAGAGTCTTATTGTAAGAGTGCTTGAATTACAACGCCAGCTCAATTCCCAACATGAAATGGTGTCTGATGCTAAAGTGAGCACATTAATTGAGAAGAAATGAGATCCTGAAATGTGGGACAGGGACATTTGGGCAGATAATCAGGACACTGGGCCCGAAAATTCATTGAATCACTCTCACCAACAATTCCACTTCTCCCATCTGAAACGATTACTCCAATATCAGTGAAAGCATATCCTCTATCCACTCTTGTTGAGATTAATTCAACTGTGCCTGCTGAAATAGTGCCTAAGGCAATTCCTGAGGCATCACCTAAGGTAGATGTCTAGCAAGACATTGCTGAGAGTTCCCAGGAGACACCAACGATTATTGCTTCTAGACCTATAACTAAACTTAAGTTCCCAGGGAGCTCCAAAAGATGAAGTACAATTTGTGACCCAGGAAGAAGTACACTACACTCCAAAAGAACTGCTTGATTGTTCTAATATATACAAACAGAAACCAGGAGAATATGTATGGGAATGGCTATTTAGGATACAGGATAATGGTGCAAGGAACATAGTGCTGAATATGGGCCCACTGAGCACAGAGTCTTCATCCAGTGTTTCAGCTAGGGAGGTTAGGAGAGGATCTAGTCATTTATTTGGTTGGTTCACTGAAGCATGGATTGCTCAGTGGCCTACAATACATCAAGGTGAAGTACCAGACCTGCCTTGATATTCTGTAGAGGAAGGAATCCAAAGGGTTCAGGAAATTGGAATGTTAGAATGGGTTTATCACAAGAAACCCATAAACCCACACACGGAGTGCCGAGAAGGCACATATTTCACCACAACAGTGTGAAATAAGTTTGTGAAGGAAGCACCAGCATTCTTGAAGACTGCCATGATTGCTATATAATGTAGTTCAGATTTGACCATGGGAACTGCCCTGAATGAATTAGCACACATAACCATGATGGGGTTGATTGGACTCTGTGATGGTAGGGGCCAAGTGGCAACACTTAATCGACAAAGACAAAGTAGACATTGATAGCAGTAATAGACAACAGAATCAAAGAAATAATCATAGTAGTATGATTCATGTGGACGTATTGTTGTTGTTGTTGTTAGTTGCCATTGAGTCAGTACCAACTAATAGTGACTGTGTGCACAACAGAACAAAACACTGCTTGGTCCTATGCCAAACTCACAATCATTGCTATGCCTGACCCCATTGATCCTGCCACAGTGTCAATCATTCTCACTGGGGGTCTTCCTCTTTTCTCCTACCCTCCACTCTACCAAACATGATATCTTTCTCCAGGGACTGGTCCCTCCTGATAATATGTCCGAAGAACGAGAGATAAAGTCTGGCCATCCTGGCTTCCAAGGAGCACTATGGCTGTACTTCTTACAACACAAATCTGTTTGTTCTTTTGGCAGGCCAGGTTACTTTCAATATTTTCCTCCAACACCATAAACTCAAATGCAACAATTCTTCTATAATCTTCCTTGTTTGCTATCCAACTTTCACATGCTTATGTTGCTTGTGCCATTGAGTTAGTACCAACTCATACTAACCCTATTCACAACAGAACAAAACACTTCCCGGTCCTGGACTAACTTCACAATTGTTGCCACACTTGAGCCCATTGATGCTGCCACTTTATCAATGCATCTTGCTGTGGGTCTTCCTATTTTTCTCTGACCTGCCAACTTACCAAACATGACATCCTTCTCCAGAAATCAAATGGACTACATCTGTGGAAAGAAATGATGGAAAAGCTCCATATCATCAGGGAAAACAAGACCAGTGGCAGATTTTGGAACAGATCATCAATTGCTCATATGCAAACTCAAACTGAAGCTGAAGAAAATGAAAACAAGTCCAGGAGAGCCAAAATATGACCTTGAATATATCCCACCTGAATTTAGAGATCATCTGAAAAACAGATTTCATACATTAAACACTAAAGACCGAAGACCAAAAGAGTTGTGGGATGACATTAAGAACATCATATAGGAAGAAAGCAGAAAGTCATTAAGAAGACAAGTTCTAAAGAAGGACAAGATCAAAATGGATGTCAGAACAGACACTGAAAGTTGCTCACCAGACTAGAGATGCTAAAGGAAATAGAAGAAATGAGGAGGTCCAAGAGCTGAACAAAAAGTCAAATATTAAAACAAAATGTGCAAAGATCTGGAGTCAGAAAACCAAAAGGGAAGAACACAGTCAGCATTTCTCAAGCTGGGGGAACTAAAGGAAAAATGCAAGCCTTGACTTTCATTACTGAAGGATTTTCTGGGCAAATTATTGAATGATGCAGAAAGCATCAAAAGAAGATGGCAGGAATACACTGAACCACTGTCCCAAAAGGAAATGGTTGATGTTCAACCATTTCAAGAGGATGCATATGATATTCAAGAAGTAGCCAATGATACTGAAGGAAGAAGTCACATGTATATGTTGTTGTTGTTGTTGTTGTCGAGTGCTATTGAGTCAGAACCGACTCATAGAGACCCCATGCATAGCAGAACGAAACAATGTCCGATCCTGGGCCAA
>NW_006408531.1:2193143-2201626 GCF_000296735.1 Chrysochloris asiatica | reverse complement strand
CGGCCCCTTCTGAATCCAGCTTGAACCTCTGGAAGTTCTCTGTCAATGTATGGTTGTAGCCGTCTCTGTATGACCTTGAGCAAAACTTTATTCACTTGAGATATCAAAGAGATTGATGATTTCCACATTCCGTTGGGTCACCTCTCTTTGGAACGTATATGAGGTTATTGAAAATGCCATGGCCTTAGTCCTCAAACTGACAACTTTGCTCATCAACAGTTCAAAGAGATCTTGTGCAGCAGATTTGCATAATAAAATACATAATTTGATTTCTTGACTGTTGCTTCCATGAGATATGGCCATATGGCATTGATGAATTAGGCAGGGTGACCCTAGGAATGAAAATGAATGGAAACCTACTAAATATTTACTTGGCCTGTACAAGGGCAAGAACTCTAGGTCAAGGGGACTGCAGACTAACTTGAATCACCAGAACAGAACAGAGTCACAGCTTCTCAATCAATTCTCAGACTTGAGTCAGTCTGCAGATCCACAACACCTTGAACGAAGGGTGGACAGGTCCTCCTGAGGAAGGACCCCACTATACTGTCAGCTGTTAATCTTTCATCCAAGCTTCCCTTTCTTGCCTGATAGTTCTGGCTAAGTTAAGAGTTCCAGAAAAATATTGAATAGGAGTGATGATAAAGGGCATCCTTGCCTGGTTCCTGTTCACAAAGGGCATGCTTTCAATTTCTTTCCATTGATAGTAACATTGGCTGCTGGATTTGCATATATGCTCTTAATTATGTTGACAAGTTTCCCTTCAATTCCTACTTTGTTGAGTGTTTTTTTTTTTTTAATCAAGAATTATGTTGACGAGTTTCCCTTCAATTCCTACTTTGTTGAGTGTTTTGTTTTTTTTAATCAAGAATGGGTGTTGGATTTTGTCAAATGCCTTTTCTGCATCAATTGATACAATCATGTGGTTTGTTTCCTTTTTAAAATTTATATAGTGGATTATTCTAATTGCTTTAATAATACTGAACAATCCTTGCATCTTTGGTATGAATCCCATTTGGTTATGATATATTACTTTTTGGTAGATTGCTGAATTCTGTTGGCTAGGATTTTGTTAAGACTTTTTGCATCTATGTTCACGAGGGATATTGATCTCTAATTTCCTTTTTAGTGATGTCCTTGCTTGGTTTTGGTATGTATGGGTTATGGTCACTCAATAAAATGTATTCACGAGTTTTCTATCCCTTTCTATATTCTGAAACAGTTTGAGTAAAATTAGTTTCAGCTCTTTCCTGAATATTTGGCAAATTACACCAGTAGAGTGGACTTTTTTGGTTAGGATTTTTAAAAATTACCTGATCAATTTCTTCTTTTGTTATAGGTCTGTTCAAGTTTTCTACTTCATTCTGTTAGTTTAGGTAGGTCATGTTTTTTCTAAAAATTTATTCATTTATTCTAAATTTTCAAACTTATTGGAGTACAATTCTTTAAAGTATTCTCTTATTATCCTTTTAATTTTCCTGGGTTTTGTTATGACTTCACTCATAGCATTTATTGCTATAAATTGCCCTCTAAGCACTGCTTTTGCTGTGTCCCAAAGGCTATGGTATGCTTTGTTTTCATTCTCATTTGCTTCAAGGATTTTTTTTTTTTCTTTTTTCATTTAGCTTTTAAGCATGGTGTTATTCAGTTCCCATGTATTTAATTTTATTTCCTTGCTCTTCCTATTGTTGATTTATAATTTCATAGCATTGTGATTTAAGAAGATAGTTTGCAGTATTTTGATGTTTTTAAATTGAAATTTTAAATAGACCTAACACATGGTCTATTCTGAAGAGTGTTTCATATGTACTGGAAAAGAATGTGTACTGTTCTGTTGTTGGGTTGAATGCTCTTTATAAATCTATGAGCTCCAGTTGATTAATTGTGTTGTTTAGTTCCTTCATGTCTTTGTTGAGTTTCTTTCTGGTTGTTCTGTCTTATTTCAAAAGTGGTGTATTAAAATCTCCTACTATTATTTTATAGTTGTCTATTTCTTTCTTCAATTCTATTAAGAGTTTGATTTATATATTTTGTGGCTCTTGCAGTGGGAGCATAGATATTTTTTATGCTTATGTGCCCTTGTTCAATTGACTCTTTAATCATGAGATAATGCCCTTTTTTGTTTCTTATATTGTTTTTTGCCTTAAAGTCTATTTTATCAGAAATTAATATTGTCAGTCCTACTTGTTTCTGATTGCTATTAGTTTGCTATATTTTGGGTGTATAAGATGTGTCTCTTGTAGACAACATATTGAGGGATGTTTCTTACCCTTTCTCCTACTCTCTGGCTCTTGATTGATGCATTTAATCCATTGATGTTCAGTGTAATTACTGATAGGCCTGAACTGATTGCTGTCATTGTGCTGTGTGTATTTTTTGTGTTGCTGCTGGTTTCTTTTTCCTGTATAGAGTTAATTTTGTTTTGTGTAATTTCTTGTTATTTTCTTCACTGTTCTAATGTTTACAGTCTTCAAGGATTTTCCTGCCGGGGACCAGCCTCGACACAATTATTAGGAGGGTCTCGATAGGAGGATGTGGAGTCAGCGAATGAAAAAAAAAAAAAAAAACCTCAAAGAGTCAATGGGTCATTTTGAGTCTCAGGCAGATGATGGTAATGGCTCTCTCTGATGACTCTCTTCTGACTGCTGCCTTCTGCCTTGACTGTTTATTTCAAAATTGTTGCTTCTTATATCCCATTTAGAATATGCAATGATCTCATAACAGTCACGTACAAGCAGTTACAAATCAATCAAATATTATATTGTTACATTAACGGTACAAGAGGAACACAAGGTCACCAAACATTCCTGTGACTCTATACTCCTTAGTTACTTCTTAGTTACCATGATAACATCTGCCTTCTGTGAGCGACTCTGTTTCTCTCTAATCCTCCCTAAAATGTCTAGTTAATTTTAAACAAAGTTCTACATCTTAATTTCTAGCTTTACCAACATCTATTACTTTCTATAGATTCATTAGTTACAGCTTACAATCAAAAACATAATTTTTACCATAACTGGTCATACATATAATTGATCAAACAATAAAAACAAGAACATAAAAGTACCCTAAAGTTTCATAGTTAAGAACAAAGCAGTAATTCTCTCATGCTAACAATTTCTCAAAACTTCTAATCAAATTCCTACCTCTGTTCCCAAGTTCTCTCTGCCCTTGACTGTCTCCTAAGCTGCTTTCTAAAAGCCTTAATGTCCTTGACTAAAACCACCTGGCATGTTTCTTACTATTTTAAGCTTGAATTGCTAAAACTTAGCTAGTGTGGTTATATCTAATGTTAAAATTTATTGTTAATGTAAAAAACAATCAATTTTTATAACTACATGAGATTGAATATGGTGTGAAAGTTAATGTTAATGTGAAAGGCAACTATTATAACATGAGGTTTGTTTAAAGTATCTAATGATTATGAAAGATTTTCTAAAACTTCTTATAAGGAAATCAGAAATAAACTATTTTCCCAAGGAAAAACTAGAAACTGCGGGTCCCCTGCACCAATCATCCCTTGTAGCTTTGCTATCCAAGGGGGACATTTATTGTCACTCTGCTAAATAATGAACTTGTCATGCATAAGGCTTCTCGCAGTTCTGCTCCTTGGCAGGATGGCATCAGCCATTTGCAGGATGGTGTCCGCCACTCATGGTTTTTGTTGAAAACTGGCCTTTTTTGGATACTGATTCACCATCCCTCTCCTTAGAATGGAGTCCTGGTGTGATACTGAAGGATAATGCACTGGACCACAAGGTCAGTTTCAACCATAAGGTTGGTTGGTGGTTCAAACTCACCAGCCACTCTTTGAAATCTCTATACAGGGTCCCTATGAGTCAGAACTGACTTGACAGCATTTACAACAACAACAATTCCTTGCAAATTCTCTCTGATCACTTCTGAGAAGGCACAGTCATGAGCATGTAGACAGTCTTAGGGACTATGGTGATAAATGTAATAGTCTTGTTAAATCTGTATTCCTAGGAAGTGCTCCTGAATTGGTATTGTTTATTGTTTAACTGGAGTCCTCATGTGGCACTGTAGGATAAGCACTAGACTACTAACTACAAGCTTGGTGGTTCAAATCCACCAGCTGCTCCTTGTACATCTTCTATACTATCACTATGCTTGGTCAGGGTTGTGTCTACGTTTTGGTGTTAGAAAGACTTCTACCCTTTGTTGATGAATCTGTGTGCAGGTTTGGAAATGCTTTGGAGTGTACCCCACATCCTGCTTTATTTCTGTGTGAATGTAGCCTTGTGTATGTGCACAGTCCTCACGATTGCTAAAGTAGTTGATGAATCCAGCAAAGTGCTTCTTTGTTGTGTCTTAAACAATCTCTACTAAGTTTCTAGCTGCTTTGACATTTTATGTGTTCATACCAATGTCATGAAGGTTTAAGAATACTCTTAATTGGTCTTCACTAAGGTCTCCATTGCTTGACAAGGCCATTAGACACAGAATTCTATATAGATGATCCCAGTAATATTAGTACACTTAGAAAGAGCTGCAGAACTCTGCAACATTAAGGCCTGCCTACCACTCTTGGCATGACACTGTAAGATAAGCACTGGACTGTGAAACCCGAGTGTGACCATTCAAATCCACCAGTCCTGCCTTAGAATGTTATGAGTCGGAACCAATTCAACAGCACTTTAACAAAAACAGCAACATCACTCCTGGTAGAATCCCTGCACTAGATCAGAGGAATGAACAGTGGTCCCTCTTCCGAGAGTGACATTCTCACTCTATTAGCAGATAAAGAATGTAAAAGCCTTTTCAGTTTTCCTTTCCTATCTTGCAACCTCTACTCTATGAGTTAGGTGGGTTGAGATGATTAGGGTCTCAGTCTTCTTCAAAACCTCAGTAAGACTTTTAACACTATGTATGGGCCTCTCTGGGGAAAGGGCCTTTAGTCCAGTCATCTGTAGTTGCTCAAATAGCTGCTGCAACACAGGATATGTGTAGGTGTACGCATGAAAATGTTGCCCTAAACAAGGAGCTGAAGGAAGAAAGATCTCAGTCTTCCTCGTTATACTAATCTGGTTTCCAAATTGTGGTGGAGGAATCAGGAAGAGAACAGCTTGTGGCTCAAATGCCACAGATTCCTGGTGTTATTACTGAGATTTAGTAGCTTTTCTTGCATTTAAATTTTTACAATTATTGGATGTATTTAGGGCAATTTCCAGAATATTTCAATGTTGTTTACTATCTATTCACTTGTTTATAATTTCCACCAATTATAATTGTTGTTTTGCTTCGAAGAGTGTCTCCTGAGCTCCCTGCTCTCTATTTTGAAAGTCCTAATCCTGATCCATTTTGGAAAAAGTGCTGTCAGAGTACTCCTTAGAGATCATGGTGGCCAAACTTCGTCTCTCATACTTCAATTGTCAGGAGGGACCAGTTGCTGAAGAAAGATATCATGTTTGGTAAGGTGAAGGGTCAGAGAAAAAGAGGAAAACCCCCCCCCCCCGCCCCCCAAACGAGATGGACTGGCCAAGTGGCAGCATCGATGGACTCAAGCATGGCAATAGTAGTGAGGTTGGCCCAGGATCGGGCAGTGTTTCGCTCTCCTATGCATAAGGTCACTATGGGTTGGTACTGACTCGATGGCACCTAACAACAACAACAACAATCCTGAATTGGTTGTGTCTGATATACAAAGGTAAGTCAAAAGTACTACTACTGATTCTAGTTCATATACACATAGAATTATTCCAAACAAAACATGTTTTTGGTTAAACATGTTAGTGCCATCAATGGATGGCTGTAGACACATTATCTCATTAATACATTTGTCTTATCTTACGTCACCTTTGGATGTCTCCAAAATGTCCAATGTAAACAATAGGTTCTGAGGGCATCTTCTGGGACAGTTCAATTCAAGACAGAGAGGTTAGTTTAGAAGGTTATGGTGACCATTTTTTTTTGGAATTCCAAAGGGGTGATAGATTTTTCTCAAAGGACATAGGACAATTTTGTGGGGTTATTAGGAAGACATTTTAACTAAAATGAACATTGTATTTGTGAGAAAAAAGTTAGGAAAGTTGCACCAAGGAATTTTTGCACATGATAATGCACCTCCTCATTCTTTGAGAGTAGCAGTGTTTGTCATATGAGCATTTTGTTGGGAAACCTTACTCCTTCCATTTTACAGTTTTGATTTTGTCCCTTCAGACATCTTTTCATTCTCAAAACTCAAAGAACATGTAAAAGAAAAAACAAAATCTGAGTCCCTTGATAATGCCTGAAGTGTCATTCTGACATGCTGTTAATAAAAAAGTGCAGAACTCTATGGGGAAGGGTAGAGAGATGGAAACACAGCCATTCAAAGTGAATAGACTTTGATGGATGGTATGTTGAGAAACAATAGCTGCACATTTTGGAATTTTTGTATAATACAATTTTCATAATTTTATAGCAATACTTTTGGACTCAATTTATAATCAAGGGAAACTGTTCTGTTGAATTATCTTTTTCAGTTTGTAATTTCTGAATCATCATCTCATCAACTCTAATGTCTTTGAGGCCATAGATAGTATAGTCTTGAATTTGATAGACATCCATTCTCTGAGAATTTCTATCTTAGCTATAATGCTTCCCAGTTCTCCATTTCGACTTTACTGTTGTTCTTAAGTACTGTCAAGTAGGTTCGGACTCACAGTAACCTTGTGTAGGGTTTCCAAGGAGTAGGTGGCAAGTTTGAACAACCAACCTTGCAGTTCAAAATGACCTTGTGGTCCAGTGCTTTATCCCACAGTGCCCCACTAGGACTCTGTATTTCTACTTTATGTACAATTTAAATTTTGGTTTTCCAGTTTCTCTGAGTCTTTGGTAATCTGCTTCCTGATTCCCTAATATAAGGGCACTGTGAAGAACATTTTTATGGATGTTAAATACTTTCACTACGCCGAACTAAAATAATCAGCATGCAATCCTGTCAAAGAAGCAGAAAGTTAAATGCTTTCAAAATATGAGCACTTTGCTTTTTTCTGGAAGGGTTATAACTATGGGTTTCAAACAGTAGAGTGAAGAAAACCATACCCAAATTGGATGTCAGTTATCCTGGACTTTGAATTTATATCATCTATTAATTTCTTGGGGCAATAGCCATGTTTTCAGAAATTTTCTATGGATGAAAGTTTTATAGCCAGTATTTTAAGAAAGAATTTGCTGGTTACACTTGTAATTCAAAATTTTCCATCTGCTCTTAGGATTTCAAAGAAAATAATAATAATAATGTTCACATAATAATTAATATTTGCTTGACTATTTTAGTCACCACACTATGAATTATGTATGGTGAAATTTTACAAATGAAAAATAAAAGTGTAGGTCACTGTCCAATTTGGCATATCTAGAAATGGCAGAGTTGCCTAAAGTGTGTCTGTCCTCGAAACTGGTACTTTAACAAACTAGAGATATATGTCATTTAATGTCCATTTGGACAATGTCTAACCACATAGACATCTATGTGCCCATAAATTTTTTGTTTTGTTTTGTTTTGTTTTAAGGGAAAGCAGCTCTGCTTTTGTTTATTGTTTCCAACTTCCTAGTGATTTAAAAAAAACCCTAAATTTAGACTTTTGCAAAACTGGACCACAGATGGGTTACAAGCAGGTGAGGCAGAAGACATGAGTCTGGGTGCAGGCTCTTTGGCTTTGTCCAGTAGGCAGGAGCTATGGGACATCAGACCCTCCTCACTTGCTTCCTCTTGCTTTGCTCCCACTACCTTCTCAGCTACCACTGCTGTTGGTACCCATTCCTTTGGCCTCTGCTGGCAGCTCCAGAAGTTGCAGCAGCCACCACAGCAGTGATGAGGACAACTGGAAGCAGGAGCCAATAGGTCTTAGTTTTCACACTATGTCCAAATCATGTCTTATTTCATCGAGTGTTTCATGGACATTAGATGACACATACCTATGTATTATAAAACCAAGGTTACAAAGAAGTATTACTTTCAACATTAGTGTAAATCTAGGGGTTAGAGAAAGAGACTAATATGCAAGCACAGAGGGATAGAAAACAAGATGCATCATAGCCTCCTGCTTTTCTAGACCAGGAACTACTGAAGACTAAGGAAAATACTTTTCTCTTTCTAAAGAGGTCCCAAGTCTCACCATTATCCTAAGGAAACTGATCATTTTGAAAACTTGTAATCATCTAAATTCACAATTAAGTAATGAATCAAGTCAACACTTTCTAGCATCTTTCCTCTCCCTTTTAAACTTAGCCTCTGCCCATTTCACCTGGCTAATATCTTTCTCTTCATATCTAATTCAAGACTTGCCTCCCAAAACTCAGTTATGGTGTTCTATATTTTTACCTGTCATATTCACCCTCACGGTACTAGTCACATAATATTAGATTTGTCTAACCCATGCCTGAACTGGACTACAAATGCGCTCTTCTAGGACAATCTCTGTAATTAGCAATTTCTGATCAGCATTCAATAAAAATTTGTTAAAAAAAAAAAAAAA
>NW_006408531.1:2180979-2183913 GCF_000296735.1 Chrysochloris asiatica | reverse complement strand
AAGCTCTCACTGCCCTTGACTGTCTCCTAAGCTACTTTCTAAAAGCCTTAATGTCCTTGACTAAAACCACCTGGAATGTTTCTTACAGTTTTAAGCTTGAATTGCTAAAACTTTAGCTAGTGTGGTTATTTCTAATGTTAAAACTTATTGTTTATGTAAAAAACAATTTTTATAACTACATAAGATTGAATATGGTGTGAAAGTTAATGTTAATGTGAAAGGCAACTATTAATAACGTGAGGTTTGTTTAAAGTATCTAATGATTATGCAGGATTTTCTAAAATTTCTTATAAGGAAATCAGAAATAAACTATTATTTCAAGGAAAAGTTAGAAACCACGGGGCCCCCCGGATAAACCATCCCTTGTAGCTTTGCTAACCAAGGGGGGCATTCGTTGTCGCTCTGCTAAACAATGAACTTTTCATGCATAAGGCTTCTCGCAGTTCTGCTCCTTGGCAGGATGGTGTCGTCCGCCATTCGCAGGATGGTGTCCGCCATTTTCCTTTTCTTGATTTGATGTGAAGAAGGTTAGTTAAGGCTCTTTGAGATTATCCTGTAATTTATTCATTGCTTCCCCATTTTAAAAGAGTCACTTTTGTCTTGTAAACTGCTCGACTTCCTCACCATTTGAAAATCTGCAACTACTCTTTCCCTCTTTTTGCTTGGTAGTTATCTTCAGTATAAAGTGAAATCTCTGATTCCCTATATTTTGTTTTGTAGGCTTGTTTTACTTTGGATACTCCTATAGCTGGATTGAATTCTGGGTGGTGTTGCCATGTATGTCAATCTTCAGTTGTTGTCTGCTTTTATTGGTTCCCTGTCTAAAGGACTCCCTTTAGTATTTTTCGTAAAATTTGTTTGGTTTTCACAAATTCATTTGATTTGTTTATCTGGAAATGTTCTGATTTTGTCATCATATTTGAGGGACAGTTTTGCTGGATATATGATTATTAGTTGGCAATTTTTTTCATTTCAGTTTTGTGTATGTTTCCACCATTGCATTCTTGACTGCATAGTTTCTCCGGATAGGTTTTACTTTGTAAGTAACATTTCTTTTTTATTGAGCTTCTTTCCAGATTCTTTCCTTGTCTTTGATTTTGGAGAGTTTGATTATGATATGTCTTGGTGATCTTCTTTTGGGATCCATCCTGTTTGGGGTTCATTTAGCTTCTTGAATCCTTATCTTCTCCACACTCATGATGTTAGAAATATTTTCTTCAGTAGCTCTTCGACTATTTTTTTCTATACTTTTGTCTCTTCCTGTTCTAGAATTCAGATCACCCATGGGTTATTCCTCTTCATGTTGTCCCACATGAATCTTAGGTTTTCTTCAAATTTTTTCATTCTTTTTTCTGACTCTGTAGCATAATAGTACTGAGAGATTTATGTTCAAGCTCACTAATTCTGGTTTCCATTACTTCAAATCTACTTCTTTGTCCTTTCAATATGTTGTCTATTTCTGATATCTTAGTATTAGTTTTCTGGATTTCTGTTTTCAGCTTTTGTATTGTCTCCAATTCTTTATTGATTTTGTTTGATGGTTTCTGTAGTCCTTTCCTGAATTCTTACTTGTTTTCCTTTCTGTCAATCATTTGGAGGTACCTAACTGCTCTGGTAGCATAGTGGTTACAAATTGGGCTGCTATCCTCAGGGTCAGCAGTTTGAAACTACCAGCTGTTCCGCAGGAGAAAAGATGAGGTCTTCTGATCCCGTAAAGATTTACAGTCTCGGAAATCCTGTACAGGGTCACTATGAGTTGGAACCGACTCGACGGCACATAACAACAACAAATATCACTCTACTGAATTCTTTTTCAGGTAGCTACAATGCCTTTTTTTCCACAAAATCATTTTCTAGCTGTGCCTCTTGGTCATTTATTTGAGCTACTCTGTCTTGTTTCTTTATGTGACTAGAAATTGTCTGCTACTTTTGAGACATTATGGAGTTGTTGTATTTGTATTAAATTGCTGAATGTATGCTGGTGTAATCTTAAGCACTTACCAGCTGCCTCCTGGTGGGCATGATCAGGAGATGAGCTTGTGTGCTGTTCTCTAATCACAGTTTGTGCGGGTCAGTTCAGAGTAGATTTAGATGGTACTGGTTGTTGTTGTTGACCTGGTGGTAGTGGCTAGTATTGGCGCTTGCCCAATATGTGGGGTTGTAGAAGTTATGGTTGTGGCTGGACTATATGGTTGCAGTTGCTGTCTCCTATTGAGTAATGAAAAAAGAGAAAACATACACACGAGAGAAGGAAAACAAACAAAGGAGAAGAAAGAAAGAAAGAAAGAAAGAAAGAAAGAAAGAAAGAAAGAAAGAAAGAAAGAAAGAAAGAAAGAAAATTGTAAAGAAGAAAAATGAAACTGGCTATAGTTTTCTCTCCACCAGTAAATGCTTTCATGTTCTTGCCTTCACAGTTACCCAAAAAAGTTCAAGATGTCCCAATGCACAGATCACCAGTCTCTTTTCTTTCTTTCTTTTTCCATCTACTGCACACATTTGTTCAGTCGAACTAGTCCAGGGCTGGCCGGAGCAGACTTTGCAGATTTAAGAGCAGGACTCACCTGAGGGAGTTATTGTGGATAACTCCTCCCTCCTTCCATGGGACTCATAAACTCAGTACTTGCCTCTGTGCATCTACAACCACCTTGACAGTAAAAATTTCCCTGGGAGTAGACACAGGTGGATGCTGGCCTTGATCCTGGTCACCACAGGAATGTGGGGAACAAGAAAAAAATTGTACATGTGTCTCTACAAGCCACAGGTGGGTTCTGCAATGAAAATATGTTTTCTTGTCTCTGAAGCCACTCAAAAATGCTCAGGATGGCTGCAGTGGGTCCAGTTGGTCACCACAGCTCAGCATTCACTTCTCTTTTTTGCCAGGTCTGCTCAGCTTTCTCTCCTAGTCAGCATTCAGTCAACTTCTCAACCCTTTCA
>NW_006408531.1:2174642-2180464 GCF_000296735.1 Chrysochloris asiatica | reverse complement strand
GAAACTACCAGCCGCTCCGCGGGAGAAAGATAAGGCTTTCTACTCCCATAAAGATTTACACCCTCGGAAACCCTGTACAGGGTCGCTATGAGTCGGAACCGACTTGACGGCACTTAACAACAGCAACAACACTGAAAAGCAAGTTTCAGAGTTCCTTCTGTCATCCATCTGGTGATAATATGCATATGGTCACCTTTTATGTTGTTTAAAAAACGAATTTGTAATGAATGAGATGTTGGTCTTGCCAGATTCTATCATGTGATCTCCAGCATCATTTCTATCACCAAGGCCATGTTTTCCAACTATTGATTCTTCTTCACTGTTTCTAACATTCACATTCCAATCACCAGGAATTATCAATACATCAGTATTTGAATTTTTTGTGCAAAGGGTTACTATGAGTAGGAACCAAATCAGCAGCACCAAACAACAAAAATAAATATGAAAGTAAATAAATAAGGCTTGTGAGAATAACTATACTGACTGCCCCCTTAATATTCATGATCACCATTGTATTTTCAGTATTATTTACTCTTATTGTTCTAGATGACTACTTTTTATTTTCTCCTTTTTCATCAAATATTGAACACCTCTTACCTTCTTCTTGATCTCAGTTGATAGTATTTCTCCTATTTCACTAATGGAACATATTTCTGCCTCCAAGTTTAGAATAGTGATTGCACCTATTTGTCCTTTCTCTTATTATTATCAGTAATGAACTCTCTCTTTTATTTAATCCCATATTTTAATTCACGATTAAATCACATCCCCTTTCATCTACTGAAGAACACTGTTCCAAGTACCCTTTTCCCTTCTTCTTCATCATTTATTTTTCAACTGAGAGCATACAACCATGGATCACTCCTAATTTAAAACACAAAACAACAAAACTCTCCCTTGGCCACATATTCTCTTTTAGCTAGTGCCCTATTTCTATATCCCCATTTACTCGTTTTTCATTCTCTCTGGGCCCACTAACTCAGAATTTGGTCACCACACACCAACAAAATTCATCTTATCAAAGTCACCTTAGAACTTAATATAGCCAAATTCAGTGCTGTGTTTACACTCCTAATGTTACCCTGTTAAGTACTATTTGAAGTCCCTGGGTGGTACAAAAGGTTCATGTTCTTGCTGTCCACTCTTGCTAGCAGAAAGTTTAGTGGTTCAAGGTCACTCAGTGATAACTTGGAGGAAAGGCCAGCAAATATATTTACCAAACAAGTCAGCTATTCAAAACCCTATGGAGCACTGCTCTACTCTACCACACATAGGGCTGAATGAGTCAGGACGGATTCAATGGCAACTGATCCTTTAAAGGAGCATTTGAGAGTTAACCATTCTTTCATTTGCTTCAGGAACACCATTCCCTATTACTATACCTCCTATCTCACTAATCTTACCTTCTTATTCTCCAGTTTTTATTATTCCTCTTCCTACCTCTGAATTTTGGATTATCCCATGAATCAGACCACAGACATCTGAATTTCATCCACACACCATCTACATTCTCAAACCTTCCAAATTTATGTCATCCTCTTTGGCCATGTATCTAAATTCCAAATAAATGTTCCAACTTGACAGCTCCTTATCAATATCTAATATTGATCAATGTCTAATATTGTTATTGTTAGGTGCCATTAAGTCGGTACTGACTCGTAGTGGCCCTATGCACAACAGAGCCAAGTACTGCCTGGTCCTGGGCCAACCTCATAATCGCTGCTACACCTAACCCCACTGCTGCTGCCATTGTGCCAATCCATCTCACGGGTAGTCTTCCTCTTTTTCTCCAACCCTCCACTTTACCAAACATGATATCTTTCTTCACTGACTGGTCCCTCCTGACAATACGTCTGAAGTATGGGGTATTGTTCTAACAGACACCTAAAATTCAGAAGCAGTTATGGAGTTGGATAATGAACATAGGCTGGAAAAGTACTAAGCTGCATAAGAAAAGTCTAGGTGGCCTAGAAGAGATTCTTGATGAAATCATGTATGTCAAAGGCAATTCCGATCAAGGTTCAGAAGGAAATGAGGAAAGCTGTAACATTGGAGGCAGAACACAAAAGAAGAATCAGAGAAACTGCAGTTGCAAATGAAATGGACACAAGATAGCACAGGAGATTTCCAAAAGATTGTAAGAGCCACGAACCTTCATGGAGGAGGCTTTATGGCAAAGCGGGGGTCTCTGGGCACTTGTCGAGGGAGATAAGCTCTCTGGAGTTACAGTAGGCCAATGCCTACTGGTGGAATAAGGTGCCTCTGGGCACTTACTGGTAGAGCTAAGAACTTTTTAATATTGCTTGAGTAGAACCGAAGCCATGGTGGCCTTATCTAGAAACCAAGGAACCATGAGACTAAAGCTGGAGAGACAAGGAGCATGGGAAACAGAGATATTTTGTTCTCAAAAGATAGGTCCATGATTTTTGAGATCTCAAAGAGTGGAACCATGATCTCTGTAGTACTCAGAATGGGACCACAGTTTCACAAATTTCAAAATTTGGATACCAAACCTGGTTCTGCCATTAAGACGGGACCGTCAAACATTTAGAGAGGTAGCATATGAGTAGGAACCAATAGTATTGAAGGAAGAAGCCCAATCTGCACTGAGGGCTTTGAGGATGCCCTCAGTCCAAAAATGGAGACCTAGGAATTGGAGATTCCATCACTCATCTGTCAGTTTGTCACATTTTGGTGGCTTGCTTGTTGCTGTGAAGCTAGAAGCTATGCTGCTAGTATTTTAAATACCAGCAGGGTCAGTCATGGTGGACAGGCTTCTGCTGAGCTTCCAGACTAAGAAAAAGGAGAGGTAGACTTTTTCTGAATGTTTAGCCACTGAAACCCTTATGAATAGAAGCAGAACATTGTCAAATTTACTGTCAGTAGACAAAAACCTTATGAATAGCACTAGAATATTGTCAGATATTGTGCCAGAAGATGATCCCTCAGCTCGAAAGTCATTCAAAATACAACTAGGGAGAGCTTCCTTCTCAAAGTAGAGTACTTCATGATGATGCAAATGGAGTAAAGCTTTTGGGACCTTCATTTACTAAAGTGACACAATTAAATATAAGGACAAAGAGCTGCAAACATCACTTAAGAATTGGAACATGGAATGTACAAAGTATGAATCTTGGAAAATTGGAAGTTGTAAAAAATGAAATGGTACACGTAAACACTGATATCCTAGGTATCAGTGAGCTGAAATGGACTGGGATTTGCCATTTAAAATAAAATAATCATATGATTTACTATGCTGAGAATGGCAAATTGATGAGGAATGGATTAGCATTCATTGCCAAAAAGAACATTTCAAGATCTATCTTGAAGTATATTGCTGTCTGTAATACCATAATATCCATACATCTACAAGGAAAACCAATTAATGCCACTATTATTCATATTTCTATGTGTTCCATCTGGCGAGGTCCACGCTGTCTAAAGAAGGTATTTGAAATAAACAAATCATTTGTCTTGCAGAAATCTATCATTCGTTCCCCAGCATCATTTCTATCACCAAGGTGGAAGGCCTGGTAGTGTAGTGGTTAAAAATCTGGCTGCAAACCCCACGGTAAGCAGCTCAAATCCTCCAGGCCCTCCACATGAGAGAGATGAGGCTTTCCGCAACTTGCAGTTAAACAGCCTTGTGGCCCAGTATTCCGTGTTGTTGTCGTTGGAGCTCCTCACTACATGTCTCACTGCTCGAAGTTCTTGCTGCTCGAAGTTCTCGCTGCTTGAAGTTTTTTTGGACATATTGTCCAGAGGAAACAGTTGCTGGAGAAGGATGTCATGCTGGGTAAGGTGGAGGGTCAGAGAAAAAGAGGAAGACCCCTAACAAGATGGATTGGCCAGGTGGCATCATTGATAGACTCAAGTGAGGCAGCGGTAGTGAGGTTGGCCCAGGATCGGACATTGTTTTGTTTTGCTGTGCATGTGATCGCTATGAGTTGGTTCCGACTCGATGGCACCTGACAACAATAACAATTACTCATATTTATGCACCAACTACTAAAGCCAATGATGATGATATTGAAGAATTCTGCCAACTTCTTTAGTCTGAAGTTGATGAAACATACAATCAAGATGTATTGATAATTACTGGAGATTGGAATGTAAAGGCTAGAAACAAAGAAGAAGAATCAGTAGTTGGACAATATGACCTTAGTGGTAGAAACAATGCTGATATTGCATGATAGAATTTTGCAAGACCAATGACTTATTCATTGCAAATACCATTTTTAAACAGCGTGAAAGACAGCTATTGTTGTTGCTGTTAAGTGCGAAAAGACAACTATAGATCTCACCAAATGGAATACACAGGAATTAAATTGACTACATCAGAGGACAAACAACATTCTTATCAATGGAGAAAAGATTGACGTTGTCAAAGACTTAATTTTTCTTGGATCAACCATCAACACTCATGGAAGAGCAGCCAAGAAATCAAATGACATATTGCATTAGACAAATCTGCTGCACATGACCTTTTTGCTTGTTTTGCTCTTTTTTCCTTAACTTTTTATTATAAAGTGAGAGGAAGTTTACAGAGCAGATCATCAGTTTTACAATGAATTAATCAAATGCTTTGCTTCATTGCAATCCCCTCCATGTACCAACAGTTAACAGCATTTACCTTTATTCACTTAACGATTGCATTCCTCCCTGTGTCTCCAAAGTTGACCATCCTCTTGTTGCCTATTGCCTGCCTTGTCACCCATGTTAACATGTTATACACTACCTTCTAACCCAAGGATCATTTTCCCTCTCCCTTCTTCTCCAAACACTCAAACATCATAGAGTGTTTCTTTTCTTAACTTTTTACAATATTGTAAACATTGTAACATCAATACAGCATTATTTATCCTTTTGTGGTTGACTAATTTCAGGTACAATAATGTCCTCCAGGGTCATTCATGTTGTGAAATGTTTCAAAGATTCATCAATTATTCTTTAATGTTTCATAGCATTCCATTCTGTGCACATGTGGTTATGCGCCATGGAGTCGGTTCCGACTCACAATGACCCTGTACAGGGTTTCTGAGGCTGTAAATATTTATGGGAGTTAAGAAAGCCTCGTCTTTCTCCTGAGGAACAGCTGGTAGTTTCGAACTGCTGACCTTGCGGTTACAGCCTGATTAATAACCACTACGCTACCAGCGCTCCTTATGGAAGTTTATTCATTCTTCTATTGATGAGTATTTAGGTTGTCTCCATCTTTTTGATGTCTCTCTTGTAGACAACATATTGAAGGGTCCTGTTTTCTTATTCTGCTCTCTGTGTCTCTTGACTGTGCATTTAATCAGTTTACATTCAGTATAATTCTTGGTAAGTATGAATTTATTGCTGTCCTTTTAATGTGTGCATTTCTGTGGTCCTCCTTTATTCCACATAATTTTCTGTACTAAGTTCATTTTGTTTGTGGGTTCTCTTTTAATTTTCATTTCTTCTATATTAATATTTATGGATTTTTTCACATTTTCCTTTTTTTATTTTGATGTACATGTGTATTCATTTTTTTGAAGTTAGCCTGTAATTATTTTTTCCTTGTTTAAAACCATCTGTTTTATTTTGAAATCTACTTTATTTTCTTGCCATTCAGAAGTTATGTATCTATACTGTTTTCTCTTTTTGTTTTGTAGTTGACATCATTATAATTGGTATCACTGGTTCTCTATTTTCATCTTGTAGGGTTGTTTCACTTTAAATAGTTCTGTTTCTGGATTGAGTACAGGGTGGTGGTGTCATGTATGGTAATCTCAGACTGTTGTAGGCTATTGTTGGTTCTCAATACAAAGAAAACCCTTTAGCATTTTTGTAAAGTT
>NW_006408531.1:2164200-2166614 GCF_000296735.1 Chrysochloris asiatica | reverse complement strand
TGACAGAGAACTTCCAGAGGCTAAAGTTGGATTCAGAAGAGGCTGTGGAATGAGGGATATCATTGCTGTTGTCCGTTGGATCTTGGCTGAAAGCAGAGTCACAACTATAGCACACATTATGAAAAAGGGAGTGGGGTCATATGTTCAGCTGGATTGAACAGGTAGATGTAGATCAATGTGAAAGTCAAGTTGGGCAGCACTAATTCCCAGGTGACTTGGCGATTAGGTGTATCAGTCAGGTCTTGTCTCTGGGGTAGGAAGGTAATGAGTTTTCCAAAAGTACAGGGTCCCCCTTCTCCTAGTAGAGTTAGCGGGGAAGTAGGAAAAGGCCTTAGTTCCACAGAAGAGTAACCACCCTGCTGGAGCTCTGTTATAGAAGCATTAACCCCAATAAGGCAGAAGGTAGAGGTTTGTTCAACATACACTCTCCCTTTAAATAGAAATCAGACACATTTATTACATGTGCCACTAAATATACTCAAATGTTTTCATCTGAAAGGAGAGAGATTAACACTGCCTTAATTAACCACAGCTTGAGATCTGAGAAGGAATTTAACTCCCGTTGTTCTCTAGGACATTACTTGACTGGTGTAGTGAGTCTAGGTTTGAGGCCCTTGAGTTTGAGAGCAGTGGGAGTTGTCAGCAGGATCTCCCAAGGTCCAGTCCACTTCTAACTGGGAGTCAGATCCATCTTTCTACATTTTGAGCAGGACATGATCTCTAGGCTGGAAGGAGTACAGATTACTGGCCAGGGGCTCTGGGCAGATGGGCTCCTCACTCCATCTGGGAAGGGGTGGGTTTGGCCCAGGGGTTGCATGATTATCATTACTTCATGGTACCTTCTAGGGTCCCACACTGCTTATGGAGTTTAATAAGGAAGTGGAAAGGGTACAAATCAGAATCAAAACCAACTCAGGATGCAGCAGTTCTCCAATCAGGACTCCTCTTGTCTGCCATACTGTAGGCACGCCTCCTCTTATTTGTTCTTTACCTAATCATTTTCCCTTCCTCAGATTTCTTAATTCAATATTGCATAAACAGTTAATTATCTTTTTAAGAAAATATTTTATTGTGATTTTGGAGAAATTTTGCATAGCAAATTAGGTTCTCATTTTACAATCTCTGGTAGCGTAGTGTTACGAATCGGGCTGCGAACCGCAAGGTCAGCAGTTCGAAACTACCAGCTGCTTTGCAGGAGAAAGAGGAGGCTTTCTGCTCCTGTAAAGATTTACAGCCTTGGAAACCCTGTTCAGGGCCACTATGGGTCGGAACCGACTCGACATCACTTAACAACAACAACAACAACAATACTTATTAAGAGTCCTGGTGTGGCGCTGTGGGCTAATGCGTTAGACTATAAAGTCATTTGAACTGCAAGGTCGGTGGTTCAAGCTCACCAGCTAGCTGCTCCTTAGAAACCCTATGCAGGGTTGTTATGGGTCAGAATTGACTCGACAGCACTTAACAGCAACAACAATACTTATTATTCAGGAACTACGGTGTGGCGCTATAGGATCAAAACTGGACTGCGCACTACAGGTTGGCGGTTCAAACCCACCAGATGCTCATCAGAAACCCTGTTACACAGGATCACTATGAGTTGGAACTGACTTGAAGGCACTTAACAACAACTACAATACCTATTATTCAGTGATTTTGGTTACACTATGCAAAATGTGTCAGCATTCTTGTTATTTTTATCTTGTTTGTTCTGTTTCCATTAATATGGTTTTCTTGGTTCCCTTCACGTTGCCAAATTGGTCTAGGGGAAATGCTGACTCTTAGGTTTCTTTTAGATGATTATAAAGAGGAGCAGAGTACTCCTGGGTGATAGTATCAATTTATGAGCCACTTTGTCTTTTGGTTGATAGGTGACCACCAGGAGTGGTTTGAGGGCCAAGTTAAAATTGTATCAGGGATTCCTCTAGTTTCTAGCAGTCTAAGAAATCTGTTCTTATTGTTCTACATTTGTTTTCCCTTTTCTTCCTGGTACCATCTACTCTCTCCCTAGTTGGAACAGTGAGTAGTGGTATCATCTAGTCGTAAAAGACTGTGGTTTGTGTAGACTATTTATTAGTCTTGTAGACTAGTTTCTTCTTTGAGTCTTTGATTTTCTGCTTTCTCTTTTGCTCCATACACCTAGAGACCAACAGTTTTTAAGTGGCCACCCACAAGCTTTTAAGAACCCAAAAGCTATACTCGTTGGAATGGAAAAAAGGGGGGAAATAATGTTAAGATGCTTGGCTGTCTTTTGAATCTTGGTTTCCCTGGCATACCATTATAAAATGGACACTGGAGGGGGAGAGAAAGGAATAGCCAGAAATATCACATAGAAAGCTTGTAAGTCCGTCTTCTGCCTATAACTGATTGGAATACCTAAAATGGGGCTACAACATGCCCAGTGAAGGAGGCTT
>NW_006408531.1:2156539-2163149 GCF_000296735.1 Chrysochloris asiatica | reverse complement strand
AACACCAGAGATGGAGGCAGAGATGATGCCGTGGAGAGATGGACTGGCTGGGGACTCTACACCCAGAGAGGGAGAGGGACTGTGTGCTGACGACCAGGGGACAGGCTTGTGGGGTATATCCTTTGGTTGGTTGGTGATACATGGAGGGGATTGTAACTATGGCAATGTAAGCTAATGTTCTTCCATGTAAACTATCACATAATTCACAATAAAACATTAAAAAACAAAACAAAACAAAAAAAAAACCAAAAGCTACTCACCAAACTAGGATGTAGGACATTTCTGTGTGTTGACTTGTACTCCATCACTTTGCTAAATCCTTCTATTAGATATAAGAGCTTTCTTACGGAATCTCTGAGATTTTCTATGTAAAGAATCACGTCTGCGAATAAATTTAGTTTTATTTCTTCTTTTTCAAAGTGGATAGTCTTAATTTCCTTTCTTGTCTTAGTACTCTGGATAGGGTTTATAATATTGAATAAAATATTGAATAAAAATGATAATGGTAATCTTCGTCTTGTATACTTTGTCAAGGGAAAGATATTAAAAATAACTGTATTTAACAATAAGAAAAAGATCTTGTATATCAACCTATGTAGTTACTATTTCTAGTTTTCTTCCTTCCTTTGGGAAGATCTGTATTTTCATAAAATAGCAAGTTTCTTCATTCAGACTGAAGAATTTCCTTTAACATGTGTGAGTCTGCTGGTAATGAATTCTTTCCGCTTAAGTATGTCTGGGAAAGTAGCTCATCTTCATATTTGAGGGATATAGTCACTTGATATAGCATGATCAGTTGACAGTTTGTTTTTATTTGTCCTTTTGAATTTTTTCTCTATATTACTTCTGATGTGAAATATTCTGTCACACTTATCTTTTTCTCTGTCTATGATGTGTCATTTTTTTCTGGCTGCTTTTAAGATTTCCTCTTTATCACTGACTCTCAGCAAATTGGTTATTATGTGCCTTGGGGTAGTTTGATTCATATTTTTCTTGTGATTTAGTTCTTTGAATTTCTCAGATCTGTGGGTTTTATTTGTTGTTGTTAGCTGCTGTCAATTAAGTTCTGACTCACAGTGACCTTATGCACAATAGAACGAAACACTGCCTAGTCCTGTGCCAACCTCATAGTCTTTGCTACACTTCAGTCCATTGCTGCTGCCACTGTGCCAGGCCATCTCACTGGGGTCTTAATCTTTGTCACTGACCTTTCCTTTAGCAAAAATAATGTCCTTCTCCAGGGACTGGTTGCTTGTGATTCTATGTCCAAAGGATGAGAGATGAAGTCTGGTCATCCTGGTTTCTAAGGAGCATTCTGGTTGTACTTCTTTCAATACAGATTTGTTTGTTTTTCTGGTAGTCGATGGTACATTTAATATTCTTTTCCAACACCATAACTCAAATGCATCAATTCTTCTATGGTCTTCCTTACTGTCCAACTTTCACATGCATATGAGTCTTTTGAAAATACCATGGCTTGGGTCAGGTTCACCTTAGTCCTCAAACACTTTAAAGAGGTCTTGTGCAGCAGATTTGCCTAATGCAATACATTGCTGAATTTCTTGACTGCTACTTCCATGAATGTCGATGGTGGATCTAAAGCAAAATGAAGTCTTTGACAACTTCAATCTTTTATACATTTATCATGATGTTATTTATTGCTTCGGTGGTGAGGATTTTTGTTTTCTTTACATTGAGGTGTAATCCATACTGAAATCTGTTGTTTTTGATCTTCATCAGTAAGTATTTTAAGTCCTCTTTGCTTTCAGCAAGGAAGGCTGTATCATCTGCATATCACAGAATGTTAAATGAGTCTTCCTCCAATCCTGATCCCACATTCTTCTTCATATAATCCAGCATCTCAGATTCTTTGCTCAGCATACAGATTAAATGCATATGATAAAAGAATACAATCCTGGTGCACACCTTTCCTGATTTTAAACAATTCAATTTTATCTTATTCTGCTTGAACGACTGCCTCTTGGTCTATGTACAGGTACTTCATGAGCACAATTAAGTGTTCTGGAATACTCATTCTCCATAATGTTGTAAGTAGCTTGTCATGATCCATGCAGTGGAAATTACTTACGTAGTCAATAAAGCATAGGTGAACATCTTTCTGGTATTCTCTGTTTTCAGCCAAGATCCATCCAATATCAGCTATATCATTTGCTTCACATTTGCCTCTGAATCTGGCTTGAACTTCTAGCAATTCCCTGTCAATGTACTGTTGCAGCTGTTTTTAAATTATGTTTCACAAAGTTTTACTTGAGTGTGATAATAATGATATTGTTCGATGATTTCTGCATTCTGTTAGGTCACCTTTCTTTGGAATGGGCACAAATATGGATCTCCCCCAATCAGATGACCAGGCAGTTGTCTTCCAAATTTCTTGGCATAGATAAATGAGTGCCTCCAGTGCTGCATCAGTTTGTTGAAAGGTTTCAATTTGTACTCCATCAATTCCTGGAGCCATGTTCTTTGCCAATGCCTTCAATGGACCTTGGATTTCTTCCTTATTGAATGATGCAGAAAGGGTCAAAGAATATGGGAGGAATACGCAGAGTCACTGTACCAAAAAGAGTACTTTTTGGTACACTGTACTTTTTGGTACAGTGACTCTGCGTATTCCCCCCATATTCTATGATGCTTTCTGCATCATTCACTATTTAGCCCACAGAATCCTTCAGTATTTCAAGTCGAGGCTTGAATTTTTTCAATTCTTTCAGCTTGAGAAATGCTAGTTTGTTATTATCTTTTGGTTTTCTAACTCCAGGTCTTTATACATTTCATTATCATATTTGACTTTGCCTTCTCTAGCTGCTCTTTGAAAATTTCTGATCATCTCTTTTACTTTCTCATTCTTCCATTTCCTTTAGCATCTCTATGCTAAAGGAATAGGAAGTCTCTCCTGCAATCCATTTTGGTCTTTCCCTTCTTTCTTGTCTTCTTAGTTTTCCAAATTTTTGAAGGTTAGAAAAATTTTGGTCATATGTCTTCAAATATTTTTCCATCCCTTTCCTCCTTTGGGGGTTCCAGTTATATATATTAAGTCATCTGGAGCTGTACCTAAAAAACTTACTTTAGCGTATTTTTGGATACTCTCCATTCCATTTCCCTATTGTTTAGCTACCTTCTTTCTTTGTTTGTCTTTCTCTCTTTCTCTACATACACATATGCACATATGTTCACATATATTATGGTTTTCTGAGTCTACTGAGATTAAATTACAAACATGATGTCCCACTAACTCCTTAATGCTTCAGTGTGCATTTCCTTGGGAAAAGGAAACTCTTCTAAATAAGAGTCTCTACACTCAGAAACACTATCCAGGGTTGCTATGAGTCAAGAGCGATTTAACAGCACTTAGCAACAATAATCATGTTTGAGATGTGATGTATTGTACTCAATATTTCAATTATCACTGAATATAATAATGAATGCTGAAAAACACAGTTTCATTAAATTAATCTCTTACATTTTAGCATTTTAATTTAGGGAGAGTTTTAAATTGATTGACTTATTAAAATCAGTGATTGATAGTTGACAAGGAAGTTATACCTTACAGGAAATATTCAACAATGAGGATCATGAAAGTGAATATCTATTATATGTAGTCAAAATATGATTAAAATGCAGTTTTATATTTTTAGAATAAACATTTGTAGGTTTGTTTCATCAAAACAATATTGAATCATTATTGTTTGCTTCAATATTGTTTTAATTTTATCATTTGAATGTGCAGATTGCTTTTAAATATATAGTTTTTAGACATAAAGAATAAGTGACATGCATACATTTAAGTAAGGTGTCCTGGTGGTAGAGTGGGTAAACACTTGACTACTAACTGAAAGGTTTAAAGTTCGAACCCAGCAGCTGCTTCATGGGAGAATGAGATGGCAATTTGCTTCTGTAAAGATTACATTCTAGGAAACCCCATGGTGCAGTTCTGTTTAGTCCTAAATGGTTACTATTCATCAGAATCAAATCCACACCATACAATAACAACATAGTTTATATTATAGTCAAGAGCATAACAATATAAAGCTATGAAGTGCCACGGAGCCGGTTCCGACTCATAGTAACCCTGCATACGGTTTCTGAGGCTGTAAATCTTTGCAGGAGTAGAGAGCTTCATCTTTCTCCCAAGGAGTGGTTGGTGAGCTAGAACAACTGACATTATGTTTAGCAGTCCAGTGCTTATCCTACAGAGCCACACAACAAGAGAGTCGAAATAATTTGTCATCAGTCCTGGAGTGCCATATATTTTCTTATTTTCAGGGTGGTCCAATTATTATTAAGTCAAAGAGATGCTGTGTTCGGCCCATAGATGAACCATGGACCTAGAAATGAATAGATTCTGGTCACATCTGTATTGTAACCAATTCTAAGTTGTGATTAACAAGGGGCATTTGTTTTGTCAATGTTTCTTTGTAACTAGGGATGCAGAGCTATGGCAAAAGGTCCTGTCTTTCATAACTCAACTTTGTCCATTACCAACTTGTAGAAGAATAAGGTTTAAAGAAATCAGCTGTAGCTGCCTGTTTTCAACACCCAAAGCTAGTGACGCAAGGAGAGGTCAGCCCAAAGATTCTTCCTCACACTTGAACACCCCAATAAGGAAAGGTGCCACAGACTAAAGGAGCTTCTGTCAGACTCTCCAAGGATTCCTCACCAAGATCATTATCACAAAGGGGAGATATCCTCAAGGACACACTTTGTGCTGTGAGTCTTTGTGTCCATGGTGCAGAGTTCAACCTGTTTTCACCATATCAACTTTTCTCTTAAACACACATTCATCGTTTGAAATGTGTTTGCATGTGTGTGGTACCAATATTGTCCTTTTTCATTTTCTTTAGAGTTGTGTAAGGATTGGGATCCATGAACTCATAGAAATTGTGAGTCATCTGTGAAGGAGGAATCAGTTCATCTGAAAACAGTGTGGAAGGAAAAAGTAAGACAAATAAAAATATGGAGTTGCAAGAAGTGGAAGAAATGGATGAAGAGAAAGAAAAAGAGAAGACAAGAAGGTCTCAACTTCAAAGTAAGACTTTTTGGTGTAAAAGTATATAGTTTCTTACTGTATCATTGAAATCAACAAAATATGGATTGGTTTCTTTCTTTCTTTTTTTTTTAAATTACTCTAGTTGGAAACTAATTTAATTATTCCTTTTCAAAATGAAAATCTAGTGGCTGCTGCCTCATCTATTACATGTAAAAGGTGTAACTTACTTGTTGCATTCTGTTTATGCTTTTCTCTTTCACTTTTATCAGTTCCTCAGCACAGGGCAATGGTGCAAAAGTAGTTTACCAGAAATGAGTCTTGAGTAACAATCTTAAAAGACTTTTGCAACTTGTTATGCAAAATCACTTTAGCAGGAAAACTGAGTTGCATTACAGAATGTTCTTCATATCCATTATATTGCCTCTCCACCAGATTTATTTTAAAGCCAGTCATTTCCTTTCATGAAGAACTTGAGTTTCTTTGTCTGTATACAGCCACCAGTGTATGCTAAATTTAAACCCCTTACAACAAGAATGCAAATATAGGAGAAGGAATTTTCATTTAATTGAGAAGTGGAATAAAATAAAAATACAAAGTGCTATTTAAAGAATTGTAGACAAGGGTCAATTTTTACTAATACTAGGTGTGGTGCTGTAGGTTCAGAACTGAACTGTGAACCATAAGGGTGGCACACCAGCTGTTTCCTTGGAAACACTATACAGGGTCACTAGGAGTTGGAACCGACTTGACGGCACTTAACAACAACAGCAAAATAATATAAACCAAAAAAAACTGAAGAAAAAATTTAATCAGTATTGAAGGATCCTATGGGGAAAATCCACCACTCATTCTTCAGTTTGTTGTACTGTGGTGGCTTGTGAGTTGCTATAATTCTGAAAGCTAATGTCACAGGTATTTTAAATACCAGCAGGGTCACCCATGGTGGACAGGTTTCAGATGAGCTGTCAGACAAAGAGACAAAGTAGATGAACTACTTCTGAATATTTAGTCACTGAAAACCTTATGAATTGCAGAGAAACACTGTCATATATAGTGCCAGAAAATGAGCCCCTCAGGTTGGAAGGCACTCAAAATGAGACTGGGGAAGAGCTGCCTCCTCAAAGTAGAGCTGACCGTGATAACACAAATGGAGCAAAGCCTGTGGAAGTAAAGCCCCCAGGACCTTCATTTGCTAATGGGGCACATGAAGAAAAACAGCTGTAAACATCCATTAATAATTGAAACATGGGATGTATGTAGCATGAATCTAGGAAAATTGGAAACTGTCAAAAATGATATGGAACACACTCATGAAAGCAGCAGTCAAGAAATAAAATGATATATTGCATTAGGCTAATCTGCTGCACAAGACCTTTTCAAAGTGTTGAAGAATAAACATGTCAGCTTGAGGATTAAGGTGTGCCTGACCCAAGCCATGGTATTTTCAATAACCTCATATGGATGCGAATGTTGGACAGTGAATAAGGAAGACTGTAGAAGAACTGATGCATTTGAGTTATGGTGTTGGAGAATATTGAAAGTGTCATGGGCTGCCAAAAGAACCAACAGATCTGTGTTGGAAGAAGTGCAGCCAGAGTGCTCCTT
>NW_006408531.1:2131679-2156380 GCF_000296735.1 Chrysochloris asiatica | reverse complement strand
GCTCAAGCGTGGCAACGGTAGTGAGGTTAGCCCAGGATCGGGCAGTGTTTCGTTCTGTTGTACATAAGGTAGCTATGAGTGAGTATTGACTCAGTTGCACCTAACAACAACAACAACAACAACAACAACAATGGGGAAAATGTTGAATGGTGCAGAAAACATGAAAAGTCATTTTACCAAAAAGAAATGGTTGATGTTCAACTATTTTAAGAGGTAACTTATGATCTAGAACCAACGGTACTGCAGGAAAAGGTCCAAACTGCACTGAAGGCACTGAAGAAAAACAAGGCACCAGGAATTGACAGAGCACAGACTGAAATTTTTCAACAAACTGTTGTAGCACGGGAGGCACGCACTCATTTATGCCAAGAAATTTGGAAGACAGCTTGCCTGGCCAACTGATTAGAACAGATCCATATTTGTACCCATTCCAGAGAGGTTAGAGGTGACCCAACAGAATGTAGAAATCATTGAACTATATCATTAATATCTCATGCAAGTAAAATTTTGCTGAAGATAATTAAAAGAACAGCTCCAACAATACACCGACAGAGCTGCCAGAAATTAGAGCTGGATTCAAAAAGAGGACCCGGATTTAGGGAGATCATTGCTGATGTCAGATGGATCTTGGCTGAAAACAGAGAATACCAGAGAGATGTTTATGGTGCTTTACTGACTATGCAAAGGCTTTCAACTGTGTGGATCATGACAAGCTATGGATAGCATTGTGAAAAATGGGTATTCCAGAACACTTAATTGTGCTCGTGAGGAACCTGTACATGGCACAAGAAGTACTTGTTAGAAAAAGGGGATACTGAATGGTTTAAAATCAGTAAAAGTGTGCACCAGGGTTGTATTCTTTCACCCTACTCATTGAATCTGTATGCTGAGCACTTAATCCAAGAAGTCGGGTTATATGAAGAAGAACGTGGCATCAGGATTGGAGGAAGACTCATTAACAATCTGCAATATGCAGATAATACAACATTGCTTGCTGAAAGTCAAGAGGATTTTAAATATTTCCTGATGAAGATCAAAGACCACGGGCTTCTGTATGGATTGCATCTCAATATAAAAAAGTAAAAATCCCCACCACTGTACGAATAAATAGCAGCATGTTAAATGGAGAAAATATTGAAGTTGTCAAAGATTTTATTTTGCTTATATCCACAATCAACATTCATGCAAGCAGTAGTCAAGAAATCAAATGACATATTGCATTAGGCCAATCTGCTGCACAAGTGGTCAAAACCAAAGATAATAGTTTGTGGACTAAGGTGCGCCTGACCCAAGCCATGGTATTTTCAAAAGCCTCATATGCATGTGAAAGCTGGACAGTGAACAAGGAAGACTGTTAAAGAATTGATCCATTTGAATTGTGGTATTAGAGAAGAATATTGAAAGTGCTGTGGACTGCCAGAAGAGCAAACAGATCTGTGTTGGAAGAAGTACAGCCGGAGTGCTCCTTAGAAGTGAAGATGGTAAGACTTCATCTCTCAGATATGTTATCAGAAGGGACCAGTTTCTGGAGAAGGACATTATGCTTGATAAAACGGAACATCATCAAAAAAGAGTAAGACTCCCAATGAGATGGAATGATACAGTTACAGCAGTGGGCGCAATTGTGGCAACAATTGTGAGGATGGTACAGGACTGGGCAATGTTTCGTTCTGTTATACATTGGATCGCTGTGAGTCGAAGCTGACTAACCACCACTACAACAAAATAATACAATTTATACCACTTGTTTTCTATCCCTCCTTGTGGACCATGCTCTGAAAAAAATAAACTTGCTAAACAAAAAGGAATTTTCTGTCCTATGAGTTATTTGTCCTTTTCTTTTAAAAGCAATTTTTCTAAGTTTATCTAGATTTTAACATTGAATGTTATTTGAATGCAAGTAATAGGATGAATAAAGCTCTTTGCTTTATAAAGTCCTTATTTTTTAAGATGGAAAGGGTTTGGACTCTTCTATGGTTTTCTGAAGTTACTCCTGGACTTGTTACTTGTTTAATGATTAAATACTTGGATTTCATATTGAACACTTGGATTTGAGTCTAGGTTCTTCTACTTACCGGTGCTAGAACTGTGAACAGGAGAATTGATAGCTCATTTTGTTGTCAAATGGGGTTGAGTAGTAACACCTCATAAATGTGTGATGAGAATGATATGAGATAACATATGTGAATGTAAGCACCATGCTTGGCAATTGTAACTGAACAATAATGATATTGGGTGTCTACAACATTGGTATTCGATTACGGGGTTTATATATTTTAGTAATCTAGAGCAGGGGTGGAATCTTTTTTCTGCCAAGGGCCGTTTGGATATTTATAACATCATTTGCGGGCCATGCAAAATCATCAACTTGAAAATTAGCCTGTTGTAATGTGGTGGCTGGAATTGCAGTTGCCTCGATAGGACTAGCCCAAAATGTTCTCACCCCTGATAATTATTTGACATTTGGATCTTGAACTCCAAGGAGCAGAAACTATGCTCTGTAAGGCTGTGAATGCTGAGTACTGATGAATTGTCTGCAGCACTGAAATACAGCCCTTCTCTCCTGTCTATAAACAACTGACGGCTTACTAGAAATGCAAATAGTTAAAACTCTAAAGATAAGCCTATCTACTTTACAAATTTATATATTTCTATAAATTACATTTTATATCAACAAGCTATGTAAAGTTACAGATTTGCCTGTAAATCTGAGAATATTTTTTGGTCTGAGTGTACGGGAGAAACATTTGCATCATGTCCCATACTATTTGGTTTCTTTATAAAACTAACCATTTGATTGAAATAAAGATATGATAATATAAGGGACCATTTTTGTATCGACTATGTTGTTGTTAAGTGCCATCGGTTCTGACTCTTAGCAACTTCTGTGTAGGGTTTACAAGGAGTGGCTGGTAGATTTGAACCACCAATCCTGTGTTTAGCAGTCCAGTGCTTATCCACAGTGCCACATAGATATAGAATTTCTGGAACTAGGATTTGGGGATTATTATCTAGTTACTAATTAGGGTCCTAATGGGACACAGATGATACATTCAAATTAGAGTAACTCAAAGAAAGATTATTTACAAGAGGACTATGTGGTGCTGTAGGATAAGTATTGGACTGCTAACTGCCCAGTCAGCAGTTCAAACCCACCAGCCACTTCTTGGAAACACTATACAGGGTTGCTATGAGTTGGAACTGACTGGGTGGCACTTAAAAACAACAATATTACAAAGTTTCACTATCCATCTCTCAGTTTATTTTTTGTAGTATCTTAAATGTTGCTTTGATGCTAGAAGGAATACACCACTGGTGTTTCAAATACCAGCAGGGTCACCCTATGGTGGACAGGTTTCAGCACTTTCCAGACAAAGAAGAAGAGGTTAGTGATGCACTTCCCCCAATTCTCTCTCTCTGCCATCTAGTCAATTCCAACTCATAGTAACCCTACATAGGGTTTCTGAAGCTGTAACTCTTTATGGAAGCAGAAAGTCTCATTTTGCCTCATCTTACTCCAACCTTGTAGTTCAAAGTTCAGTATTTATCCTATGGAGCCACTTCACTCCATAGGATTATAAAAGAAGTGTCCAAAAGTGATATGTCACTTGCTTTGGACATATCAGGAGAGATTAAGCACTGGTAGAAGACACCATGTTCTGTGATGGGGAGGTCGTGAGGGTAAAGGAGACTCTTGGTGAGATGGATTGGCACAGTAGCCCCAATCATGGATTTGAACACGGTGTCTATCATGAGGGTCAAGTAGGATGGGGCAACGCTTCCTTCTGTTATACATTAAGTTACCATGAGTTGGATTCAACTTGATGACATCTCTCTATCTCTCAATCTTTATCTATCTTTATCTATCTGGATATCTATCTAAAATCTATCTATCTATCTATCTATCTATCTATCTATCTATCTATCTATCTATCTATGGTACAAAAGTATGTGTAGGGTGACAGGAAACCATAATAGAACCCTGAGAATCATGAGTAAGTAGAAATATCTGGAACCAGGAAAGAGATAGAGTTAGGTAGAGCATATCACCTTATAGGAAGTGGTGTGGAATAAATTTCCTGACCTCATCCCCTGTCTCTGCTACCTTGACATAGTTCCCTTTTTGGCCAAAACAAAGGGAAGCCACAAAGCACAGGGGCCTGTTAATATAATCCTTTCAGATCAGCAGGCCCAGGACAATGAGCAGGGCAGAAGGAGGTAGAAACTGGAACTGCAGGAACAAAGAGAAGACATCAAGCATACATACTGATTCTATAAAACTCTAGAATTTATTTTCTCCTGTTATAATATTCATTGTTAGCAAATGTCTATAAAACAGATTTGTAGTTTTATACACATGAAGTAGATAAGATTCTTAAAGAAATTAAGTTTAAAGCTATTTTTTTATTCATGACGGTGATGGTGGTGGTATGCCATAGAGTAAGTTCTGACTCAGTGACGCTGTATAGGGTTTCCGAGACTGTAAATCTTTACGGGAGCAGAAAAATCTCTTCTTTCTCATGTGGAATGGCTGGTAGAATGAGGGTAACCACATACTTAAAATCACTGTTCTCTAAAAATAAAATATGTTCAAACCCTATTGAAACTAGATACATCTTCCTAAGTCTCATTGTGTCTGGATGCCTCTCTTACTATGCTAAATCCGAAACTCGAGTTCCAACAAACTCATTTCAACAATTTAATCATTTGTTCACTCGTCACTCAAAAATCTTTGAATGCAGTCTCCACTGTGTTAGGCTTTGAGTAAAACTAGCAAGTGAAACAATCATAATCCTTGCATTCTTCAAGCTTACTGTTTAGTAACTATGTGTTTTGAGCTACGTAGAGAACAAATAGAATAGCTATGTAAGTCTGTGTTCATAAAGGTAGTCATCAACAGCAACAGAATCACATGGCCATTAAATGTCCAGCTATAATCTTTAAACATGAAAATTAGAGACCTTGCTAAGCAGCCATTTATGTGCGAAAGAGATACAACATTTTTAGAGGCAGCATATTTACTCTCTGCTCTAGTAGGGTAGTGGATATGAATTGGGCTGCAAACCTGAAGGTCAGCAGTTCGAAACTACCAGCTCTTCCATGGGAGAAAGATGAGGCTTTCTGCTCCCGTAAAGATTTATAGCATCAGAAACTCTGTACAGGGTTGCTATGAGTCGGAATCGACTCAATGGCACATAACTTAGCTAACTTAAACAACAACAATAAAAAATTCTTCTTAGAAAGAAGAATCTGTATCATATTTTAGACTAGCCAGTTATTTAAAAAAAATTATACAAATATGATTTGTGAGACAAGACTGGGTGAGTACCAGGATCTAAGAAGAGCCATCCAACAGAAGTATTTGCCCCTATTCCCTCTATTCCTTCACTCTCTCTCTTTTTTTATGTACACAAAACACACGGGAATATATCATAGTTTAAACAACCAAAGGGCACATTCTGTAAGCCAGCCTCCTGCCTGTCAGCACACAGCTTTTCCCTCTCCATGAGTCTAGAGTCTCCAGATGCTCTGTCTTTCCATGCCATCACCTCTGCCTCCATCTCTGGTGTCGCTGCTTCTCTGGTTAGGATCCCACGCTCCACTCATGCTCTTTCCTCTTGTTGGGTCTAGGGTCCTCTGTTCCTGGAATGTAAGATTAACTACTCCCTCCTGTTTGTTAAGCATCTTCTATCTTTGTGCCAATCGCAATTAGTAATAACAACAATCACTATTGAATCAAAAGCATCCTATACCCATCTCCTTTCACCAGACCCATGTAGACAAGATGAAAACTATTCAGCGGGGATTCTACCCTTGCCACCTCGCTTTGAAACTAAACTCCCTCTTGAAAACTTGTAAGCCAGCCACTTTGTGCCTTTAGAGCGCTCCCACCCACCCATTTTAGGTAGTCAGTGTCTAAGTTGCTCATCCCTAACAACTCTGTGTACCGAGGGGATATGCTTGATCCCTGATGTGAAGACTCCTTCCCTCTTGGTTGGTATTTTGAGCAACTACATCCACAAGCAAAGGTCAAGTTCATCAAATTGCATTTACACTTGCTTGTTGTATCAAGCTTATCTTTCTCTAGTCAAGTTCTGATCATCAAGCCATCCAAGCTAGATCAAATGCATACTATCTGAAAGCTTGGGCATTCTTGCGTGCCTCCCCCTACTTCATATCAGCTGGACGCTTCACTCTCAGCTCTAGTCCCCAGGGGCTAGGTCAGTGTCCATAGGTCAGGGGTTCCTAAGTCTCCCCAAACTTCAGACCAACCAGTCCTTCCTCTTCTCTCTTTCATCTCAAGGTCTACAGGAGTCTATGGGACATGGCTGAATTCAGCTCATGTCTTCATTACTGTCTTTCCCCACTTCCATTCACAAGTAGACTAATGTGATCAACAAGGAGCTTACAATCCTGCTCATGTGTTCCCTTTGAGTTTCAGTCTTGGGAAGGAGTTTGTACTGAAGGGCTGGCTCTCTCTCTCTCTCTCTCTCTCTCTCTCTCTCTCTCTCTCTCCCTGTCTCTCTCTCTCCTGCTGGTCTTCCTTTCAAGAAGTAACTTCTGTTCCTTTAGCTGCTCTAGGTTGGTCTGCATGTGGAAATGTTTTATTCTACTCTGTCCAATACAGTCACTATAGTTACAGTGTATACCAAGTGCTTGAAATGTTGCTAAGAGACTGAGGAATTGATTTTTAATTTTAAGTTTAATTAATTTCTATGTAAATAGTCACATGTGGCTATAGTAACAGACAGTACAGATTTAGAACCTGATGTACTAGCTGGGGTTTGTTGACCACAAATTGTCTTATTTAAACCTCATTTCTCGTTTTAGTAGGATTAATAACTGGTATTCATTTATTCATACAACACCTTGTGTCTCGAAGGGTATCCAATAGAGAAGAATAAAAGATAGGGTAAACACATTCTCTGTCCTCAAAGGAGTTCACAAACTAGCATTGTGGTTGCTAGATCCTGTTACGTTATTTCCGATTCATAACAGCTTTATGTACAACAGAAGAAAACACTGCTCATTCCTGTACCATCTTCACATTATTCCTATGTTTGAACCCATTGTTGCAGCCACTATGTTAATCCATCTCATTAAGGGCCTTCCTTTTTTTTTCACTACCCTCTACTTTATCGAGCATGATGTCCTTTTCCAGAAACTGGTCCCTCCTGATAACATGTCCAAAGTACTTGAGACGAAATATCACGATTCTATCTTCAAAGATTTATTCTGGCTGTACTTCTTCCAATACAGATTTGTTTATTGTTCTGGTAGTCTATGATATATTTCATATTCTTTACCAACACCATAATGCAAAGGCGTCAATTCTTAGTCAGGTCTCCTTATTCATTGCTAAGCTTTTACATGCCTACGAGGTGATTGAAAAGGCACACTGTAGTCCTCAAAGTGGCATCTTTGCCCTTTAATACTTTAAAGAGTTATTTTGCAGCAGATTTGCCCAACTCAACACACCAGTTGACTTCTTGACTACTGCTTCCAAGAACATTGATTTTGGATCAAAGAGAAATGAAATTCTTGACAATTTCAGTATTTTTTCTGTTTATCATGATACTATTTATTCATCCAGTTGTGATAATTTTTGTTTTCTTTACATTGGGGGGTAATCTATAAAGATGGCTGTTACCTTTGGTTATCATCGGTAAGCGCTTCAAGTCCTCTTCACTTTCAGCAAGCAAGGTTGTGTCATCTGCTTATCTCAGGTTGTAAATGAGTCTCCTGATGCCTTGTTCTTCTTCATATGGCTCAATTTCTCAGATTATTTACTCAGCATAAAAATTGAATCAGTATGATGACAAGATACAACCCTGACACACAGCTATCCTGATTTTAAAGCTTTCACCATCCACTTGTTCTGTCTCAATGATTGCTTCTTAGTCTCTGTATAGGTTTCTCATGATCACAGTTAAGTGTTCTGGAATTCCCATTCTTCACAATGTCTTCCATAGTTTGTTATGATCCACACAGTTGAATCCATAAACTAGCATGAAGAAGCTGTGATTAAAACACAGTAGGAAGTCCTGGTGTGGCGCTGTAGGATATGCACTGGACTGTTGCATGAATAATTTCTTTTAGAAAGATCAGCACAAGGCTGGTTTCAATGACTTGAATGTTAAATATATCCCAACTGTTCGACTTCTCTGACACTACACCACTCAATGTTGTTCTTGTTGTTAAATGCCATCAAGTCAGTTCCGACCCATAGCAGCCCTGTATAGGGTTTCTGAGGAGCGACTGGTGAGCTTGAACCACTGACCTTATAATTCAAATAACTTTTCCGTCTGGTGCATTTACCCACAGCACCACACTAGGACTCCTATACCACTCCACAGTCCTTGATATCAGCCACCATTCCTCCATTCCCTCAAGTCACAGGGTTCTGCAACAAGTTGCTGTCTCACAAAACTTACAACTGTCAAAAGAAATGGCTCACACAATTGTAGAGGCCAGCAGGTACCACATTTGTAGTTCAGAGATTAGTCTGGAGGAATCTTCTTATTCAAATCCACAGGTCAGATGACAGATGGGCTGAAAGTCCCAAGAACTGGAGATCACACTAATAAGCCAAATGCCAGATCCAGGACAAGAGAGTAAGCTTTTCCAAAGCGTTATTATAAATTGGAATCAGACCAGCCTCCCAAGGGAATCTAAGGGTGGTGAGTTGAGTCACACCCTCTAGTAAGGTGCTGCAGTTGTTAAGTGCCATGGAGTCATAGCAACCCTGTATAGTAGGGATGGGGAGTCTTTTATCTACCAAGGACCATCTGGATATTTATAACATCACTTAATATAAATTAATGTTGCTATGAAAAAAGTGACTCTGTACATGGTTTCTGAGGACCACCTGGTGGTAGCTTTAAACCACCTTTTCACTCAACAATCTCATTCAAGAGATCTCTCCTTACCTGGTATAGATGTCATGGTTCTTCATTAAAATCACTCCTCACTCCACCTTGTCCCACTGTAGGTCATAGTCACCTCACAACTCCAGATTCTGGTTGAATCTAGACCTCATTCTAGTATTATATGCACCCAATAAGTAAATAAGGCTGGTGAGGACCACGACTATACTAACTGCTTCTATTTGTATTCGTGATCATCAACCACAAATGGGCACTCAGAGCTGCTCACAAATATGACTGTATTTTCAAAATCCATTTACTCTCTCTGTCCTAGATGACTATTTCATACTTTATTCTCTCACTCCTTAAATCTCTAACACCTCCTACATGCAACTGATGATCTTGCTTTCTATTTGATTAATAAAACATGTTACTGCCTCCGAATTCACCAGTGTCTATCTATGCCCATGTGTTCCTCCTCTTCTCCTGATATCAGGGATGAATTCTCTTCTCTTATTGAACCCCAAGTTTTCATTAGTGATTGAATCACATCTTCTCATATCCACTGAAGAACAGTGTTCCAGCAAGCATCCTTGTTTTCTCCTGCATCAGCACCTTCCTTCCCTTCTGAGCATAAAACATGGATGTCTTCTAATCAACAAACCAACTCTCCCTTGACCACACATTCTCTTTTGCTTCTGCCTTTTCTGGGGTATCCATTTACTCTCTTTTCATTCTCTGGACCCACTCCAATCAAGCTTTGGTCACCACACAGCAACACAACTCTTATCAAGATCACCATGGATCTCAATGTAGACAAACCCTGTGCTTGATTTTCAGTCCTAAATTTGCCCTTACATTAAAAGACATTTAGAATCCCTGGGTGGTGCAAATGGCTAATGCGCTTGCTGGCAACTGTTGCTAGCAGCAAAGTTGATGGTTCAAGTCTATCAAGAGGTACCTTGGAAGACAGGCTTGGAGATCTACTTTCCAAAACACCCTAAAGCTATTGGAACCTTATGGACTACTGTTCTATTCTGGCAAACATGGGGTAGCATGAGTCAGAATTCATCCAATGGCAACTTGTCTTTTAAAGTATCATTTGAGAATTACTCATTCTGTTTTGAAACATCTTCATTTGTTCCCAGAACACTTAGTATACTTCCTATCTGTGGTGCCCTGAATTTATTTGATATGGCTTTTCTATCCAAAATCTTCATGATTCCCACCAAGTGATTGAGTGAGACCATGCAAATAATGTATACAGGACTCTAAGGCTGGGACTGGCTAGTTTTGACCTCCTGGTGGTGGCTCATGGTGTGCGTGGAGTCGGTTCCAGCTCATAGTGACCCTGTATAAAGTTTCTGAGGCTGTAAATCTATACGGGAGCAGAACGCCTCATCTTTCTTCTGCGGAACCGCTGGTAGTTTCAAACTGTTGACCGTGAGGTTAGCAGCCCGACTCGTAACCACTACGCTACCAGAGCGCCTAAGTTTTGCCCTCCAGCTAGGTTCAAAAAAAGCCACTTCAGAAGCAGAGACAGAAGACCCCAGAACCATCAAGAAGGAATAGCATGAGTGACACCTGAGATTCCTACCCAGAAAAACAGCAATGGCAGAGGCTACAGCAAGAGGCGGCAGCTTTGGGCTCTAGGTCCATGGACTGAGAAAAGTGGAGTGCCTACAGGAAGGAGACTGGCTTGCAGAATGTGCCCTTTGGGCATTCACAGACTGGCTAAAAGAGCTTTGTACATTTGCTTGAGCAGGGCAGGGGCCAAGGGACCACATGGCTGAGAGGCTGAAGACAAGAGTGAGGCGTGCCTGCAGTATGGAAGATAAGAGGAGTTCCTGACTCGAGAACTGCTGCATCCTGAGTTGGTTTTGATTCTGAATTGTTCCCTGTTCACTTCCCTAATAAACCCCATAATCACAAGTATTGTTATGAGCTCTGTGTGGCCACTGCAATGAATTGTCAAACCCAGATGTGAAGCAGAGAGTGCTGTGGGAGGGATGGTTGGTGTCAGAATAGGGTCAAGAAAGTTGGAGGGTGGAAGCATGTCTGACCTCTGCTTTATAGGAACGGGCCTTGGGCTGACTTTATCTTTCTTCCTTGTGAAGTCAGGGAGGTCAGAAGTGGGTCCCATGTGGTTTTTGCACTATCTCACTCAGCTGATCATCTCTTTCTTTTTTTCAAATTCTTCTTCCTAACTTCTGAATTTTGGAGTCTCAGGACTCAGACCTCACACATCTAAATTCCATTATCAAAGCATCTATAGCTGCAGACTTACAAATTTATATCATCATCCTAGACCTTGTCTCTAAATTCCAGACAAATCTTCCAACTTAACAGATCCTTACAGATGTCTGATAATTGCTCCAAACTTAAAGTGTCCAAACCAGAACTCTGAATTCTCAGGGAGTTTCTCTTCACCCCATATTTGCATCCGCAATGCTTCTCACCATATACTCCCCATCTCAGCAAAAAACATCTTTTCTTGTATTTGCTCAGAGTGAAACTCCTATTCTCTCGTATCCTATACAAAGCGACTCAGCATGTCCAGCCAGCCCCTCTTTTAGAGCATATGTGGAACCCCATCACTTCTCACCAACCCCAATACTATGGCTTCCTAACCGGTTGTCTGGCTTCCATCCTTGTCTCCATTCAAGCCCTAACACAAGAGTGAATGAAGAATTCACTTCCCTGCTAAGAACCCGGTCCCTGCTAAATAATTTAGTGTGGTCACCAAGGTCCTACATGCTCTGCTCCCCACCTTCCATCCCACAGTTTCTCACTCCCCTTTGACACTGCCTCCTTGCTCCTTCCCCAAGACACCAGACATGCTCAGGGCCTTCACACCTGCCATTAATCCACATCAACACAACAGGACTCCACACCTATATAGTAGGATACAATATTACAATAAGTTGTCATGTTTCCCTGGGTCCTCTAGGTTGCGTTAGTTTCTCAGACATTGCTTGTTTATGATTATCTTGAAAGTTTTCCATGGTGCCAATCAGATATTCTGTAGGATACCCCAGTATTAGAATTTATTTGTCAGATATTTTTCTCATGATAAGACTGGAGTTACGGGTTCTTAGTAGGAAGAATACAGAGGAAGTTATCATTTTAATTACGTTATCTAAAGGTGAAGTCCTGGCGCTGTGGGTTAATGCGCCAGATCACAAAGCCGTCTGAACTGCAAGGTTAGCAGTTCAAGCTCACCAGCTGCTCCTTGGAAACCCTATACGGGGTCGCTATGGATCGGAACCGACTCGACGGCACTTAACAACAACAAAGGGCTCTGGTGGCAGTGGTTGTGTGCCACCATGTCAGTTCCAACTCTTAACAACCCTGTACAGGATTTCCGAAGCTGTAAATCTATATGGCACAGAAACCCTCATCTTTCTCCCAGGCAGCAGCTGGTAGATTTGAACTTCTGACCTTGAAGTTAGCAGCCCAGTTCATAATCCACTACTACCAGGACTCTTTATCTCAAGGGTTGTTGTTGTCGTTAGAGTTGATTCTGACCCATAGCAACCCTGTAGAATTTCTGAGGAGCAGCTGGTGAGCTTGAACCGCCAACCTTGCAGTTCAAACTGACCTTGCAGTGCAGCGCATTAACTCACAGTGCCACACCAGGACTCCAGCTATATTAGTTATAACAGTTGGTATTGACACTGATCATCTGGTTGAGGCTTATTTGTTCACTTTAAAGGGATTCCCGCCCTGAAACCCTTTTGAACAGTATGGAAGATTTGTCTTTTCTTATCCGTTCATTTATTAATTCAATCATTTATTTATGTTAGTATGGACCCATTGTTGTTGTTGTTAAGTGCCATCAAGTCAGTCCCAATTCATAGCCACCCTGTATAGGGTTTTTGAGGAGTGGCTGTTGGTTTTGAACTGCTGGCCTTTTGGTAAGCACTCCAAGTGCTTACCCTACGATGCCACACCAGAACTCTGTATGAACCAATAGGCATTATTTATATTTTGGGCTATAATTCCATACCAGGAGTCCTGGTGTCATGCTGCAGGTTAATGCGCTGGAATGCAAGGTCGGTTGAACCACACGGTCAGCGGTTCAAACTCACCAGCCTCTCCTTGGAAACCCTACATAGGGTGGCTATGAGTGGAAACCGACTCAATAGCACTTTACAACAATCCCATACCACTTTGTTTGCTCAAATTGTTCCAGCTTTGGACATTGGAGTTTTCAGTTGGCTCTTAAACAGTTCTTTGCCTTGTTTGTTTATTCATTCAGTCATTTATCTATTTTTAGCACTTCCTTAGTTTCAGCCTCCGCCCTATTTTTCCAGGTATTTATCACCCACTATCTGAGACCTGGTAGCGTAGTGGTTACGAATTGGGCTGTGAACCTTAAGGTCTGTGGTTCGAAACTACCAGCCGCTCCGCGGCAGAAAGATGAGGCTTTCTACTCCCGTAAAGATTTACACCCTCGGAAACCCTGTACAGGGTCGCTATGGGTCGGAACCGACTCGATGGCTCTTAACAACAACAACAACATCTGAGACCTGGAGCCCTGATGTGGTACGGTAGGATAAGCACTTGACCCTCGTTCGATTTGAACTACTATGTATGCTGAGGGTTTAAACTCACCAGCCGCTCCTCGGAAACCCTATACAGGGTTGGTATGAGCCGGAACCGACCGGAAAGCACTTAACAGTTAAGTCCAGAGACCTGGACTTCTGATGTAGCATTGTAAGATCAGCACTGGACTGGGAAACACAAGGTTGGTGGTCCGCTCCTCCGAAACCCTATCCAGGGTCTCTAAGAGACACATCGACTGGATGGCACTTAACAACACACATATATACTTTGTTTCTCTCTCCACTGGAATGCCAGCTCCGTGAGGGCAAAATCTGGGCAGTTTTTACCTCGAGTTTGTCCTCAGCACTTGAGCGGACTCTCAATTGGTAGCTGGTTGCAAGACTGAGTGACTCTGGCTGGTACCAAGAGCTGAGAGGGTTGGTTTAGGCCGGCGCTTGGGTTCTGGGAAGGTGGCGCTCAGACAGGGTGGGCCCATCGCTCGTCCCCGCCAACCCACGGGTCTCCGAGGTGTCTGGGTCCACGCCTCTCGCAGCTCGCCCGCGGTAGGAAACAGTACCGCACGCTGAAGCCAAGCAAAACGCCCCGACGGCAGACGTCAGCGATGCCGGGGGAGTCCCTGGGAAAGTCCGGAGCCTCGGTCCCGCCCGGAAACTGGAGAGGCCAGAGCGCGAGGATACACGAGCGCGGGCCCGGGTCTCCCGGAGTCGGCGCGCCCACTAGCGGGGCGGGGCCCTGAGCTGTCGTCAGGGCGGGGCCAGGCGCCTGGTTGCAGTCGCTTCCTAAACTGCGGGGCTTGGGCTGCCGCGAGGAGCCCAGTCTGCGTGGAGTTGCCGGGGAGCCGGAGCGCTGGAGCGTCGGGAGTCGCCCCCCAGGTTCCCTTCCCATCGCGGCTGCTGCGCGGGACGGCACCAGGCAGGAGGGGCTTCTCGGCTCGCACGCTTGGCGCAGCTCCGGGTTAGTTTGTATCTCCTGTCTGTCCTAGTCTCTCCTCTCCCAGACAAGGGCTAGGAGTGCGCGAAGAGCTCGCGCCCCTGGGCATCGGCCGGATCCTCGCCCTCTCGGGGACTGGAGGCTGTGTGGTCCGCGGAATTTCGACTTTGCCGGGGTCCTCACGCCGCCTCTTTGCACTTCAGGGGTTCTCTTATTTTCTCGTGTAGCGAAGTCTTTCTATCCCATCTCCACCCCCCACCCCCACCCCCTACACACGGGAACGAGGGATTGAGCATTTCATAGAACTGATTTATTCCAGAGATATCTATTGATAGTTTGTCCTCAGCCAGCATCCATCTAAGATTACATGTGTCTGAAGTCAAAAAACTGGAGCTCTTTTGAGTGAGTGGGGTCGCAACTTCTATAGGATCACCTCTCCACTTCCTATTAGGGTGTACTTTTTCAAAAACACCAGAATGGGTTTGTCTTGACTTCAACTTGACAATGACGCAGGAAATACGGAGAAATTGGTATGACTTTGAAACACTTCCTTCCAAACCCACGCAGTCTTTTTTTTAGAAGAAGAAAGCGAGAAGCGTGGCGGCGCCTCGGAGCAGCACACCTTCCCGGAGCGGGAATTCTTTCATTTTGTAGACTCCGCAGACACTAGTTTAGAGCTATCTCCACTTCCTGTGCTTATCACGCACCGTTCTAAGCTGTTTCTCAGCAATGGGAGGAGTTGTTATTTTCACAGGGACATCCAAAAATGAGTCACAGAGCTGATCTACTAACTGTGAGACTTTGTTAATAAACTTTTTCAAAGTGAGGTCTGCATTTAAAACAAAATGCCAGATGTGAAATGTATGCGCTCACTGCTAATCTGGGGCGGTGGTGTAGGAAGTAGCATTTCAAGTTTGCTGATTCATAAAGAGCTTCATGGTACAACATACCAGCTGGGGTCACTGGGCTGCTCGAAGATAACCCATTTAAATCATGTGCTTTGCCACAGAGGCCAAGAGAAAATTAATTTCATTATTTGATCACCATTTTCCTCTGATTCAAAGTATTTTGGACAGTGAGAAAGCAACAGTACAGGTTTTGAGAAAGTGGATGCCAGTTGGAGCTGAAAAGAAACCGTTTGAAGACACGTTTTACTGCAGCTGGGTTGTAAAGTCTTAGAAAAGTACTAGCTAAGGGACTATTACGGATTGAATTGTGCCCCTCTCCCAACAACAATTGTGAGGTTGGCCCAGGACCGGGCAGTGTTTCGTTCTGTTGTGCATAGGGTCGCTATGAGTACCGACTCCATGGCACCTAGCAACAACAACAAATAAGTGTTGGGACTTCTGGTATGATGCTTTAGGATCAGCACTGGACTAAAAACCACAAGGTAGGCAGTTCAAACCCACCAGCCGTTCCTTGTAAATTCTATACCAGGTCACTATGAGTCAGAATCGACTGGACAGCGCTTAACAACAGCAGCAAATACGTGTAAATCCTAGCCTGCAGTTATAATCCCATTTGGGAATGGGCTGTATTGGTTATGTTAATGAGACAGGTATAGTGTAAAGTGCATCTTGAGTCAGTCTCTTTTGAGATATGTTGTTAAGTGCTGTCAAGTCAGTTCCGACCCATAGTGATCCTATATAGGTTTTCTAAGGAGTGACTGGTGGGTTTGAACCACCAACCTTGTGATTCAAACGGACCTTGCAATCCAGCGTGTTATCCTGCAGCACCATGCCAGGACTCCTCTTTCAAGATATAAAAGAGATTTAAAAAGCAAGCTAGCAAGAGGAGATGAGACAGGCTAATGCCAAATCACATGGAGATCTCCAAGGAACCAGAAAAGAGACTGAAGACACAAGGACCAGAGCAGATAGAGAAAGTCTTCCCCAAAGTTGGCACCCTGAATTCAGAGTTTTAGCTTCCTATGAAGAAATAAATGTGTTTGTTAAAACCATCCACTTATGGTATTTCTGTCATTAGAGAACTGCATTAGAGAACTAAGAGACTCCACTATCTCCACAGCAGAGAAAGAGAACATTTTCTGTGTTCTGAATTCAGCCACAACATTTAATTGGCACCTTCTCTGTGCCAGACTCTTCACTAACTTCTGATGCTAAAGCATGATAAGGCAGGATTCTGCCACCAAGAGCCTTAAAAACTAGTGGAGAAAGATGGGAAATTCAATATAAGAAGGTAAGCATTATGAATCTCTACATGATATGACTAATGTTTCCAAACCACTGGGATTGGGAATGGACTGGATCATTGCTAGAACTAAGGTTTTGATGTTATTCATCTGCTTTTTTGTTGTTATTATTCTTGCGTGCCATTGAGTTGGTTCCAACTCACAGAGACCCTGTATAGGGCTTCCAAGGAGCGGATGGTGAGTTTGAAACAATGACCTTGCAGTTCAAACCTACCTTAATATTTAGTGCTTATCCTAAAAGGCCATACCAGGACTCTTATTTTTCCTTTGTAGGCAACCTATATTCTCATTCAATATCTGAGTTTAAAATACATTCATTAGAAAGATGTAGTTTTAAAGTTTTAAAAATCATATTTATGTTTGTTGTTGTTGTTACTTAAGTGCCGTAGAGTTGGTTCCAACTCATTAGCGACCCAGTGTAGAGTTTCTGAGGAGCCAACTGGTCGTTATTTGATAATTATGTTAAAATAAACTCAACCTTTATTTCACCAGACAACTGCAGGTGCTTTTAGAAATATATAATTTTTTAAAAATAAAGTGACTAATGACTTATAATAAGTATTTTCTAACACATTATGGTTGTTTGAATCAAAATGAGTCAGTCCACTGTGGCACAGTTTACTGTTGGACACTTTTGAAACTGATGCCACCGTGTATTAAAATTACCAATTATGTAAGCTATCCAATTAGTAAGGAAAACTGTCACGTTTGAAACAACTTTACTGTAATTTCCATACTTAATCCCTTCCTCAAGGATCTCATGGCTCTTTTTCTATGAGCCAGAATTGAGTGTGTTATTCATCACTGGACTCCCTAAACTTGGTATGAACTTGACTCTGGTTGTTGTTATTAAGTGCAATCAAGTCAGTTTCGACTCATAGTGACCCTGTATAGGGTTTTCGTGGAGCAGCTGGTGTGTTTGAACCATGGACCTTGTGGTAAATGTTTGTTATTAAGTGGTGGATTTGAACTTCCGACCTTGATGTTCACAATCCAGTGCTGATTCTACAGTGGCACACCAGGACTCTGGTAATGGTGGTTGGTTCCGACTCATAGCGACATAAGTATTTGATTGAATAATGAACCTTAAGGTAAGAAGAGGAATCTGTCTGTAAGATGGAGGGGTAGGTGAGCAGAAGAAACCGCATGTGCAAAGAAGGAAACAACATTTTCTGGACAAGGAACATCTAGCTGGCTCATGATGAGGCGTGGGAATAGGGCTGGAGAATGAAGCTGATAAGACGGGCAAGGGGCCAGATCCCAACGAGCAGTGCATCCTGTAGGCGTGGTGAATCGATCCTTTAGAGAATTTTAAGCAAATGAATGAAGTTGTGAGAAGAGTGTTTGAAAATACTAATTTAGAACCATGGCGAATAAATTGAATCAGTGATGCTGGCTTTAGGGTGATACCGTGGAATTTTCTGTGATCGTTGTTGTTAAGTGCCATGGAGTCAGTTCCGACTCATAGCAACCCTATATATGGTTTCCAAGGAGTGGCTGGTGGGTTTGAACCACTGACCTTTCAGGTAGCAATGCAGTGCTTATCCTACAGCGCCATATCAGGACTGTAATAGTAGAGATGGGAAATCCAGGAAGGCTTGAATTACACAGTGACAATGAGAAATGGAAAAGAAGGAATGAACTGACATGTTTCTGAGGTAGAACCCAGTCAAGTATTTAGAAGTGGACAGCAAGGGAGATGGAGGGGTTAAAGTTGCCTCCCAAATCTCTAGTTAATAAGTAGGATATGAATACAAGTAGAAGAGTAGACTTAGAGTAAAGGACCATGAGGCATTCACATAGAAAGCCCACTGCCTTCAAGGGGATGCCCTAAGAGGCAGTTCTGTTCTGCCCTATGGGACTGCTGTGGATGCTGCCTCACTGAGTGAATGCATGTTTTAAACAGTATAGCAAACAACTCTGAGTCATTCTCCTTATTCCAACAATATTCTCTCATCCAGGAATAGCTCTAATACATAAGGCTGTACCCAGTGATGGTATTGTACTGCATGGCGTCCTTCACTGCCACTCCCAAGATACAGCCGTTGGCCTTTGAATAAGCCTGAATCAATCAGAACATTTCTCTTAGGAACTGAAAACTTAAATGGAGACTCACAGTGACTAAATGTTCCCAAAGCAATAGCTGGCATTTCTAGAGCTACCCTGGTCACTGTCCTTTCCCAATCCCTAATTGCCCAGCACTAGTTAACTCTAGACATCTTATACCATGCCAGTTACTGAAAAGTTGATCTGATGCCTATCATGGCAACCCCATGTGGGTCAAAGTAGAAATGTCCCCGGTAAGGTTCTCAGTGATTGAGTTTTTGGATATAGACTGTCAGCTCTTTCTTCAGAAGCACCTCCAAACTCTCAGTAAGTAGCTGAGCACATTGTTTGTATCACCCAGGGATTCTTTATATACGCTCATTGTTTTACTGTTAATAACATCTGTAGTATCTAGTGCAGAAGCAAAGGGCTAACCATGGCTCTGAATCTGTACAGTGTTAAGTGGTGGAAGAAGCACTAACAAGTGCAGGTAGATAATGAAAGAAGTCAGCTGTTACATTCCTAACCTGTGATCTCACTTGTGGGACCTTTGTTGTTCTGGTTCAATGATCCTGATCCTGTGGTGTCTCCCCTGTGTTTTAGATAGTGACTTGGCAAAGTGATTGAGGTTTCTAGGGTTCTGATCTGCTTTCTATATGCAGTGTTCAGGTAGATTTCCTTTGACCCTGATAAAAATATTTTTGATGGGCAAACCTCTTTCCCCCAAAAAATATCCGACCCCCACTCTATTATTCTCTTGGCTTGATGATTGAACCTATCCTGACTTGGATTAATACCTTGACTTGGGCACAATCTGGTTATCTTTCCCTCAACAGCCTCTACTTTGAAGTACTTCTGTATCTAAACTGAATCAGCACATTGACTTAAAGTGAGTTAAAAGATTGAAGTTTTAAAATGTTTCAATGCCGAAAACTTCACGTTTTTAAAAAAAATTTCTCCATGCATGAATTAAATTAAATTCACCACTCTCTTGTCAGTTAGTTGTACTGTGGTGGCTTTTGAGTTGCTGTAATTCTGGAAGCTATGCCACCGGTATTTTAAATACCAGCAGAGTCACCTGTGGTGGACAGGTTTCAGATGAGCTTCCAGACGAAGACAGGCTAGAAAGAAGGAGTGACGAACTACTTCCGAATATTTAGTCACTGAAAACCTTATGAAGAGCAGAGAGACACTGTCAGAAATGGTGCCAGAAAAAGAGCCCCTCAGGTTGGAAGGCACTCAAAATGTAACTAGGGAAGACCTGCGCACTCAAAGTAGAGTTGACCATGATGATACAAATGGAGTAAAGCCCGTGGAATTAAAGCCCACGGGACCTTCATTTACTGATGGGGCACAACTCAAAACGAAGAGAAAGAGCTGTAAACATCCATTAATAATTGGAACATGAAATGTACGAAGTATGGGTCTAGGAAAATTGGAAATTGTCAAAAAATGAAATGGAACACATAACCATCAATATCTTAGGCATTAGTGAGCTGAAATGGACTGGTATTGGCCATTTTGAATCTGACAACCACATGATTTGCTATGCCAGGAGTGACAAATTGAGGAGAATGGTCTTGCATTCATTTTCAAAAGAACATATCCAGATCAGTCATGAGGTACAACGCTGTCTGTGATAGGATAATATCCATGCACCTTACAGGGAAGACCAGTGAATACCATTATTATTCAAATTTATACACCAACCACTAAAGCCAGTGAGGACGAAACTGAAGAATTTTATCAACTTCTTCAATCTGAAATTGATCAAACATACAATCAAGATGTATTGATCATTACTGGTGATTGGAATGCAAAGGTAGGGAGGCAAAGAAGAAGTATCAGTAGTTGGAAAATATGGCCTTGGTGATAGAAATGATGCTGGAGAATGCATGATAGAATTCTGCAAAATCCATGATTTGTTCATTTCAAATACCTTCTTTAGATAGCATAAGAGATAATTATACACACGGACCTCACCAGATGGAATGAATACATAGAAATCAAATTGACTACATCTGTGGAAAGACATGATGGAAAAGGTCCATATCATCAGCTAATCAAGGCCAGGGGCAGATTGTGGAACAGACCATCAGTTGCTCATATACAAAGTCAAACTGAAGCTGAAGAAAATGCAAACAAGTCCATGAGAGACAAAATATGACCTTGAATATATCCTACCTGAATTTAGAGCTCATCTGAAGAACAGATTTGATACATTAAACTCTAAAGACCAAAGACCAAAAGAGTTGTGGGATGACATCAAGAACGTCATACATGAAGAAAGCAAAAAGTCATTAAGAAGACAAGAAAGAAGGAAAAGATCAAAATGGATGCCAGAAGAGACACTGAAACTTGCTCTACAGTGTAGAGATGCTAAAACAAATGGAAGAAATGAGGAGGTCCATGAGCTGAACAGAAAATTTCAAAGGTCAGCTCGAAAAGACGAAGTCAAATATTACAACGAAATGTGCAAAGATCTGGAGTCAGAAAACCAACAGGGAAAAACACGCTCGGCATTTCTCAAGCTAAGGGAACTGAAGAAAATAATTCAAGCCTTGACTTCCATTAGTGAAGGATTCTCTGGGCGAATTATTGAATGATGCAGAAAGCATGAAGAGAAGATGGAAGGAATACACAGAGTCACTGTACCAAAAGAAAATGGTTGATGTTCAAACATATCAAGAGCCAATGATACTGAAAGAAGAAATTCAAGGTGCATTGAAGGAATTGGCAAAGAACAAGGCACCAGGAATTAATGGAATCAAAATTGAAATCTTTCAAGAAAGTGAGGCGGCACAGGAGGCACTCACTCATCTCTGCCATGAAATTTGGAAGACAACTATCAGGCCAACTGATTGGAAGAGATTGTATTTGCGTCCATTCCAAAGAGAAGTGACCCAACGGAATGCAGAAATCATCGTAAAGTGTCTTTGATATCCCATGCGAGTAAAGTTTTACTAAAGGTAGTACAGAAATGGCTGCAAGATAGTTTGACAGAGAACTTCCAGAGGTTCATGCTGGATTCAGAAGAGGCTGTAGAATGAGGGATATCATTGCTGATGTCCGATGGATCTTGGTTGAAAGCAGAGAATGCCAGAAAGATGTTTACCTGTGCTTTATTGACTACGCAAAGGCTTTTGATTGTGTGGATCATGACAAGCTATGGACAACATTGTGAAGTATGAATATTCCGGAACACTTAATTGTGCTCATGAGAAATCGGTACCTGGACCAAGAGGCAATTGTTTGAACAGAACATGGGATCACAGAATGGTTTAAAATTAAGAAAGTTGTGTGATAGGGTTGTATTCTTTCACCATACTTATTCAACCTATATGCTGAGGAAATAATCCTAGAAGCTGGGTTCTATGAAGAAAAACGTGGCATTAGGATTGGAGGAAGACTCATTAACAACCTGTAATACAGAGATGATACAACCTCACTTGCTGAAAGTGAAGAAATAAAAAAAATATTTACTGGTGAAAATCAAAGAGCTCAGTCTTCAGTATGGATTGCATCTCAATGTAAAGAAAACAAAAATCCTCACCAATGGACCAATAAGCAACATTCTTATCAATGGAGAAATGATTGAAGTTGTCAGGGACTTCATTCTTGTATCAACTATCAACACGCATATTAGGGAACCAGTTGCTGGAGAAGAATATCATGTTTGGTAGGGTTGAGGGTCAGAAAAAAAGAGGAAGACCCCTAGCGAGATGGATTGGCAAAGTGGCAGCATCAATGGGCTCAAGCTTGGCAACTATAGTGAGGTTGGCCCAGAAATCGGGCAGTGTTGTTCTGCTGTGCATAAGGTCGCTATGAGTCGGTACTGACTCGATAGCACCTAACAACAACATTGGTGCTGTAGGATAAGACCTAGACTGATAACTACAAGATCGGCAGTTCAAACCCACCAGCTGTTCCGTAAGAGAAAGATGAGGCTTTCTGCTTTTGTAAATACTTACAACCTCTGAAACACTATACAGTGTCACTATGAGTTGGAATTGACACAGTGGTTCTCTTAACAGCTCAGCAGAACAGAAATGATAAATAGTAGAATTACTGTCTATTGTATTCTCATTCTGTAGATGAGGAAGGAGAAACTTAGAGACATGCAATAACCACCAAAGATTACTTACCTAAGTAGTATGGTGCAGTGCTAGCAGTACTTGACTGAAAGGGGCAAGTTCAGTGTCTAAGATCAAGTTCCCTGAAAACAAACCCTGAGATGTGCATACAGGCTTATTGGAAAGGGATCTGGTAATAACACGTGGAGGGAAAGAGGGAAGCAGGATTGGCAGTGAGAAGACAATGTATGTGCAACAAAGGTCTCAGCCATTTCCATGGGGAACTTTGTGGCTAGGATGGCCCTTCAGAATTGATCTGCCTTCCCAAGGCAAGTGTAGACATTTGTACCCCTCCCTTCATCAATGAATCCTTGGAGGTATAACCTTGGGCAAGACAGTCCCTTCAGCCAAGGACAGTTCTGGACCTGGGATCCTTTGGCACTCAACAGCAGCTGGAAGAATGAGAGTCTTGGTGCTGATGGAGGATTTGGGTACCATAGCATCCACTATATTTATATCAAAGAGAGTGTTCTACTCTGCAATGACCTTCTTGTATTTGTCTGACGCAGACCATCCTCTTGCCATGTGGAGCTCTTTCTGTTGACCTTTTGTCCAAGACGCTTAAGGATTGAGAATAGCTAACTAGACAACAAGAGGACAAAGTAGTCAATCCCAGGAAAATGAGCAACAGAAGCCTTATCTAGGATGCTGGATGCACTAGTAGGCTTTCTCTGTCATTGCAGATTCCTGATGTGGCCAACAGAGAATCCACCCAAGATTCCTTGGCTAGCCCCTGAACAAGAGGTTGCTGGAGGGAAGGAGAATGAGAGAGAAAAGGGAACTCTGGCTATGCCTTTTACTACCTCATAGCAAAGTAAGAGATGACAAATGCCTTGCATAGCATTAGATGGAGGACGGGAATTGGTGAATTTATAGAAATCACTAAATTTTCCAGTGGAATAAGCAAGTTCCAGGAAATCTTGCACTATTAAGAAGCTTTGAGATGCTAGCTTAAAACTTTAAATGATCATCTAATAGGGAGAGAAAGATAGTTTTGGCAGGATGATTAAAACATTCATAAACGTATCAAAATCTATTCCCTGATTCACTGAAGTAGAAAATAATCATCTCTCTTCAGAGACAAATGTACTTTCAAGACTACCTATTTTGATTCAGGTCACGGCAGGATATTAGTCTCATGAAGAATGAGCTGATAAAATCCTAGAGCATTTTAGTATTTTATCTACTACTGCAAAACCAGGCTGCCTGTGGATCTTACACCTTCAGGGCTTTGTGCCTTTGCTCAGGTTGTCTCTGTGAAAGCTGGTCCCTTCTCCTCGCCCAGATAACTCCTGTTAAACCATTTTGTCTCAGCTCACCTGCCATTTCCTCTAGGAAACGTTCTCTTCTCAGCCAAGTTGAGGTACTGTGGTTGCTTCATTTCAAAACTCTAGTTTTCCTGCCCCCTTATCCTCTCATCCCTGCTTTAAAGTAAACGCTACTCTTTTGGACTCATACAGTATTATATACAAGATTTTTTAGAAGACTACTGTACTATCCCATGCGAGTAAAGTTTTGCTAAAGGTAATACAGAAAAGGCTATAATCATACATTGACAGCTTCCAGAGGTTCAAGCTGGATTCAGAAGAAGCCGTGGAATGAGAGATATCATTGCTGATGGCCGATGGATCTTGGCTGAAAACAGAGAATATTAGAAGGATGTTTACCTGTGCTTTATGACTACGCAAAGGTTTTTGATTGTGTGGATCATGACAAGCTATGGACAACATTGCAAAGTATGAGTATTCCGGAATACTTAATTGTGCTCATGAGGAATCTGTACCTGAACCAAGAGGCAGTTGTTTGAACAGAACATGGGAACACTGAATGGTTTAAAATTAAAAAAGATGTGTGACAAGGTTGTGTTCTTTCACCATACTTGTTCAACCTGTATGCTGAGCAAATCATCCAAGAAGCTGGGTTACATGAAGAAAAATGTGGCAT
>NW_006408531.1:2083516-2130954 GCF_000296735.1 Chrysochloris asiatica | reverse complement strand
GCAACAGTAGTGAGGTTGGCCCAGGATCAGGCAGTGTTTTGTTCACTATGGGTTGGCACTGACTCGATGGCACCTAACAACAACAACAACTGTCCTTCTAGGATACTGTTTATTTTGTGTGACACTCTTATGAGCTCTGTAGAGTTTTTTCATGACTGTAAATGAAATTAAACCATACCTCTGGTAGGTTCAAATCAACAACATTCCAGTTAGTAGCTGAGTATTTAACTGTTTGTGCCATCCAGAGACTCCAAATAACCCTGAGCTTAGTATCAGAATTAAGAGGTGATCCTTGGCTTGAGAACATAGCCAGACTGGTTCTCCATTGAGAACTTAGTTCTTGTTTAACCTGACATCGCAAATCGAAAAGGTCAAGTACTAACCTGTGAGCGTTTAACTTATGGATGTCTAATTACATTTGACTGACTGAAGGGAAGGAAGGATTAAGTCATCATGAAACAACATTTATTAGACGTGGATGGAGGTATGTAAGACTCTACTATGCTCCATTTAAGGCAAATCCAACATGTCCACACCCTTCAGGTTCTTAAGATAACACTGATACCAAAAATAATGTGAAACTAAAAGCCATTGTTTTGCTGTTGAGTTGACTCTGAACGTTATGTCTAATGTCATGTATAACAAAACAAAATGTTGCCCAGTAATGAGTTCATTGGTGTGGTGAATGTGTCAATCATTAAGGTTTCCATAGTTTTTGCTGGCCCTCTACCAATCATGGTTTTTTTTATGTTGTGTTCTGACTCATGGGGACTGTGTGTTGCAGAATAGAAGGTCGCTCCATAGGCTATGACCTTTGGGAAGCAAATCACCAAGGCTGTCTTCCAAGGTTCCTCTGAATGGGTTTGAACAGCTAACCTTTTGGCTGGAGGTGGAGCACGTAACCTACGGACTGCACATGCTTTGCTAGTCATTGCTTTTTCCTGCTGATATATGCAAAGTCAGTGAGCTGATGTCTCACTGTCCTGACTTCTAAGGAGCATTTTGGTTGCATTTCTAGGACTGATTTATTTTTAACTTCTTTGGGCAGACCACAGTATACCCACTCCTCGTTTGTTAACAGGGACAGGCTCCAAAAACCAGATCATTATGTGAAAATCAGTATTGTGTAAAACTTCAAAGACCAAATGCTTCTTAGCTCCCAGGTCATTTTGGAAGCAGTCCCATGGCGCTGTTCCCTTCCCTGCTTGTTCATCTCCATGGCGTGGCTTATGTCTTACAACTTATGGAGATCACGTGTGGGTCAACTTTTCCCAGAGCTGTAGCCCGATCCTAACCCAGTCCTCTCCCTGCACAGACCTGTGTGCAGTTCTCGATTTCCATGGAAATACCCACTCACCCCAGTATCCCAAGAACCTCAGATCTTGGGTTCTGCAGCAAAGTGACAACTGCATGTCCTGTCTGCACCCCTCTTCCACTTGGTCACAGACTTTCGGCCCAAAGCTGCAGTTCCGCTACCAGTCTGTGAGTGGATTTGCTGAGGCACACGTGCGGCACACGTGGAGCACACGTGGAACACACGCGTAGGTTACTGGCACCAGGTTTCAGCGTCAGGCCTTCCTCTCTCTCATTTTTGAATGTAAACCTAGGGAAAGGAGTAAGATGGCAGACTGGATCATGAACTGGTTCATTGTTCAAGTTTGCTCATTGCTGTAGTAGGTATTGTACTTGATTATACTTGCGTTGTTGTTGTGGTTAAGTGCTGGCGAGTCAGTTCCGACCCATAGCGACCCAGGGGTACAGGGTTTCTGAGGCTGTAAATCTTTACGGGAGCAGAAAGCCTCATCTTTCTCCCACAGAGCGGCTGGTAGTTTTGAACTGCTGACCTTGAGGCTCGCAGCCCGATTCATAATCGATTATACTTATTGTTGTTATCTTTGGAAATTCTCCAGTCACTCTTTGGAAACTCCATACAGGGTCACAATGAGTCGGAACTTGATATTTCCTGATCGGAATAGCACATAAAAGCTGATATATTGATTAGAATAGCTATTTGCTTTTTAAAACGTAAAGGATTGAACAAAAGGGCTGGAATGTTCTGGTGGGCAGTTTGAATTTGGACAGGGGCTGATGAAGGGTGAGAGCCGTCTCTAGATAGAGGGAGAGCCCATCTGGAAGGCAGGCAGAGTAATATGGCATGTTGTTGTTGTTGTTGTTAAGTGCCGTCAAGTCGGTTCTGACCCATAGCGACCCTGTACAAGGTTTCCGAGGGTGTAAATCTTTACAGGAGTAGAAAGCCTCATCTTTCTCCCACGGAGTGTCCTGCAATTTCTTTATGCTAGGACAGATTGAGGGCAATAAGTGATAAATAATTCAATAGTCATTTACAAATTTGCCTGTTAATATGCGTAGGGAGAGTGGGTATTTACCGGCATGAATAATATAAGTAAAGTCTAGTAATATACCTACATTTGTTGAGAAATCATTTACTGTGTGTCCAATAAGTTCCCCCTTGAGGATGATAATGTTCCAATTTGCTCAGATCTGGGAGGCCAACATAGATAGATTTGATTTAGGCAGCTTCTCGTGTGGTGCTCTAGGAGAAACACTGCACTGTAAACCACAAGGTCACGGTTCAAACCCACCACCTGCTCCTCAGAAATCCAGTACAGGGTCACTGTGAGTCAGAACCGACTTGATGGGACTTATCAACACAGTGTTATACATGTGTATCAAAAAATTTTACTATAAAATCGTGTTGTTGTCAGGTGCCATCGAGTCGGAACCAACTCATAGCGACCCCATGCACAGCAGAACGAAACAATGTCCGAACCTGGGCCAACCTCACTACCGCTGTCACACTTGACGCCATCAGTGATGCCACCTGGCTAATCCATCTCGTTGGGGGTCTTCCTCTTTTTCTTTGACCCTCCATCTTACCCAGCATGACATCCTTCTCCAACGACTGTTCTCTCCTGACAAGATGTCCAAAGTATGAGAGACGAAGCTTAGACATCCTGGCCTCCAAGGAGCACTCTGGCTGCACTTCTTCCAAAATAGATCTATTGGTTCTTTTGGCAGGCCATGGCACTTTTAGTATTCTCCAACACCACAACTCAAAGGCATCAATTCTTCTACGGTCTTCCTTATTCACTGTACAGCTTTCGCATGCATATGAGGTTATTGAAAATACCATGGCTTGGGTCAGGCGCACCTTAGCCCTCAAGCTGACATCTCTGCTCTTCAACACTTTAAAAAGTTCCTATGCAGCAGATTTGCCCAATGCAATACGTCATCTGATCTCTTGACTGCTGCTTCCATGAGTGTTGACAGTTGATCCAAGAAGAATGAAGTCCTTGACAACTTCAATCTTTTCTCCATTGATAAGAATGTTGTTTATTGGCCCAGTGGTGAGGATTTTTGTTTTTCTGACATTAAGATGCAAGCCATATAAAATTGTAGAAACCTTTATTAAACAAAAAATCAAAATAAAGCTATTGTTTCTCAATATATCTTCTAACTAGGTCTAAACATTTCTGAAGCTGTTGTTTCCAGCTCTCTAAACCTTCCCAGTAGTCATGGTGTGGCAATGTAGGATAAGCACTGGACTGCTAACTGCAAGGGCAGCGTTTCAAACCAACCAGCTGTACCTTGGGAACCTTATTCAGGGTCACTATGAGTCAGAACCGACTTAACTGGCACTTAGAGCACCAACAACAACAAATCTTTCCCAAAGAATTCTGTGCTCTTTGATTTACACCATATCAAAACGGAAGTTTGGGCACCCTCTAATAATTCGAATCATGTTCCGTTTAACTGCTCTTTGAGTTTTGGGGACACAAAAAGATGTCTGAATGGGCAAAATCAGGTCTGTAAGGTGAATGTGGTAAGGTGTCCCAAGGAAATTCTTGGCTAGTCCTTGCTACTCTTACAGAATTAGCAGATGCATTGTTGTGATGGGAAAAGATTCCGCAGCACATCCTTGTCCTTTGCTCACCAATGCAGTTTCCGATTTTCTTACAATTTCTTCATAATAGACCCCCATGATTGTCCTGTGTTCTTCAAGAAGAATCTATCCCTTCAGAATACCAAAAAACAGTTGCCATACAACAGAGACGGTGGCAAAGGCAAGGATAGATAGAGCATCTGAGGAATGGAGGCCCCTGGAGACTGGCTTACAAAATGTGCCCTTTGGACATTTAAATGACGATATATTTTTTGTTTCGTATGTGTACATCAAATACTTTGTTCATTTGTGAAAAGTAAGATGTAAAGGGAAAACATTGGGTGAAAGGATAAATGTTACAGGGAGTGGAGTGTAATCATTGAGATGAAAAAATCATCAAGAATTCTATGGCGCTGTGGTTAATGTGCTGGACTGCCAAGTCAGTTTGAACCGCAAGGTTGGTGGTTCAAGTTCACCAGCTGCTCCTTGGAAACCCTATACAGGGTCGTTATGGGTTGGAACCAACTCAACGGCACTTAACAACAACAACAACAACATTTTATCTAGTTATAGGGAAATACTACTTTCCATGTAAAACAATTCCATGTTGATTTTTTTTTCTTTTTTTTTTTTTTTAAAGAAAGAGCAGGAGTTTTTGTAATCAGAAAAAAGGGCAAGACTGAAAAAAAATTAATTGAAACAAAAGTTATTTAAAGTCCTAAATAGTATAGTCTCTCACAGGCAGGTATTAATATTTGCTTAGGGTCATAGATGAAATGTACAATAACTTGTTAGTAGCGTGTCAGCAAATGCAATCTATATAATAGCTACTGAATCTTCATTAGTGATTTGAGTGGATTTAAATCACATGAATAGATAACAGGTCACAAGAGAATGTTAGTCTCTGCCAGGCACTATCCTGAGAGCTTCAGATGGATTACCTCCTTTAATACTCCTCACCATCCTGTGCAGTAAAACGAAGCAAATCAGAAACCCATTGCCAACAGTTGGTTCTGACTCATGGTTACCCCATGTGTTACAGAGTAGAACTTCTCTCTGGGTATTTTTTATTGCAATCGGCACTTAACAACAGCAATCTTTAGGAAACAGATCACCCAGCCTTTTGTCCATGGTATCATTGGGGTATCATTGGGTGGATTTGAAACACCAACCTTTAGTTTACTACTTGAGTGCAAACAGTTTGCACCACCCAGGGATGTATTCCGTGCAACAATATATTAGTATTTGTACACAGAGTCCTGATGTGGCACTGTGGACTGCAAAGTTGCTTTGAACCAAAAGGTCTGCCATTCAAGCTCACCAGCCACTCCTTGGCAACCCTATACAGGGTCGCTATGATCTGGAACTGACTCGGTGGCACTTAACAACAACAACAACATATATGGAGAAAATGAGGTACAGAGAAGGCAAGTGCCATCTCCAAAGAACCACGACGTAAACAGGGGTTGGAAGAGCACTCATTTGCTAGGAAAAACTTTCTCACTGGGCAATATTTTAATCTATTACATGTAAGATTGCCGTGAGCCTGAGTTGACTTGATGACAGCTAACAACACCTGCTGGAAATCCTGACGCTAGTGAGGAAGCCTGGGAGCTCTGTGAGCATAATGGTTACGATTCGATTCGGGCTGCTAACCTCAGGACCAGCAGTTTGAAACTACCAGCTGTTCCTTGGGAGAAAGATGAGGCTTTCTGTTCCTGTACAGATTTACAGCCTCGGAAACTCTGTAGAGGGTCGCTATGAGTCGGAACCGACTCCACGGCACATAACAACAACAAGAAGTGGCAGAGGTGGGATTTGAAGGTGTCTCCCACCTGTCTCCAGTAGCTGAACACTTCAAGGACTCTCTAATATGGTTCTAGAATAGATGTGGAATTCTAAGCAGATGGATCCTGTTACCACCATCAGTTGCTGTAGAGTTGACCCTGACTTATGTTGACTCTGAATTGTATCACAGTAGAACTATGCTCCGTAGGGCTTTCAATGGCAAATTGGGGTGGGGTGGGGGGAATAGATTGTCAGGTCCATTTTTCAAGATACCTGTGATTGGACTAGAACTATCAAACATTCGGTTAGCAGCTAAGTACCACGTAGGGACTCCAGGTAGATTCTACAGCACTGAAAAGAAGCATCCCAATTCGCTTTCATAGGCTAAAGGTTAGCAAGACCTTAAAAATCGCTGACATTCCTTAGAAATCTATTGTTCTTTTTAAAACCTATTTCACATGCCACTAAATCTATTTGTTCTTTTAGTATGGTAGCAAAAACAACAACAACAACAACAACACTTCCTTAGTACAGGCTGATGGAAAAGGAAGGCTTGGAATGTGGCTGTTGAGTCATGTCTTGGGGCAGTTGCAGTGTGTCTGCCTATTTACTTTTAATTTGATGATTTAAAGCATAGAGACTTGTGGTACACTGAAAACTACCTACTCCATTTCAAAACAGGCTCTTCAAGTTCTCAAAATCTCTTATCAGACCGAAGCTCAGCGGAGGTTCAACCAGCCACATACCTCTGGCTATCCTGAGGGCCCCCTGCCCCACTTAGAGACTCCTGTTTTTATTTGATAATGAACACACTACATTATCAAACAGCTTTTGCAGAACCTTTGTGTGTATGTGGAGGCTGCATGTGTGTGAAGTAATCTTTCTTTAGCATTTTCTCCTTTATGACTATGACCACAATCAGACATGTTAAGAAACAAGTGTTTTAGGGTGTTTGTTTTTTTCTGTGTGTGTTTCACAGTAACTTTTGCTTACAATATAAATAGACTAGAACACAAAAACAACTGTTAGGTTAGCACAGGACCAGGCAGTGTTTCATTCTGTTGTGTTATAGGATTACTATGAGTTGGAACTGACTTAACAGCACCTAACGTGAATAGCGTAGTGGTTATTAGTCGGGCTGCCAACCACAAGGTCATCAGTTCGAAACTACCAGTAGTTCCGTGGGAGAAAGATGAGGTTTTCTGCTCCCATAAAGATTTACAGCCTCAGAAACCCTGTACAGGGTCAATATGAGTCGGAACAGACTCCATGGTACTTAACAACAACATGAATAAAATCATAAAGTAATTTACTAAAATAAAATCAAGATATATAATTTAGGCCTGTGATTATCGAGTAGCTGACATACAGCATCAATACAGTTATACATACTGATTTGTACGTTTTAAGACCCTACCAATAAGCTTTTGTTTTGAATGCTAGAGACTTTTCTCCTAAAATTATGATTTATTCATAAATCATAAAATTATGATTTAACCATTCTTTCAGACTCTCCTTAATATTTTTTGCTTATTAAGGACTATGTTGTTGTTGTTACATGCCATTGAGTTGGTTCTGACTCATAGCGATCCTGTATAGGGTTGACAAGGAGCAACTGGTGAGTTTGAACTGCTGACCATGTGGTTCAAACTGACATTGCAGTCCAGTGCTTTATCCTACATCACCTCACCAAGACTCCAATTAAAGAGTATAGAGAAACCCAAAGAAAGATACATCAGTTAGCTTTTTCAGTATAAGAAAAAGAAACCACCCCTAAATAGCAAATTATTATTTCTCATTGCTGTGAGATTTGTGAACTCTCGAGCCCATGGATACTGACCTAGCCCCTGGGGGTAGAGCTAAGAGTGAAGCGGCAAGCTGGTCTGAAGCATCCCTTCTAGACCTGTCTGTTGTTCGGCTGAAAACTGAGCCATGGGGGTGCATTCATTTCCAGACTAAAGACATAACTAAGGGCCATAATTCATGGGGGTCTTTCCACCAGTTTCTATCCAACCACCAGTTTCTATCTTTTTAATGTTTTTTTTTTTTTTTTTATTCCACATTTTTCTCCTATATCCAGGACCTTCTAATGCTATTCCTTTCAAAGCAGTTGATCGTGGTAGCTGGGTACCATCATCGAGTTCTTCTAGTCTCAGGCTTGTGAACACTGAAGTTCATGTTCACTCTCCTTCCTGAGTTGTTCCTCCCTCATTAACATAATCTCACTGTCCCCTAAGGTTCCAGTTGGAACTTTCAAGTTGCTCTTGTCAGTTTGATCCCGTGTACATAGATCTTGAGAGAGCACAGTGTTAAAGGCAGACAGTCTTTACTAGTTCAGCTAAACTGCTGTTTGGTTTTAAGAAGATTTTAGGGGATATTTTTAGTTTAAGGTTTAAAGATTATCTTAGGGTAATAGTTTTGGGATTTCATCTATCTTCTATGGTACTGTAGGATAAGCACTGAACTTCTAAATGCAAAGTTGATGATTCAAACCCACCAGCCACTCCTTGGAAACCGTATTGCTGTTATTGTTAAATTAAGTGCTATTGAGTTGGTTCCGACTCATACCAAGCTTGTATAGGGTTTCTGAGGAGCAGCTGGTAAACTTGAACTGCCGACTTTGTGGTTCAACAGACTGCATTCCCATACATTAACCCACAACGCCACACCAGGAAACTCTATAGAGTGTCACTATCAGTTGAACTGACTCAATGGCACTTACCAACAACACCTTATCGACAGCATTTACATTCATTGAGTGTACAACCCTACCCTTAGTCGATGCAACGATTTCTATCAGCGTAAACTGGAGCGCAGTACTCCATAATCAACCATCGAGCCTTTGCCCTTCCTCCTACCTTGTTAACAACTAATAAGGTTTGGTCTCTATGCATTTGCTTTCTCTTGTCTTTTTATACAGGTGAGGTCAAACAGTATTCATCCCGTTGTGATTGACTTATTGCACTCAGCATAATGTCTTCAAGCTCCATCCCTATGTACCAAGACTATATTTTTCTCAGTGGTAGAGTAGTATTCCATTTTATGTGTGTACCACATTGTGTTTATCCATTCATCCTTTGTTGCACATTGAGGTTGCTTCCACCTTTGGGCTATTTTCAACATTGCTGCAGTGAACATGGATGCACAGGTATCTGTTTTAGACTCCGCATTCAAGTCTTTTGGGTATAAACAGTGTACTCTTGATGGGTGCTGCCTTTAAGAATCTGTGGCTCCTTTTTACACCCTTACTGTTGTCTGCCACTAGTGAAAACGATGCACATTTCTCCTACCCAGCCTCCCCCTCCAGGATTCCTAAAAGTCTTACCCTGATACGTCACCAGTCTCAAAGCCCAGATCTCCTGCTCTGCATCAGATATGGATATAGATGAGATTACAGTTCAGATGCAGATATTCTTATCCTTATACCAGTGAACTGAAGAGAAAGTCATTTCCCCACACATACTAAGCATATAATGGAGAGACAGCAATAGATACTTCATTACAAAACAAAACCAAAGACGTTAAGAATAGACTACACCTAGCAGTTCCTGGTCCCGAGCAGTTATATCTAGCCAGGCACAGGCTGCTAGCGACCCCTACTCCCAGGCCAGGCAGTGTGCCTTGTTTAGGAACACAGTTCTGATCATCAGGGAGGGCTCACTACTTTAGAATTCTGTACTGCTCCTGGCTCTACTTTCTGAAACAGCCCAGTTTTGCTTCTTTATAGCTTTCTTGGCCTAATCCTTTCTCATAAAAGTTGACGACTCAGAGGATTCTTTTCATCTGTATACTCTTGAGCTTTTTTAGGCCAAGCCAGTGTGACACAGTAGGATAAACACTAGACTGCTAAATCACAAGGCTGGTGGTTCAAACCTATCAGTCACTCCTCAGAAACCCTCTAAGTCAGAACTGGCTTGACAGCAATTGACAGTAACAACTGATGTTTTTATTAGTTGTTGTTGCTAGGTGCCATCGACTAGACTGTGACTCCTAGCAACACTATGCACAACAGCACAAAATACTGCCCGGTCTGTGCTTAAAAATATCCTCACAATTGTGAGCTTGAGCCCACTGCTGCTGCCACTATAGCAGTCCATCTCATTGGGGGTCTTTCTCTTTTATCCTGACCCTCCACTTCACCAAGCATAATGTCCTGCAGCAGGGACTGATCCCTGTGTAGTTTGTCCAGTGTATGAGAAATGAAGTCTGGCCATCCTGCCTTCCAAGGAACATTCTGGCTGTACTTGCAACACAGATTTATTTTTCTGGCAGCACTTTTAATATTCTTCTTCAGAATGATCATTCAAATGCATCAATTCGTCTAGAATCTTTCTTATTCATTGTCCAACTTTCACATGCATATGAGACTATTGAAAATGCCATGCATGACTTGGATCAGGTGCACCATAATCCTTAAACTGGTATCTTTAGTCCTGAACACTTTAAAGAGGTCTTGTGCAGAACATTTCCCTAATGCAATGTTGTTGTTGTTATGTGCCGTGGAGTTGGTTCCAACTCACAGCGACCCTGTACAGGGTTTCCAAGGCTGCAAATCTTTACGGGAGCAGAAATCCTCATTTTTCTCCCATGGAACAGCTGGTAGTTTCAAACTGCTGACCGTGAGATTAGCAGCCCGATTCATAACCACTATGCTGCCAGAGCTCCTTGCCTAATGCAATACGTCATTTGATTTCTTGACTGCTGCTTCTGTGAGTGTTAATGAAGTCTTTGACAATTTCAATCTTTTCTCCATTTATCTTGATGTTATTTATTGGTCCAGTTGTGAGGATTTTTGTTTTCTTTACATTGAGGTGCAACCTCTACTGAAAGCTGTGGTCTTTGATCTTCATCCGTTAGTATTTTAAGTCCTCTTACTTTCAGCAAGCAAGGTTGTATCATCTGCATATCATAGGTTGTCATGCCAAATTCTTTTTCATATAGTCTATCTTCCTGGATTATCTGCTCAGCATACAGATTCAGCTGTTGTTGTTAAGTGTCATCAAATAGGTTCTGACTCATAGCAACCCTACGTAGGGTTTCTGAGAAGTGGTTGATGAGTTTGAACCACCAACCTTACGGTTCAAACTGACCTTGTGGTCCAGTACATTATCCTGCAGCACCATATCAGGACTCCGAAGATTGAATAAGTATGGTGAAAGACGTACACCATTCCTGATATTAAACCATTCACTATCCTCTTGTTCTGTTCGAATTATTGCCTCTTGCTGTATGTACAGGTTCCTCATGAACACAATGCTGAAATACTCTTCTTCACTTTGTTATCCATAGATCATCATGATCTACACTGTTGAAAGCCTTTCCATTGTCAATAAAGCACACGTAAACGTCTGTCTGGTATCCTCTGCTTGTCTTCCTTGTAGGCACATGGATATTATCCTATAACACACAGCATGGTACTTCAAGATGGATCTTGAAATGTTCTTTCTGCCAGTCCTGATGCCACATTTTTCTTCATATAATTCAGTTTCTCAGATTATTTGTTTAGCATGCAGCTTGAATAACTATGGTGAGAAAGAACACAACCTTGGTGCACACCTTTCCAAATTTTAAACCATTCGGTGTTCCCTTGTTCTGTTCAAACAACTGCCTCTTAGTCTATGTACAGGTTCCTCATGATTACAATGAAGTGTTCCGGAACACTCACACTTCGCAATGTTGTTCATAGCTTGCCATTGTCCACATAATCGAAAGCCTTTGTGCAGTCAGTGAAGCACAGGTAAACATCTTTCTGGTATTCTCTGCTTTCAGCCAAGATCTGTCTGACGTCAACAATGATATCCTTCATCCCAGGTCCTCTTCTGAATCTGGCTTGAACCTTTGGAAGTTCTCTGTCAATGTATGCTTGCAGCCATTTTTGAATTACCTTTAGTAAAACTTTACTCACATGGGTTATCAATGATATTTTCCAATGATTTCTGTATTCCATTGGGTCACCTCTCTTTGGAATGGGCACAAATATGGATCTTTTCCAGTCAGTTGACCAGGTAGCTGTCTTCCAAATTTTTTGGCATAGATAAGTAAGTGCCTCCAGTGCCACATCAGTTTGTTAAAAGATTTCAATTTGTGTTCCGTCTATTCCCAGTGCCTTGTTCTTTGCCAATGCCTTTAATACACTCTGGACTTCATTCTTCAGGATTGTTGCCTCTTGATCATATGCTACCTCTTGAAATGGTTGAACATCGACCATTTTGTTTTGGTACAGTGACTCTGTGTCTTCCTTCCATCTTCTCTGGATGCTATCTGCATCCTTCAATAATTTACCCAGAGAATCCTTCAGTACAGCAAGTCGAAGTCTGAATTTATTCTTTAGTCCCCTCAGCTTGAGAAATGCTGAGAGTGTTCGTCCCTTCTGGTTTTCTCCTGGTCTTTGCACATTTCGTTGTAATATTTGGCTTTGTCTTTTGAGCTGACCTTTGAAATTTTCTGTTTGGTTCTTGTACCTCCTTATTTCTTCCGTTTGCTTTAGCATCTCTACACTGGAGAGCAAGTTTCAGAGTCTCTTCTGACATCCATTTTGCTCTTTTCCTTCTTTCTTTCATCCCAACAGTCCAGCAACATACAAGCCACCGCATTACAAATGGTGGTTTTTAACAGTACAACTCTCCTAAAAAACTTTGTGGATTGCCCAAGAATCTAGTTAAGGTTTATGTACCTAAAAGCCACATCAATAATTTTTTCAAGTTAGACCTCTATTTTCTTTAGGCTAAATGTCAGGCAACACCCTTAAGAGTCTTAGAGTTTCTTATCTGCCTGGGACAGTCTACAGGTACCTAACAGCCACCAGATTAAATTTTACAAATATCTTTAGTCTGAAGCCATTTCTTATTTTGAGAAACTTCTTCCAGCTGGACAAACTGGAGTGGTAAAAGCATTTTACTAATCTCATGAGTTCTGGCTCCTCTATATTTTCTCTAAATAAACCATTCTTTAATTAGACAGTTCCTTTTTTAGCTATCTCTCTGACACAGAACCTTGTATGCAGCCAGAGTTTCCGAGGAGCAGCTGGTGGGTTTAAACAGCCGACCTTGTGGTTTGCAGTCCAGTGCTGATTCTACAATGCCTTACCAGAAGGCCACACCTACGTGCAGCTAGAACCACTCAATTGACACTGTCAACATTCTGTCTGGAGCTCTTTATAGCTAAATTCAAATTATATTATTTATACTTTCAATCTTTCCGTCTACCCCTGGCAACACTTTCTCTAATTAAAACAACAACAAAAAAAGGCTATTGTAATAAAATATACTTGACAAAACATATGCCATCATAATTTCTATGTGTATAATTCAGTAAATTAAGTACATTCTTAGTGTTGTGCGACAATTCTTAATAGCTATCCATTAACATAAATTCAATGCCCCCTATTCAAAAACTTTTCCATTTCTCCACTCCACTTCCTAGTAATTACTAATAATTTCCAGTGTCTATATATTTGCATAATTCATGTAAGTGAGATCATACAGTAGTTGGCCTTTTGCAAATGATTTTTTCAGTATGATCCATTTTTTTCTACATGATATGGGTGACATTTCCCTCAGTCTGCAACAGCAATTCCCTTAGCACTTTTCCAAGCTCTACTAGCAGTTGGAGTTCAGGATAAGCACTGGACTGCAAGGTCAGTTTGAACTACAAGGTCGGTGGTTCAAATCTACCAGCGGCTCCTCAGAAACCCTTTACAGGGCCGCTATGAGTCAGAACCAACGCGACAGTACTTAAGAACCACTAACAATTGATGTGCCGTTTTTCCACTTTTTGCTAACTGTTATCTCACTACGTTTCTAACCATCACCTGTTGTCTGGTCCCAAAGCCAATGCTTCATGTTGTAGGTTTCTGACATAGCATCATACCACTTGTAGGTACCAATTTCTGTGTCCATTAGCTTTTGTTGCATAAGAAATCACAAATCCTAGTGGTTTAAAAACAAAGACATTATTATTTCTCAACATTTTGTTGATTGCTTTAGCAGTTGCTTGTTGGTGTCTTCTGAGTTCATTCATATGGCTACAGTCCATTTGCTATCTGGGGTTTGGGCAAAGCAGTAATTACTTGAAGGCAGGGCCTCATCTTTTTTGCAAGTTGCTTCAGCGTTTTTCACGTAGTGGTCTCCGGGTTCCCTATAGCAAGTCGTTGTGCATAGTGTTTTTCAAGCCTCTGCTTACATCATATTTACTAATGTCCCATTGACAAAACAAGTCCAAGTTCTCACGGCTAAGCTCAAATTCAAGGAGCTGAGGAATAGTCTCTACCTCTTGATGGAAGGCATTGCAAAAAATGTATGGTAAATTATTTTTTGCAGTCTTCCACAAAGAGGATCTACAAATACAGGGTGAAGAAGGAAGCATTTAGGAGGTCAACTTAGAAAACAGGGTGTGAAATGATAGCCATTGCATCATGGAAATAAGTTGGTGTTTCAAAGTCACCAGATGCTCCTTGAAATCCTATACAGGCTCTCTATGAGTCAGAACCAACTCCAAGGCATTTAACAACAACCCCATGTCTATGGCTATAAGCCCTTTTAGGAATGGATTGTCTTTATTACATTAATTGGGCAGGGTTAATTGGAATGGATTATATCTCAATGTAAAGAAAACAAAAATCCTTACCACTGGACCAATAAACAACATTCTTATCAATGGAGAAAAGATTGAAGTTGTCAAAGACTTCATTCTTCTTGGATCAACTATCAACTTGGATCAACTATCACAAAAGCAGCAGTCAAGAAATCAAACAGTGTATTGCATTAGGCAAATGTGCTGCACAAGACTTTTTTAAAGTGTTGGAGAGAGAAAATGTCATCTTGAGGACTAAGGTGTGCCTGACCCAAGCCATAGTATTTTCAATAACCTCATATGCATGCGAAAGCTGGACAGTGAATAAGGAAGACCGTAGAAGAATTGGTGCTTTTGAATTATGGTGTTGGAGGGGAATATTCAAAGTTCCATGGGCTGCCAAAAGAACCAATAGATCCATTTTGGAAGAAGTGCAGCCAGAGTGCTCATTGGAGGCCAAGATGGCCAAACATTGTCTCTCGTACTTTGGACATATTGTCAGGAGGGACAAGTCACTGAAGAAGGATATCATGTTTGGTAAGGTGGAGGGTCAGAGAAAAAGAGGAATAACCCTAACGAGATGGATTGGCCAAGTGGCAGCATCGATGGACTCAAGCGTAGCAACAGTTAATGAGGTTGACCCAGGATTAGGCAGTGTTTCGTTCTGCTGTGCATAAGGTCATTTCCAAGCAAGCTAGGAAGCAGAAATGGGATAAGATCGATGCTAAAACACATGAACATCTCTAAAGAACCAGGAAGCAGAAGCTGAAGAGACAAAAGCCTTCCAGGAGTCCATAGAGAAAGCCATCCCTTTGAGCCTGCGCTTGGTTGTTGTTAGGTGCCTTCTAGTCTGTCCTAACTCATAGCCACTCTGTGTTCAACAAGTAAAACACTCCTGGTCCTGTGGCAGCCTCACAATTGTTGTTAGGTATCAGCCCATCGTCACAATCACTGTGTCAATCCATCTCGTTGGGGGAGGGGAGAGTTCCTATTTTTTTCACTGACCCACTTCTTTACCAAGCACGAGTTCCTTTTCAATAGACTAGGCCATCCTGATAACACATCCAAAATATCTGAGATGAAGTCTCCTCAAGCTCACTTCTAAGTAGCATTCTAGTGGTATTTCTTTCAAGACAGCTTTGTTTGTCTTCTGGGAGTCCAAGGTCTGTTCAACATTCTTCGCCAACACAATAATTCAAATGCTTCAGTCTTGCTTATTTACTGTCTAACTTTCCTATGCATATGTTGTTGTTAAGTGCTGTGGAGTCGGTTCCGACTCATGGTGACACTGTACAGGGTTTCTGAGGCTGTAAATCTTTACAGGAGCAGAAAGCCTCATCTTTCTCCTGAGGAGTGGCTGGTAGTTTTGAACTGCTGACCTAAGGTTTGTAACCACTACACTACCAGAGCTCTCATATGCATATGAGAAAATTGTAAATACCATGACTAGGGTTAACTACCTTAGTCCTCAAATGATATCTTTGCTCTTTAACAGTTTAAAGAGGTCTTTGGCAGTAGATTAACCCAATGCAATGTGTCTTGATTTCTTGATTGCTGCTTCCATGACCATTGATTGTGAATCCAAGTAAAATGGAGTCTTTGGCAACTTCAAGTTTTTCTCCATTTATCATAATATTGTCTATTGGTCAAGTTGTGAGGATTTTTGTTTTCTTTACTTTGAGTTGTCATCTATACTATACACTGTATTATTTTATTTTCATCAGTAAATGTTTCAAGTCCTCTTTGCTTTCAGCAAACTAGATTGTATCGTCTCCATTTTACAAATTGATAATGAGCCTTCATTGAAACCTTATGCTTCGTTCTCCTTCATAGATTATTAAATAAATCAGTTCATCAACAATAGCACAATTAGTATAACTTTCAAAGAAGTTCTTTTAGAAAATGAGTAAGATTTTAGTGATGGTTAAATTTGCCATTGAAAAGTCTCATTTTAAGTTTTCAAGAAAATAGGACTTGCAAGACTCCCTGGGACTATCAAGGGAGAAGAGCGGAGTGCAGGACTCTACCCAGAGAAGCAGTGACGCCAGAGATGGAGGCAGAGACGATGACGTAGAGAGATGGAACGGCTGGGGACTCTGGACTCAGGGAGGGACAGGAGCTGTGTGCTTGTGGCCGGGGGGCAGGCTTGTGGGGTATACACTTTGGTTGTTTGATGATGCATGGAAGGGATTGTAATCATTGCAATGAAATTAAATATGATAGGATGAATGTAGTAAAGCTAATGTTCTCCCTTGTAAACTATCACATAATTCACAATAAAAACTTAAAAAAACATAACAAAACAGTACATTGATACAAACTGCCAGAGGTTCAAGACAGATTCAGAAGAAGATGTGGAATGAGGGATATCATTGCTGACATCAGATGGATCTTGGCTGGAAGCAGATTATAACAGAAAGATGTCTACCTGTGCTTTATTAAGTATGCAAAGGCTTTCAACTGTGTGGATCATGACAGTCTATATACAGTATTGCAGAGAATTAGTATTTTGGAACACTTAATTGTGCTCACGAGGCAGTCTTCTGAACAGAGCAAGGAGCACTGAAGTCCAGCTAACTGGATTTTTGTTAAGCATATAGCCAGAATAAGCATGGTGAAAGGATACAACCCTGGCACACTCCCTTCCTGATTTTAAATGAGTCAGTATCCTTTTGTTCTGTTCAAATGACTGCCTCTTAGTCTGTGTACAGGTTCCACATGAGCAAAATTAAGTGTTTTGGAGTTTCCATTTTTCACAATGTTATCCATAATTTGTTATGATCCACACAGCTGAATATTTTTGTATAGTCATTAAAACACAAATAAACATCTTTCTAGTGTTCTCTTCTTTTAGCCAAGATCCATTTAACATCAGCAATGATATTCCTCATTCCATACCCTCTTTTGAATCTGTCTTAAATTTCTGACAACTCCTTGCCTTGCATACTGCTGCAACCATTTTTGAATTATCTTTAGCAAAATTTTGCTTGCATGTGATAGTAATGGTATTGTGAAAAACTTCCATATTTTTTTAGGGTCCCCTCTCTTTGGAATGTAGACAAATATGGATCTTTTTCCAGTCAGTTGGCCAAGTAGATGTCTTTCAGATTTCTTGGCATAGATGACTGAATGCTTCCTACTCAGTTTGTTGTAACATTTCAGTTGATATTCTGTCAATTCCTGATACCTGGTTTTTCACTAATAGCTTTGGTGCAGCTTAGATTTCATCCTTCAGTATCATCACTTTATCAAATGTTACCTTCTGAAATAGTTGAACATCAACCAGTTCTTTTTGGTGCAGTGACCCTGTGTATTTCTTCCACAGAATACACAGAGTTACCATGCTGTTGTTGTTGTTAGGTGCTGTTGAGTTGGCTGTCACTCATAACACAACAGAATGAAACACTGCCTGGTCCTACACCATGCTCACAATTGTTGTTATGTTTGATCCCATTGTTTTTGCCACTGTGTCAATCCATCTCGTTGGGAGTCTTTCTTTTTTTCACTCTCTACTTTACCAAGCGTGATGTCCTTTTCCAGGAACTAGTCAATTCTGATATGTCCAAAGTATGTGTGATGACATCTCACCATCTTCGCTTCTAAGGAGCAGTTTGGCTATACTTCTTCTTCTTTTTTTTTTTTAACTGGTTGGTTAATTTTATTCTCTCCTTCCCTGTTGGATTAACTTTACCAACTGTGTTCTTCAAGTACAACTGGAAGGTTGCACTTACACTTTAGAGGTGGAAATAGAAGGCAAAGACAATTTTGGGGTCAAAGATGTCATGTTTCTCATAGGGGCAATTTCATGGGGTATTATACATTTTGAAGGATGGTGAATGAAAGACAAAGGATCCTCCAGGTTATTCCCAGACAAAAGTCCATTTAGCTGGAATGCTGCACACTTTGAAAGAACTGAAACTACTCCCTGCTGCTGGGATTCACCTACATCAAAGGGGTCAGAGACACTGTTCTCCTCCACCATGCCTGTTTTACAAGAAGGAAGGTGTGTGACTGGAGGCAACTCCACAGCTGTTGACGTAGATCAAGTGATGAGTTTTTCTCAGCTCTTCACTGAGCTGCACACAAGAACCATGAATCTTCTTCATTTTAAAGAATGGCTCCAGCCAGGTACATTCAGTCCTGTCCTTTAGATGCCTCCCCTTATCCTTCCTGTTCTAACAGCCTCTGGTGTGTTTCCATCACAATTTCTTCCATTATCTTTGGCTTTAAGATATCTTTGATCTGATGTGGGAGGGACACTTCATAGCAGTACAGGATACTGGTATCATACAGCATCATCTTCTGATTTACCATCAAGACTATGCAGTTCCGAAGCTGTGATATCACCTCTCGATCAGCAAGTGAGACAGGCTCGATGTTTGCAATGAAGCCCCCTGCCTCCTCATCTTTGTGCTCAGGTGTTGAGTAGATCCAAATGAAGCCATTGTTACCCAGAATAACTGAGGCACCACATGGCAAGTCATGGAAGTGAGTCTTCTGCCGTTTTACCAGGGAGGGAGAAACCTAGACCAAAATACCCTGGCCTAGTTTTCCATATTTTAGACTCCTTGTGTGAAGAGAAACAGCTCCATCAGAGAACACTGCCTGGACCTCAGCACTGATAAGGTCCCCCTCCTGCAAGAAGCCTCTCATTGCAGATCTTCTCCTCAGCTCTCCTCCAGGAAGATTCATGGATGAAAGAAGCAAGACTGAATCCAGCCTGGAGTTGGTCTCCACCTTCCACCTCTTTTGCTGAACCTCTGTGATTCTTCCCACTACAATGTCTCCAACTTCACCATTATACCTGGTTTTCAAAGCTTTCACACAAATCAACTTGTTTACTCTTTCCACAGAGCCAGCCACAGAGGCTATGAGTTTCTCTTTCCCCATATAGGTTCCATGGCCCCGCATGAAACCCGTGTCTGTAGTGATCGTGTCCTCCGGCACTACCAAATGTTTTTTGGTCTCGTTTCCCAGAGTCTCATTAACAGGCTTACGAGCGACAGGAAGCCTCATCTCCATCGCCATCTTGGCGCCAATTTGGCTATACTTCTTCCAAGAAAGATTTGTTTGTTCTTTTGGTTTGTTGTTGTTATGTGCCATGGAATCAGTACCAACTCATAGCGACCCTGTACAGGGTGTCCGAGGCTGTAAATCTTTACGGGAGCAGAAAGCCTCATCTTTCTCCCATGGAACAGCTGGTAGTTTTGAACTGCTGACCTTAAGGTTCACAGCCCGATTCGTAACCACTATGCTACCAGAGCTCCTTTTGGTAGTCAATGATAATTTCAATATTCTTTGCCAACAGCATTCAAAAGCGTCAATTTTTCTTAAGTTCCTCTTTATTCATTGTCCAGTTTTCATATGCATATGAGGCAATTGAAAAAAGAAAGGCTAGGGTCAGGCTTACCTTAATCCTCAGATAGACATATATGCTCTTGAAAACTTGGAAGAAGTCTTAGGCAGCATATTTGCCCAATGCAGTATGCCTTTTGGTTTCTTGACTGCTGCTTCCTTCAGCATTGATTGTGGATTTAAGTAAAATGAAATTCTTGACAACTTCAAACTTTTCTCAGTTTATGTGTTATAGACCAGTTATGAGGATTTATGTTCTCTTAACATTGAGTTGTAATTCATACTAAAGGCTGCGTTCTTTGATGTTTTAAGTCTTCTTTGCTTTCAGCAAGCAAGGTTATGTTATCTGCAAATTGCAAGTTAACAAGCTTCCTCCAAACCTGACACCTCATTCATCTTTATATAGTTCAGAGTCTCAGAGTATTTGCTCATTGTACATACTGAATGTTGTTGTTGTTAAGTGTCATCAAGGCAGTTCCAGCTCACAATGATCCTGTGTAGGGTTTCTGATGAGCAGTTGGTGGGTTTGAACCGCCGACCTTGTAGTTATCAATCCAGTGCTTATCCTAGAGCGCCATACCAGGACTCCATATTGAGTAAGTATGGTGAAAGTATACAACCCTAACACACATCCTTCTTGATTTTAAACCATTCAATACCCCCTTGTTCCATTTGAACAATTGCCTCTTGCTGTATGTACAAGTTCTACATGAGCACTATCAAGTATTCTGGAATTTTCTTTCTTTGAACAGTCTGTCGTGACCTACACAGTTGAATGCCTTTGCATAGTCAATAAAACACAGACAAGCATCTTCTTAGTATCCTCTGCATTCAGGAAAGACCCATCTGATGTCAGCAATGAGTTATCCCTTGTTCCACGTTCTTTTCTGAATCCAGCTTGAATTTCTGGCAGCTCCCTGTTGATGTGCTGCTGCAACCGTTTTTGAATTCTCTTCAGTCAAATTTTACTTGTATGTGATAGTAATGATCTTGTTCAAAAATTGCCACATTCTTTCTGTAGGTCATCTTTCTTTGGGACAGGACCAAATATATATATATCTTGCAGTCAGTGGTCAGGTAATGTCTTCCAAATATCTTGACATAGACTAGTGAGTGATTCCAGCCGTGCATCCATTTGTTGAAACATTTCAGTTAGTAGGCCGTCAATTCCTGGAGTCTTGTTTTTTGCTAATACCTTCAGTGCAGCTTGGATTTCTTCAATACTATTGCTTCTTGATCATATTCTACCTCCGGAAGTGATTGAATTGTCAACCAACTCTTTTGGTTACAGTGACTCTGTATCCCCCCATCTTATTTGGATGCTTCCTACGTCATTCAAAATTTTGCTTATAAAATCATTCAATAAGTCAAGGTTTGAATGTTTTCTTAAGTTCTTTCAGCTTGAGAAATAGTGAGTGGGTTCCTCTCTTTGGTTTTCTAATTCCAGGGTTTGCACATTTCATTATCCTATTTTGTCTTCTGGAGCTGCCCGTTGAAATTTTCTGTTCAGCTTTCTTACTTCACCATTTCTTTGATACACTTTAACTACTTTACATGTCCCTTCTGACATCTGTTTTGGTCTTCTTCCCTAGCTTTTTAATGACCATTTGCTTTCTTTACACATGACATTCTTGATGTCATAGCACAACTCCTCACTTCTTTCATTATTAGTGTTCAGTGTATTATATCTGTTTTGAGATGGTCTGTAAATTCAAGTGGGATATACTGAAGGTGGTATTTTGGCTATGTTGTTGTTGTTAGGTGCCATCAAGCCAGTCCCAACTCGTAGTGACCCTTTGCACAGCAGAATGAAACACTGCGTCATCCTGGGCCAACCTCACTACTGTTGCCACACTTGAGTCCCTCGATGCTGCCACTTGTCCAATCCATTTCATTGGGGATCTTCCTCTTTTTCTCTGACCCTCCACCTTACTAAACATGATATCCTTCTCCAACGACTGGCCCCTCCTGGCATATGTCCAAAGTTTGAGAGACGAAGTTTGGCCATCTTGGCCTCCAAGGAGCATTCTGGCTGCCCTTCTTCCAAAATGGATCTATTGGTTCTTTTGGCAGCCCATGGCACTTTGAATATTCTCCTCCAACACCATAACTCAAAAGCACCAATTCTTCTATGGTCTTCCTTATTCACTGTCCAGCTTTCCCATGTATATGAGGTTATTAAAAATACCATGGCTTGGGTCAGGCGCATCTTAGTCCTCAAGCTAACATCTTTGCTCTTCAACACTTTCAAAAGGTCTTGTGCAGCAGATTTGCCTATTGCAATATGTCATTTGATTTCTTGACTGCTGTTTCCGTGAGTGTTGATAGTTGATCTTCTCAGCTCTTAGAAATTTGTTTTAAATTTTTTCTGCTTCAGCCTGAACTTCCATATGAGGATTAATGGCTGTTCCACAGTAATCACTGGCCTTATTTTGGCTGATGATATTGAGCTTCTCCATCGTTTCTTCCCACAGATGTAGACAGTTTGACTCCTGCATATTCCATGTGGCGAGATCCACATATATTGTTGTCATTTGCAGTTTTGAAAAGTTATATTTACTGTGAATAATTTGCTGGCCTTGCAAAATTCTACCATGTTTTCCAACTACTGATCCCTCTTATTTGTTTCCAACTTTTTTATTCCAATCACCAGTAATCATCAACGCATCCTGATTGCATGTTTGATCAATTTCAGACTGACGATGTGGGTAGTATTAGTCTTCAATTTCTTCATCATTGGCTTTGGTGACTGATAGGTAAATCTGAATGATAGTTTTATCAACTGTTCCTATAGGTTTATGGATACTATCCTATCACAGACAGCACTGTATTTCAATATAGATCTTCAAATGTTCTTTTTGATGATGAATGGGATGCCATTTCTCTTCAGTTTGTCATTGCTGGCATGGTAAACTATGCAGTTGTCCCATTCAAAATGGCTAGTATTTGTTCATTTCAGCTCATTATTGCCTAGGGTATAGATCTTTATGTATTCATTTCATTTTTGACAGCTTCTAATATTCCTAGACTCATACTTAACATATATTCCACATTCTAATTATTAATGATAGCTTGCAGCCATTTCTTCTCATTTTGAGCTTTTCCCTCGTCAACAGTTTTACTCCTTCCATGTCATTAAGACCAATCACTTTGAATAGATAGCTCTCCTCCAGTCATATTTTGAGTGCCTTCCCACCTGAGAGGCTCATCTTCTGGCACTGTATCAGACAGTGCTCTGCTGCTGTTCATAGTTCTCAGGGACTGATTCCTCAGTTGTGGACTGCCTATTCATTCTTTCTAGTCTGTTCTTAGTTTGGAAGCGCTACTGAAACCTCTTCACCATGCGTGATCGTGCTGATATTTGAAATACTAGTGGCATAGCTTCCAGCATCACAGCAAGACGCAAGCCACCATGGTACTACAAACCAACAGACATGAGGCAGAATTACCATATGAACCTGCCGTTTCACCCTTAGGTGTATGCACAAAGTGAAAGCAGGAACTCAAGCAGATTCTTGCATATCAGTGTTCATTGTAGCATTTTTCATAGCAGCCAAAAGATGGAAACAACCCAAGTGACCATCAACAGAAGAATGAATAAACATAATACAATATTTACAATGGAATATTATGTAGTGATAAAGTAAAATGAAGTTCTGGTACACGTTACAATATTGATAAATCTTGAAAACATCATGTTAAGTGAAATAAGTTAGACACAAAGGACAAATATCGTATGATCCAGCTTTATGTAATATCTATAACTTTATTAGTGGTTACCTGGGTAAGGAAGAATGAGGATTTATTGCCTAATGGGTATTGAATTTGGGATGATAAAAAAGTTTCTGAAATAGATGAATGATGGTTGCATTACATTCTGAATGTAATTAATGTCACTGAATTATAGTAAAAAAATGGTCAGAATGGCAAAACTTGTTACATATATACTTTTAACCACATTAAACTAAAAGAAACAGTATGTTAACAAAATGACTTACACATTTTTATTTCCCAACTGAATTTTTGTCTTTGTTTTGTTGTACTTCAAACACGTTTTATGTATTTCTAAACATTTTAAAGAGAAAAAAAAAATTAAGGAAGTAATGACACAGCTTATGATATATATGGTAATGGCTTTTAAAGTTATTATGAAGATGACTGAAGGTTCTCATGGTGTGAAATAGAAATAAAGTACTTGACATTGGCCTCAAATCCTTCTTAAGATGACTGTCCTTAGTGAAAATCCTTGATTTTTCAAGTCTTTTCTACCATTTTTACTTTTTATGCAGCTGTTTTGATTTGAGGTTATTGGAAAGTTTAACACAAGCAAAAGAGATTGCTCTTCAATGCAATCTAAAATCTTAAATTGCTGATTGAGTTCTGGATATATATGCCTATAGGCTGAAAACTACTGTCTTCATGCCTTCTGGTCATATTATTTTTATTATTCCTTGCATGTAAGCAAAAAAGGCATATAGCATTGAGTTCCTTCAGTGTGCTTATTACCTACACCCAGAGATAATAAATTGAGAGTGCTGAACAGGATGTTTATTTTAAGGTTTGCACCCCTGCATGCAATTAGTTAACTCTAACTAGAGGATTATAACTTCATCATCTCTACTTGCAGGCAAAATGAAGGACCGGCTAGCAGAACTTCTGGAGTATTCCAAGCATTATGACCAGCAGTTCCCTGATGAAGACGACTTTGACTCACAGCACAAGGACATCGTGTTCGAGACGGACCACATCCTGGAGTCCTTGTACAAAGACATCCAGGACCTTCAGGTTCAAAACCAGCTGCTGATGGCCGACGTGAAGCGGCTGGGGAAGCAGAACGCCCGCTTCCTCACGTCCATGCGCCGCCTCAGCAGCATCAAGAGGGACACCAACTCGATCGCCAAGGACATCAAGGCGCGGGGCGAGGACATCCACCGCAAGCTGCGCGCCATGAAGGTGCTAAGCGAGAAGGCCGAGGCCCAGCACGGCGAGAACTCGGCCTTGGCGCGCATCTCCAGTGCACAGTACAGCGCGCTTACCCGCGCCTTCCAGGACGCCATGTACGAGTACAACCAGGCCGAGATGAAGCAGCGTGCCAACTGCAAGATCCGCATTCAGCGTCAGCTCGAGATCATGGGCAAGGACGTCTCCGGTGACCAGATCGAGGACATGTTTGAGCAGGGCAAGTGGGACGTGTTCTCTGAGAACCTACTGGCCGACGTGAAGGGTGCGCGGGCAGCGCTCAACGAGATAGAGAACCGCCACCGGGAGCTGATGCGCCTGGAGAGCCGCATCCGCGACGTGCACGAGCTCTTCCTGCAGATGGCGGTGCTGGTGGAGGAGCAAGCGGACACTATGAACGTCATCGAGCACAATGTGCTCAAGACCCTTGACTACACGGGCGAGGCCAAGGCGCACGTGCGCAAGGCCGAGGCATACACGAAGAAGAACCCCTGCCGGACCATCTGCTGCTTCTGCTGCCCCTGTCTCAACTAACGGCTGGCCGGGACAGCTCCGGGGAGCACCAGTGGGGAGAAAACGCCAAAGGCGGGGTCCTGGGGAAGACTTCCGAACTCAGTCTTATCAAGAGTGATGACGCATGGGAATCAAAATTACAACTCATCTGGTCCAGCAAAGATGTTGATGCTGTCGACGGCCCTTCAGCACTGGCAAATCCTGTTGTTAATTGCCGTCAGTTAGTTCCGACTCATAGTAACCCTGCATAGGGTTTCCACTTGTGGTGAGCAGTCAAGTGCTTATCCGACAGCGTCATACTAGGTCCCCCTGTTGTTAAGTGCCTTAGAGTCAGTTGCGACTCATAGCGACCATGATTAAGGTTTATGGGGAGTGGCTGGTGAGTTTGAACTGTCGACCTTGTGGTCTGGTGCTTTTTCTACAGTGCCACACCAGGCTCTCCTGTTGTGGTTAAGTGCCTTAGATTCGGTTCTAACTCATAGCGACCCTGTATAGGGTTTCCAAGGAGTGACTAATGAGTTTGAACCACCAACCTTGTGGTTTAAACTGACTGCGTTCCTGTGCTTATCCTACAATAGGAGCTTGCGGATTGACCGCTGGGACAAGACATGTGTTCAAATCTAAAGAAAACTCAGGAGCAAGTCAGTTTTACATCCCCTAATATTATGAAGCTATTAACAAGCTGTATATTTATGTACCCTGGGTGGTGGAAACAGTTAAAGCACTGGGCTACTGACTGAACTGTTGAAGGGTTGAGTGCACCAGAGTGCACCTCAGAAACAAGGCCTGGCAGTTGACTTCTGAAAAATGAGCCATGGAAACCCCCGTGGGTGCATAGTTCTGCTTTGACACACTGGTCATCATGAGACTGAATGGACCGGATGACAACTCTTTTGATTTGGGTTTTTAAAGCTTCTTTTGTTCAATTTCTAGTGAAATTAACCTTGGAAAAAATTGTACCTCCTTCACTTCTAATTATTAACCTGTTTTATTTTATGTGATTCCCTGCCTGGAAGCATATCTTCATTTTTCTTACATCCTCTCCTCCCCTTTCTTTAATCACATGAAACCCAAAAAATTTCCTGATATCTTTCCCTATTAATATCTTCCACCAGAACATATTTTGTAATTATTTTTCCAAATATTTTTAAGCACTGAGTATTGAACAGGCACTCAAGTTGAAATATGTATAAGTCACATTTTATATTTGTTTCATAGCTACAAGTAATTTAACATTTACCTTTTTATTTGTTTATTATGTATGCATATATGTGGAAGTAAAATACTAATATGCACTAATGTGCATGTATAATAACTATTTGGTTTCATTTTATTTTTGTAAGTATGATAAACATATCAAGAAAGATGGACACTTATTTTGGTTATTGGTATTGGTGTGCTTGTTTTCAGTCATGTTACTAAAGTTTTTACATCTTCATAGTCCAGTTTGGGTTAAAACTTTATTTTGAACAACTCTGTGCTGGTAATGGTGGTAAAGCTGAAAAGACATAGGAACTAGAGTTCATTAAGTCATGTTTTTGGAAATAATACTTTTGCTTTACTATGGACTATTCCTTTCATGTATTGAAATGGAGTAATTTACAATAAGAGAATCTGTTTTTCAAGAAGACAATACATATTACATTTAAACTATCCCTTCTTTATATGTGAGTGTCTCAACTATTTAAATCTTAGTCATTTATTTTTAAATGTTTTTAGCTAGCTATTTCATGTTACAACATTTGGCTGGCAATCTGAGTTTTAGAACAAACAAACAAACAAACACCTCAAAACTAAAGGAATTCATATGATGAAATGTTGCTTTCTTTGCTGAAGTACAAATTTACCAAAATAATCAGGTCTTAGAAATTTGAAATCTGGTTTGTAATGCCTGTACCCACATTTACCATGCTTTTTGCCCTTTTAATGAGTCACTCTTAACACTTTCTACTTATCATTTAATAAATGAGTGTGCAACTAATCAACACAACAAACATTCCTCAGAGCTGTGACAAGGTGAAATTGTAAAAGAGGTACAAAGAAGAGTGCGTGAACTCTTTGGGACTCACTAACTAGCGTGCTTATGACCCTGAGAATCTAAAACTTACATCTAATTTTAATTTCCTAGTTAAATATAAGAAATTTAGAAACCAAGTCAAACCAGGCTCTTCTCATACATCTTCCTCAACTAACTCCATGGATATATTTCAACTTTGACTTCATTCATTACCCTTAAAAAAACCAACAACTTCACAAAGCTGAAAAGCAATCTTGCCAAGTCTTTCATTGTAGAAAATAGATGCTGTAGAGCCCATTAGCTAGTTATGACAACAGTCCATGCATTTGACTTGTTAGCATAAAGCGTGTTCTGCTTTTAGAATCATTCTTAAAAAGTAAATGAGTTTGTAGACTTTGTATATTCATTAGTTTCCCACGGTTTATATTAGTGTACGAATTAGCTAACTGTTGCCTATGAGAAGGCAGGAATTTTTTTCCTGCTTTCTCATAACCATGTGAGTGTGTGGCCTAGTGATTTAGAACACAGATTCTGGACCCCCCTGTGAGGTACAAATCCTGACTGCCATATATTGGCTGTATGATGGAGACGTGCTACTTAATCTAGTATCTCTGTGCCTCAGCTCCCTTGTCTGTGTTATTGCTAGTTGTGGAGTCTGCTTTCTATATAGCAGAACAAAACATTGCCTGGTCCTGTGCCTTTCTCACTATTGGTGATATGTTTGTGCTCATTGCTGCAGATAACTGTTTGCACAGACCCTCTACTTTATGTCTGCTTCTAGCAATTGGTCTTTTCGGGTGACATTTCCAAAGTAAGCAAGACAAAGTCTTGCCATCCTTACTTCTAAGAAGCATTCTGATCCTCATCTATAAAATGGTGACTGTAGTGCCTACCTCATAGAATTGTGGGACATAAATGATTATGTAAACACACTGACACACGCTAAGTGCTATGATCATTAATGTTCTTTCATAACCTGCTTAGACTGAGAGAGCTGTTTGTAATCCAAGTTAATTAACAGTTACTAAGTTCTGAGGAAAAATAAATGCTTATTCTTCTGTTGTTGTTGTTAAATACTGTCGAGTCAGTTCAGACCCATAGTGACTCTGTATAGGGTTTCCAAGGAGTAGCCAGTGAGCTTGAACCACCGACCTTGCAGTTCAAACGGCTTTGCAGTCTGGCACATTAACCCACAGCGCCATACTAGGACTCCCATTCTTCTGTAAATAGTCTTAAAATGGAATAAAGAAACCAAGACAGTATCTTCTTTGATAGAATTAACTTTTGCCAAGGTGGTTTGTTGTTGTTTATTTCTACAGTAATAAAACTGTTTTTATCATGGTATTTCCATTCTTTCTTATACCCAAGGATGTTCTGAGGAAGAAAAGAAACGGTCCACTAGAAGAACAAACACAGACACACACACACACAGAGTTAAGCAGGAAGTGACTCTTCTGCTCAATGAGTTAATTTTGCACGTGCTTTCACTTTCAATTCTTTCCAGGCTCAGTCAGAGAGTCTCAGAGGAGTTCTGGGAAACTCTGCAGGCCAGATCACAATAAGGTAAAGAAAAGACAACAGCTGACTTTTCCCATAACCTGCCCTACCGCCTGCCCCACTCCCCACCCCACCTCTTCTTGGCAATGACTACCATGCCAAAAAATGGGTGGAATGCTGGTTTTTTCTTTGGAATTGCCACTCAGTGGCACAAGAGACACCAGAGAGCTGACTTTACCCCATTCCACGATGTTCACCTGGCAAACTCCAAAAGGTGATTGGGCAAGAGAAGGGCTGTTGACAAATCAGGGCTGGAGCTTAAATTTGGGTCAGGCCTCAAAAAGCAGTCAGTGTACACAAGGAAAGAATGTATCACAAATAGCAAAAGGTCTTTCAGGGGCCTCAAATACAAAGCTTTCACAAGTAGTTTAACACACTCACTGACTCCTTCCAACTAGCCAAATGCCAAGCCTTAAAGCCACAGTCATGGTTTATGCCTGGTGACCACTCTGAAAATAAATAATAAAGATGCTCACCTGGGTTGCATTGGTATCCATGATTATATGAGCCAGAACTTTTTATAAACTGATAAATACTATTTAAATGTTTGAGCAGTGACATCATAGGAATAAGTTTATTGCCTCCCAAAATATCTTGGAGAAATTGTATGAATGCCTGCAATTGTGTTTAAAAACAGTCTCAGTGCTTTATAGTTACATGTCATTTGCAAATACTATGCAAACTCTAAAGTTCTTTCTCAACAGGAAACTATATGGGACCTAAAAAGTACTAAAATGGGATAACAAAATAGGGTCTTGGTTTTTATGTATTAATTCTTCCATTCTACTTTCTACCAACAGCCATACTTCTATTCCGTCTTTGAAATATGCAAAATATCTCCAACTGCAGTATGCAATTCACTCATTATCAAGAGTTTGAAAGACCAGTTGTAATCAGAGTAGTAATAGTTGACTTGCTCTTATTAGGAGAATTGAAAAGAATTGCAATGAATAAAATGGAGTTATAAGAAATTAAAAAGGAAAAGGATCTAGAATATAACTTCATCATCGTATAAATATTGAGTTACTGTATTAACAACTCATGTTATAAAGAATGGGCAAGATGGCCTGTGTACAGAAAGCTTTAGTTGTAAAGATTATGCATTTACTGGTAAGAAAGAAAGCTTTCTGAATTAATGTCCTGGATGAGACTTCTTGTGTGCCCTGGAGTCAGTTTCGACTCATAGTGACCCTATTCAGGGCTTCCAAGACTATAAATCTCTACAGGAACAGAAAGCCTCATCTTTCTCCTGAGGAACTGTTGGTGGACTCAAACTGCCAGCCTTGCAGTTAACGGTCCAGTGTGTTACCCGTTACACTGCCAGGGCTACCTGAGTGAGTCTGTTGTTTCGGTTCCAACTCAGCGACCCGGTATAGGGTTTCTGGGGAGCAACTGGTGGGTGAGTCTGCCTGTTGTTAAATGCTGTTGAGTCGATTCTGACACTTGGTGACTCCCAGGTGTGCAGAGTAGAATTGCACCCCATAGGATTTTCAAGGCTGTGACTTTTGGGAAGCAGATTACTAGGTGGTTTGAACCAACAAAACCAGTGATATCCTGAAAGGTGACACATTAGAGACAAATCCTCAGCACTAATTCTTACATTCTTAGTGTTTATTTTCTTAGTGTTTATTTTTAGAGTATATTTTATGCCCTACTTTAATTATAAGTATCTTTAGCCATTTTTTTTTAACTTCTTTCATTTTTTTCTTAATCTATACCTTTGTGCAATCAACTCTTTAGCCATATCTGCTTCTTAATGCATGTGTTTTTATGTCAGCATTTTGCTTTTCCATGAATGCGGTCTAAACCCCTTTTACTCACGACCTCCTGTAGACTTTATGGCACCCAGACTGAGGATTTGTGCTCATGGCTTCTAGATCTCGATTCCATCCCTGACCTCTGAGCTGAGACTTGGGCCTTCACATAAACCTGCCTGTTACATATTTGCAATTAGATGTCTCATCAGTGCTCACAAGCAACGGCACCCACCATTTACCCCTACTACTCCTGCTCTTCCTGTTTCCGGATCTTGTGTTCACTTTCTACCTATGGACCAAACCAGCACCCTAGAGACCGCCTCCTCATTCTCCACCAGGGCTTTCCTGGAATTCTTCCCTGCCATCTCTCAGGTCAGACAATTGTCCTCTCTTGTCTTGATAGCTTCAGCAGCTTCTAATTGTCTCTGACCCCTAGGCTTATTCCCCTAGATCCAACCTCTATACTATCACTAACCACAGTGTTTTTAAAGAAAGACAAGCCTGGTCATGTCATTCATCTGCTTACAACTCTTTGATGGCTTCCCACTGCTGTTGGGATAAAATCCTGACCCCTAAACATAAGGTCGCTATAAGTCGGTACCGACTTGATGGCACTTAACAACAACAACAACAAACATCTAATGGAGTCCCAGTGTGGTGCTGTAGGTTAATGGGCTGGACTACAAGGTCATTTGAATCACAAGATGGGTGGTTCAAGCTCACCAGTTGCTCCTCAGAAACCCTGTAGAGGGTCGCTATGAGTCATAACTGACTCGATGGCACTTAACAACAACAACAACAGCAAACATCTAATGGAGTTTTAGCGAGGTGCTGCAGGGCTATGCACTGGACTGAAAGGTCAGTTTGATCCATAAGGTCAGTGGTTCGAACTCACCAGTGACTCCTTGGAAACCCTATACAGATGCTATGAGTCAGAACCACAACAGCACTTAATAATGACAAACATCTAAGGCCTTGCAAGATCCAGGCCCTGCCCACTCCTCAGCCACACCCCTGCTGTTTTCCCTTACAAACTCTCTTCTTGCTCAGTTCAGGGATTCCCCACTGGCTGTTTCTCTGCCTGGGCCACTTCCCTGGTCTTGACTCATATGTTAGTCCAGGTTCTCTGAGAAGGAATAAACAGTGAAGACTTCATTAGGGGAAGTGTTTGTGAAAGGAAAATGGGAGGGAGAGAGAAATATGTAGTGAGTTGGAAAGAATCTGGGAGTTGGGTAAGATAGCAATAGATAGATGTACAACAAACTATGTATTGGGGGGGGAGGGTAGCGTTGACAGTCAAAAGCAGTGGTATTCCAGAGTTAAGCAGTAGGGGTCCGGGGGTTTATTGTTATTATGTGCCAGTTCTGACTCATAGCAACTCTGTTTAGAATTTTTGAGCGAAGAAGAGAAGGGGTGAGCTTACTTGTCCCTAGGTGGTATCCTACAGCAAGGTGGGGAGTCTCTGGGCCAAAGCTTCAAAGGCAGCAGCACCTTAGGACCTGGAGAGCGTCAGTGTTTTCTCTGACATAGAACTGACCGATGTCCATCACAGCTTCAGGGGATAGGTAAAGCAGATAGATTCTGAGGGGTGAAAAGTCTACTTATTTAGGCTAGTTTAAAAACAACTGGATATATACAGATATGAGTTTGGCACCAGTGGGCTCTTTGGGCTATCAAGCTTAGCTTGCTGTAAAGAAAAAGACCACTTGGTGTCAATACGCAGAGGTCACTGTCAGTTCTTTATATCACGAGGAGGAAAGCTGAGTGGAAATGCTAGATCACTGTGCGATCTAAAAGGTCTAGACAAAGACATCCCAATCTATCAATCCCATTGCCATCGATTCCATTCAGGCTCATAGCCACCCTATATAGAGTTTCAGAGAACATAAATCTTTACAGGAGTTGTTGTTAAGTACCGTGGAGTTGGTTCCAACTCATAGTGACCCTGCACAGGGTTTCTGAGGCTGCAAATCTTTACAGGAGCAGAAAGCCTCATCTTTCTCCTGTAGAACAGCTGGTAGTTTAGAACTGCCAACCTTGAGATTCGTAACCATTAGACAGCCTCATTGTTCTTCCATGGAACACCTGGTAGGTTTGAACCATGGACCGACCTTATGGTTAGCAGACTAATGCTTAGTCCACAGCACCACCAGGGCTTTGGCAAGGACTTCGGAATTCCTTAAGCCAAAGTTGACTGTTAGAGGTGTTCCGTGTCCCCCAGAAATGAGCCTTCCAGGAACATGTGCTCCTCTGGCGGTTAGTTCCTGGCTGAGGTGGGAGGGTATGGAAGGCACAACTTGCATTGAAGCATGGAAGTGGCCTGCAGTGTGTCTAGGAGGACACCTCCCTCAGTTACTCCTTGTAGCTAGAGCTTTCCCAGGTGGCTTGTGAGCACCAACGTCCCCTTCTTCACCATATGGTTTCTCTACTAGACTGCTTTTGGATTTTTAAGGATCACCATTGGTATCGAAATTGTTTTTGAATCTTATCACTTTGTATAGAATAATCTATGTAACTTGTACTTAAATGTTTGTGTTCCAAATGCAGAAATAGCAATTCTCTTAAAAGAATGGCTTTATATACTTTTTGGATGGTGGTTATTTTACAGTATAGAGCACAACCTCCAATTCTCAGGACCAGAACTCCCCACACACGGATGGAACGGATGGATGGATGGATAGATGGATGACAAGGATGGCAAGGTGGGCATGGCCGGGTTCTGGAAGTGGGCCTGTGGCTTGGTGAGGGGAAGGGAGATGGGATCGGAGAGAAAGCTACTTGGGAAGAAGCAGCAGATCCTCCAAAGGAATGAATGGTCAGTCTGACAAAGGCTGAACAGAGACTGAAATTTGAGCGCAGGAACTAAAGCTAGAGTAAAGGTGTGTGTGTGTGTGTGTGTGTGTCTAGTGGGATGGGATAGGTGGGCTATAAACATAGCCTGGGATTGGATGCTGCTAGGCAGAGCCTGGAAGAAAACTCATGTTAAAGATACAGATTCAAGCTTAGGGTACAAAGTTGTAAAAGTACACTTAATCTGGAAAGGATGTTTGTCTGTTTTGTCTTTTTCTATCCATATATAAAATAATAAAAATTCAAAATAGAACAACAACAAAATGTGTTGGCTTCTGTTTCTTTTGTTCATACTTTTCTTTAATATGATATGTGGGGCCATTTGTGAGGACTAAACTTCCTGATCCTTGTCAGAAAAGGTCAACAGATTTGGGCTTCAGTCTTGCACTGTCCTTAGCTACTGAGGGACTATGTACGGGAACACCGGGTGATGCCTCAGTCCACACCCTTACCTGTGTTAGGGCACTCCCTAGACCCTCCACACAGATGCCAGGAGATCCGCCATATTGGTCCTTCAGCATAATTGCATATACCATGCTCAAAAAAAAAGAGCTAAACTTAATCCTTCTGCAGCAGGAGTTGGGGGTCCTAGAAGACATTGTTGCTGTTGTTGTGTGCCATTGAGTCGATTCTGACTCATAGTGACTGCATAGGACACAATAGGACGTCCCTCAAAAGTTTCCGAGACTGTAATCTTTATAGAGGCAGATCGCTGTATCTTTGTCCCACAGAGCTGTTGATGAGTTTAAGCTTTTAACTAGTGTGCTACCAGGGTCCCCTTAAGAGATGAATGACCCAAAACCAAGCTCCTTATCATTGATTCCAAGTCATTTTAACCCCATAGAACAGAGTAGGATTGCTCCATAGGGTTTCCACAGCTGTAAATCTGCTACATGGAGCAGTTGGTGGATTTTCTATGGAGTAGCTGGTGGATTCAAACTGGCAACCTTCTGATTTAGTAGCCGAGCACTTACAGTCCTAAGTTGCCCTTCCTTTGAGCTGGGAGGAGTCCCTGGGTGGTACAAATGCTTAATGTGCTCAGGTTGATAGTTCAAGTCCACCCAGTGGCACCCAGAAGAAAGGGCTAGAAATCAACTTGTGAAAATCATTCAAATGCTATGGATACCACTGCTGACTCCTCTCAAAGGAATAACAATAGAAGACAGAGTTGGAGAAAAATGTGGAACAACACTTAAATTTTTTTTTTGTTTTGGTTTTTTTTTTTTTTTTTTAATCAGGCTTACTTGCCTCAAAGAGACTGATGGGTTTCAGTCACCCTTTGGGTCTTGAACTGAACTCATCCCCAATAGGCCTACAGGGTGAACACAAATACCAAGGAGATATACACTCCTTAGAACATATGAGATCAAAAGGACAGTATTTGTCCAAGGCTAAAGCTCAGAAGGCACGAAGGGATAGGAAGGAAAAAGGAATGAAGAAGGTAAAAACAGGGTAGGTAGGGGAAGGGATCACAATTAATGTCATGAAACAAAATGTATATGAATTGTTGAGTGGAAAACCAATTTGCTCTATAAACTCTCATCCAAATCACAATGAAAAGTTTCAAAAACCAAACCAAGCCCTGTGGAGTACACAATTCTGCTCTGACACACGTGGGGTTCCCACGACTCAGAATGAGTGAACGGACGCAACAGCAATTGTTATGTATGTTGGAGCTATGAGCTCAGTTGCAGGTGCTCCAACTCTTTCAAAAAGAAAAGACTCTCCAATAAATAGCAATAAATATTGCAGCCTATTAAAGATGAAAGAAATTTTTTAGCCTCCACGTGACGGAGAAAAGAACTTCTCTTGGGGTAAGAATGCTTAGTTCATTCTTTAACCTTGAACCTGGCGTTTACGCTGGAATAAAATAAAAGGCACAGATGGGGTAACATATTTTTTCCTCACAATCTCCATCCATATTTTGTAATCTGGTTTGTAGAAGAAACCTGTCAAACAAGAAATGTTACCAAGTGAAACTCTCTTAAGAATGCTCTTAACCCAAGAGAAAGTAAACTGGGAAATGAAAGCAAGTACCTCTTCTTTAATGCAGGGATAGGGAATCTTTTTTCTACCAAAATTTATAACATCATCCACGAGTCATACAAGATTATCAACTTAAAAATTAACCTGCTATATTTGGTCAAGCGGAAGAAAGATGAGGCTTTCTACTCCTGTAAAGATTTACAGCCTTGGAAACCCTATGCAGCGTCACTGTAAGTTGGAACCAAACTCCATGGCACACCACCACCACTACCATATTTGGTCAAAAGCAAAGATGTCAGTAAGAAGACTAAAGTGCTCCTGACCCAAGCCATGGTATTTTCAATAACCTCACATGCATGTGAAAGTTGGACAATGAATAAAGAAGACCATAGGAGAATTGATGCATTTGCGTTACGATGTTGGAGGGGCATATTAAAAGTACCATGGACTTCGAGAAGAACAAACAAATCTGTGTTGGAAGAAGTAGCCTGAATGCTCCTTAGAAGCCTGGATGGCCAGACCTCATCTCTTATTATCAGAAAGGTCCACGAAGAAGGACATCATGATTGGTAACGTGGAGGGTCAGTGAAAAAGAGGAAGACCCCAACAAGATGGCTTGGCACAGTGGCAGCAGCAGTGGGCTCAAGTGTAGCAATGATTCTGAGGTTGGCACAGGACCAGGGAGTGTTGCATTTTGCTGTGCATAAGGTAGCTATGAATCAGTACTGACTCAATGGCACCTAACAAGAATATTTCTTCAAACATTTAATTAACTCTCCCGTAATGTGATGATGGCTGGAGTCCTGGTATGGTGCTGTGGGCTAATGCACCAGACTACAAAATCATTTGAACTGTAAGGTCAGTGGTTCAAGATCACCAGCTGCTCCTTGGAAACCCTATACAGGGTCGCTATGGGTTGGAATTGACTCAACAGCACTTAACAACAACAACAATGTGATGGCTGGAACTACAGTTGCCTTGGCAAGGCCAGACCAAATGATTTATAGGGCCTTATATAAGGCCCTGTTTTAATGCAATAACTTATTAGTAGAGTTGTTGTTAGATGCTGCTGTGGTGGCCCAGATTTATAATGACCTGAGACACAATGGAACCAAACCATACCTGGCCCTGCCCCATCCCCATATTCTGATGAGATCATAACGTTTTCACTGGCCAATCCAATACAAGTGAATCTCCAGGTCTTTCTTTCTAGTGTGTCCTAGTCTTGATGCTCCACTGAAACCTGTTCTATATAGTGGCAACATGCCAGCCTCCACAAAAAGGTGGGTGGAGTTGTATAAGGAGTACTGGCCAGGAATTGAACCTAGTCTCCAGCATGGAAATCGAGAGTTCCACCACTAATGCCTCATCAGAAGAACCACTTGTAGCGTTCTGATTCCTCACACTGCCTACTACCAGTATCTGAAGTGACTTAGCAGTATGTTTTCATTTCCAAAAGGAAACCACAGCTATATTAGGAAAAAGTTGCCTCTTACTGATAATCACTTTGGATCTTGAGACCACTCTGAATGTGGACAGGGTTGGGAGGGAAGGGGACAAGGGACTGTTTGTTTAGCTAGCATGTGTTTCTGTTTACAGGCATGGGAAGTATGACAATGGGTGTTGGCAATGGTTGCACAACATGCTTGATGTAATTGGTTTCACTGAATCATACAGGGGGAAATGTTGAATTGGTACATGTGTGTTACTTTTATTTTAAAAACAATAAAAATGGACATTGGCAGAGCACAATGGGGTATGTGGAAATGTTGGAGAAAATCTTCTCCACAGTAAGTGATAGGAAGACGAAAATAAATATTACTGGAATGAATAACATTATAGTGTGATGAATTTGAGTTATAAAATTAAAATAATGAAAGGAAGAAAGGAGAGTACCTGGTCATCGATGGAAGGTAGATCAGAAAGCAAGAGACCCCTGTTCTCGGAAAAGAGCAGAGAGGAATAAGGGATACAACTGAGCAGGCCAGATAGAGGAAGTGAAAAATACTAAAAATAGACTCTCCTGTGAACCAATACTATGTTCACCTGTGGGCTAACAAATAGAAACAATACACAAGAACTTGATTGGCCCATCACGTTAACAGGGACAATGTTTACAACTAAAAGGTCTAGGATTTCCTTTTACCTCTGTGTTTGCCCTGTGAGTATAATTTAGTATTATTATGTATTGTGATATTCTATGATATAATTTTGATGGGGCTTAAATTCAATATGTCAAATGGAATGAAAATTTTATAAACTTCTCCTAATTTATATACGTAAAGTTTTTATTGAGTTCTCATAACTTAAAACCTTCATTTATCGTCTTACCTATGAATTTATTCTATTTTTGGTTTCCCTATTCTCACAGTTTCAGGAAATATAAATATCATGTCTGTCTTCATTGTCTTTTTACCTTAGATTTTAACAATAGATACAACTTGGGACAAAAAAATGCTATTAATTCAATTTAGTCTGTTGTTTCATTGCCTGGTCTGGCTTTGTTATACATATAAAAGAAAAAAAAAATTAATGTGTTCCCCCCCTCCCCAAAATTGTCAGGAAGTGCTAAAACAAAGATAATTTGATTTATACCTCAAATGAAAACTCACAGAATTAAAATTATGCCATGGAACAAGTAAGCAACTAAGTTACCTCCTTAAAGTTAATTGCAAAGAGAGAAAAGAAAACATTCATGCATTCAAATTCATAGAAGCAACAAATCTGATTGATTTGACAGGCCGAAGAGGCTGTAATTTGCCAAAGGCCCACATACCATATGTGGGCATGGCTGACAGGCTGCACCTGCACACCCACAGCAACAAGTCATCAGATGTAGTTACAGCAGCTAAGAAAAAGGGGAGAGAAGTGATTGTTTCCCAGAGCATGGTGCATAACAACATGATGCTACCTCAGATGCTTTTCAAGTTAGCGGATCAGATGAGTTAGCTCACACACTCACATATGGTCCTCTCCTCTCTGTCTACACATGCATTTTAGGTGATATCATTTCACAGTTTTACTACCTTATGTTGATAACGTTGTTGTTGGTACGTGCGGTGGAGTCGGTTCCCACTCATAGAGACCCTGCACAGGGTTTCCGAGGTTGTAAATCCTTACCGGAGCAGAAAGCCTCATCTTTCTCCTGCTGAAAAGCTGGTAGTTTCGAACTGCTGACCCTGAGGTTAGCAGCCCAATTTGTACCCACTGTGCTACCAGAGCTCCTTATGGTGATAATACGAGCCACTATATAATGCAAATGACTCGACAGCACTTAACACCAACACCAACATATAGTGTAAATGGAGCCCTGGAGTGGCACTGTAGGTTAATGCGCCAGACTGCAAAGCCTTTTGAACCTCAAGGTCGGCTCTTCAAGTTTACCAGCTGCTCCTCGGAAACCCTATACAGGGTCGTTATGGGTCGGAATCGACTCAATGGCACTTAACAACAACAACAATACAGTGCAAATAGTTAATACGCTCAGCTATAAAAGGTTGGAGGTTCAGAAGACACACCTGGCAATCTACAGTTGAAAAATCAGTCACTGAAAACCCTAGGAAGCTTTCGCAACTCTATTCCAACACACATGGGGTAGCGATGAGTCAAGTGATTGTGGTGAAAATTTTCAAACTTTTGTAGAGAGAACATAGACACTGGTTGATTCCAGCAGCTTTCTTTGGTTGGTTTGACAAGGAATCAACACACAACCACAGCTTCACTCAAGGCCAGTAGTAACGTCAGCGTGAGTAGACAGCTTTGCTGTGCAGCTGCACCCAAGCCAGAATATTGCCCCCTGCTTGGAAGACATCTCACATTCTCACCTTTTAAAACACTGGAGAGACTTTATAATGGAAAGTCCTGGTGTGGCGCTGTGGGTTAATGCTGCGCGCTGGATAGCAAAGTTGGTTTGAACCACAAGGTCGACGTTTCAAGCTCAGTAGCTGCTCTTAAGAAACCCTATACTGGGTTGCTACAGTAGATGGCATTTATAGTTATGTGCCAATCAGTCAATTCTGACTCATAACAAAACAAGGATGACAGGATGAACTGACTAATGTGCAAAGAAAGTAAGGAGAGTTTTGAGGAACACATTAAGATAAGAGAATAGAACATCTAAGTTCATGGTTGGGTTGTAGAAACAAAGAGGCCACTGCATCACAACCAAGGCGGGTGCTGTGGGCATGAAACCTGCAACTATCATAAGACACTACGCAACCGAGTCTCCCACTTCTACAAAGCTTCCTTCCAAGAGACTTGCTAAGAAAACGCATGCAAAGTAGAAAAGTAGGCCACTGAGGAGTAAAGTGCACCATGTAACTGGAGAAACAGTTCTTTACCACTTACCGATGATGGGGCCAATATTCAGAGACAAGACTCAGAGCAAAGAGCAACGCATTTATTGAGTATCCCTAGAAACGGAACGACAACGAGGAGCTCTGATAGCATGGTAGTTACGAGTCGGGCTGCTAACTTCAAGATCAGCAGTTTGAAACTACCACCAGCTCCGCAGGAGAAAGATGAGGCTTTCTGCTCCTGTAAAGAGTTATGGCCTCAGAAACCTTGTAGCAGGGCCGCTATCATCACTTGTTAGTTTTTTTCCCAGCGGTGGTTATTAGTAGCCTTCACAAGAAACGTGCAGCTGTTTCTCTTCCTGAGCTTGTCCTGGCAGTGGGGATTATCGTTGTAGGACAAGCACTGAAGCACTACACCCTAAGGTCGGTTTCAGCCTCAAGGTCAGTGGTTCAAACTCACCAGCCGCTTCTCGGAAACCCTATGTCCGGTCACTGTGAGTTGGAACTGACTTGATGGCACTTAACAACAACAACAGAAGTCAGTAATGTCTGTAAAAAACAGATGAGCTATGGGGTAGTAATGGACTATGGCATGTAGTAAGAGAAGAATACTAATTTTAAACTGTTATGACTGTCCAGATCTTATTTTACTTTGGCCAAGCTAAAACTTTCCTAGGGCCCTCAGTTTCTCACGGTCCCATTTCAACCTGACCTAACCTTTGGTATTTTCAATCGCCTCATATGCATGTGAAAGTTGAGCAATGAATAAGGAAGACCAAAGAATGGATGCCTTTGAATTATGGTGTTGATAAGAATACTGATAGAAAAAAGAATAAATCTGTCTTGGAAGAAGGAAGTACACACAGAATGCTCCTTATAAGGAGCATTTATTTTGGACATGTTTGGAGGAGGGGCCAGTCCCTAGAGTCGTTGATGTTGTTAAGTGTCGTTACGTCGGTTTTGAGACTGTATAGGGTTTCCAAGGAGCGGCTGGTTAGTTTGAACCATCACCTAGCTGTTCAAACAGACCTTGAGGCGGAGTGCTTATCTTACGGAGCCAGAGGGTCAGTAAAAACAGGAAGACCTTCAACAAGGGTTCAAGCACAGAAACGATCGTGAGGTTGGTGTAGGACCCGAGTGTTTCGTTTTGTTGTATGTACCTTTGTCGCTTTGAGTAGGAACTGACTCCCCAGCACTTAACAACAATTTAGAATAAAACAAACTAAATGATGTCCTCTCGGCTATTTCCCTGCACTAGCTCTACCCAGGTGCCTCCAGCACTTACACTTACACTCAGGAACACACTGTGTTTGTTTCCGGCGCCTGCACTCAACGAAACTGAAAGCAGAGCTGTTTGGGCTGCAGTTCTGTCTTCAGCGCACCACCTAGCGTCCTCGCAGCCCCGGCGGAAAGCGCTTGGGCTCTGTTAAACCCGGGCCTTCGCTTCAGCGGCGGGGCGGCAGTAACAATAAGCTGCGATGGGACGGCGGCGGCGGCGGCGGCGGCGGCAAACGGAGGCAACGGCTGCGAGGCCGCAGCAACTCGAGCTGGGGGATAGGAAAGAGCGGTGGGAAAAAATCTTCCGCATTCTTGAAGGAGGGAGCAAAGCGGACGGTAGAATAAAGCTTGTAGGAAGAGCGGAGAGGAGAATGAGCGCCTGTACCAGGATGGCCGAGTGGTTAAGGCGTTGGACTTAAGATCCAATGGACATATGTCCGCGTGGGTTCGAACCCCACTCCTGGTAGATGGTTATTTTCTTATTTATTTTTCTTTTAATATATTTTACAGAACACATTACACCCTGAACTCCGGAATTGTAGTCTTCTGATTTGAAGGGGCGCCACCCCCCACCACACGCATCTCCGTTTTCCACCGGGGAGACTGCGCAGCGAGCTCTCCGGCGGGGACGCGCGGCGGTCTCCGGCGGAGGCGGCCCGGGCCTGGTGTCAAACCGGCTGAAAGCTCGGCTGCCCTGGCTCCGGATGAGAGGCTGGGGCGCGGGAGGGCGCTGTAAGACCGCAGCGGGTTTTAAACTGCGTCTTAAGTTAAAAATACATCTCTACATTTTTTCCTCTATAAGTTAATTTTGTACACACAACTCCTTGAAGGAGGAGACTGGATATATCACAGTTTCTAAGTTTCTAAGATGGATTCTTAAATTTGCATTCAGCTAAGAATTTGAGAATACAGCTGTCGTCCAGTTTTTCTCTCTCTTTCTTATTTCTCTTTTCTCTTTCTTATTTTTGATATTTAGTTTTAATATCAAAGCAATCTAGAACTTGGGGAAAACAGCAAACACCGTGCAAAGAACTTTGTACTTTTGAACCATTTAAGAGAAAGACAGCAACTAAATGCTCCCACATAAAAACCCAGAAATATCCAGAAATAAACTTTGATACAGCTGTTAAGTGCCATGGCATCGGTTCCGGCTCATATGATCCTGTATAGGGTTGCCGTGGAGCAGCGGGTGGGTTTGAACTGACTGTAAATTTCCTTAGTTGCCGCAATTATGTCCTTTAGAGTAAAAAGACAAAGAAGTTCTGTTGAGACGGATGCGATGCATTTACTTGTCATGGCTCCTTTAACTTCTTCAGGCTAGTACAATTCCTCAGTCTTTCTTTGATATCAAGGAAGCAGCATCAAATCTGCTGCACAAGACTTTTTTAAAGTGTTGAAGAGCAAAGATGTCAGCTTGAGGACTAAGGTGCTTGAGGACCCAAGCCATGGTATTTTGAATAACCTCATATGCATGCGAAATCTGGACAGTAAATAAGGAAGACCGTAAAAGAAGTGATGCATTTGAGTTATGGAGTTGGAGAAGAATATTTAAAGTGCCATGGGCTGCCAAAAGAGCCAACAGATCTGTGTTGGAAGAAGTGCAGACAGAGTGCTCCTTGGAGGCCAGGATGGCCAAACATCATCTCTCATACTTCGGACATATTGTCAGGAGGTACCAGTCGCTGGAGAAGGATATCATGTTTGGTAAGGTGGCGGGTCAGAGAAAAAGGAAAACCCCCAGATAGATTGGCAAAGTGGCAGCATCAATGGGCTCAAGTGTGGCAATAATTGTGAGGTTGGCCCAGGACCGGGCAGTGTTTCGTTCTGTTGTGCGTAGGGTCTCTGTGAGTCACAATGAGTCTCTATGAGTTGCTATGATTGGGTACCAGTTCAATGGCATCTAACAACAACAACATGTTCCCTCACGTGCTCAGTGGTAAATGCAATTGTGAGGATAGTGCAGGACCGGGCACTGTTTCGTTCTGCTGTGGGTAGGGTCTCTATGAGTCGCAACAACTTAACAACACGTAGTAATAATAATAACATGTTATCTCAGGATTAAATTCACATTACCAGGACTATTAAGAAGTGATGCTGTGGACTCATCCTATCCTCTCAGGTAAGCATGATTTTGATGCTTTCTGTTACTGATGTTAACTGAATTCACTTGGTTAAGTGGTTTTGCTAGGCTTCTCCATTGTAGACTAACTTTTTATCCCCTATACAGGATCGTTAGGGTTGGGACCAACTCGATGGTACTCAACAACAACAATAACTCAATCCATAGTTTGTGGGGAAGTGTTTTGAAGCAATGTAAATCTGTAAGTATGCAGGGGACCATAGTCTAAAGCAACTCCATGGCACTTAACACCAAAACATAACTGCATAGTATACTATTTGAATTGATGGTTACAATCCAATCCTAACCTTATTTATGTTGATGCTCAGCATGTCCCTGATTTGACCAAAGTAGTCTCTTCAAACGAATTTTTAATATGTCTTCATCATTGCTTCTCCCTTCTTTATCTTCTAGGACAAGATATTCCAGGCTCACCTGACATTTTCCTTGACCCTTCTAAAACTCCAAACTCACTGCCATTGCTCAAGTCCTTGCCGACTCATACCCACTCTTCGCAGGGTTTCTAAGGCTGTAAAACTTTATAGGAGTAAAAAGACCCATAGTTCGCCTGCAGGGCGACTGGTGGGTTTGAACTGCTGACCTTACAGTTAGCAGTCCAGTGCTTATCCTACAGCACCACCTGGCCTCCTTGACCTTGTTGTTGTTAAGTACCGTGGAGTCGATTCTGACTCTGTACAGTGTACCCATAGCGACCCTGAACAGTGTTTCTGAGGCTATAAATCTTTATGGGAGCAGAAAGCTTCATCCCGTGGAACAGTTGGTAGTTTCGAACTGCTGACCTTGTGGTTCACAGCCCAATTCATAACCACTAAGCTACCAGAGCTCCTTTCCTTGACCTTAGAATCTACCATTTTCCAAAGATTTCTGGTGCCTTTTACTGGAGAATGGTATTTAGAAGCCAAGATCTCAGTGCTAGATCAGCTCATTGCCTTTAAGGTACTGCTGTTCCTATATCCTCTCAGTGAACAGAATTAGAAAATACATGTATGCACATATACATCTAAGGAGCTCTGGTAGCGTAGTGGTTATGAATCGGGCTGCGAACCGAAAGGTCAGCAGTTTGAAACTACCAGCTGCTCCGCAGGATAAAGAGGAGGCTTTCTGCTCCCGTAAAGATTTACAGCCTCGGAAACCCTGTTCAGGGTCGCTATGGGTCAGAACCAACTCGAAGGCACTTAACAACAACAACATACATCTAGGTTTATCTACCTATGTATACCTATGTATCTATTTGGAAATACAGCTGGATTGCTTCTTGCAATCGACTTCATCTCTCATACTTTGGACATGTTGTCAGGAAGGACAATCCCTGGAAAAGTATGTCATGCTTGGTAAAGTGGAGGTTCAGAGAAAAAGAGGAAGACCCTCAATGAAATGGATTGGCACAGTGGCAACAAGAGGCTCAAACATAACAACAGTGGTGCGGACGGTACAGGACTGTGTAGTTTCGTTCTGTTATAGATAGAGTTGCTCTGACTCAGAACTGACTCAACAGCACCTAACAACAACAACAGATACCCATTTATTTTTATATTCCAGAGTTCACATCAACATCTCCAATTCCAATCCAACATTACAAGCTTTGTTCTAGTTTTTTTCCCTTTTCATTCCCTTGCAAAGACCCTAGGTGATGCAAACAGTTAATGTGCTTGGCAGCTACCCAAAGGTTGAAGGTTTGAGTCCACCCAGAGGTGTCTCAGAAGAATGGCTTGGCAATCCGCTTCTGAAACATCAGTCATCAAAAATCCTATGGAGCACAGTTCTACTCTGACATATATGGGGTCACCATAAGACAGAACAGACTCAATGGCAACTGCTTTTTATATTCTTTGTACCCTCCCCTGCTTCAGCCCCACCCCCAAAGTATATATCTAGCTTGCTTAGATCCAACTAATGGCTTTAGGCTTGAATTGTTCAGGAAGGAAGGGAAGGGAAGAGAGAAAAAGCAAGAGTGTCAAACTTGTTTGAAATAAGCATCCTGTCGGCATCTGACTACTGACTATGAGCCAGTCACTATTAGACACCTGAGATGTGCAGATAAATAACCCAGCCTCTGCCTCAAGGGGCTCTGATACTATGAGATACTAATTTAATAAGACACATTTATAATGGTGGTGCTCAAAGGAACTCTGATAGTATAGTGGTTACGAATTGGGCTGCGAACCTTAAGGTCAGCAGTTCAAAATTACCAGGTGTTCCGCGGGAGAAAGATGCTGTGTGTTCCCGGGAATGATTAACAGCCTCAGAAACCCTGTCTGTACAGGGTAAGCACATAATGGTAGTGGTGGCGGTTGTGTACCATTGAGTCGATTCTGATTCATAGTGACCCTGTACAGGGTAGCAGAAGCTTGTCAGTCTTTACAGGAGCCAAAAGTTTCATCTTTTTCCCATGGAGCAGCTGAAGTTACTTCTGGTTAGCAGTCCCTACACGTAATCACATCACTACCAGGGCTCCAACGTTTATATTATAATATTTATTATGTTGTTGTTGTTAAGTGCCGTCAAGTCAGTTCCGACTCATAGCGACCTGGTATAGGGTTTCCAAGGAGTAGCTAGTGAGCTTAAATCACAGACCTTACTGTTCAAACCAACTTTGCAGTCCAGTGCATTAACCCACAGCACTACACCAGTACTCCAACGTTTATAATAGGAAAACAGAAATTATGCCTAAGGTACTAAAGGAGCAAAACCCATGACTGGGCCCCAAGATGTCAGCTTTTGTTAGGAACTGAACAAAGGAGTGGGGGAGAGCCAAGGAAAAGACATTGAATCACAAGTTTCCCATTGATCAATATATATGGTCTACTTAGCTACAATCTTCACATACCAGTTTAGATGGAATCTTTTCTCTGGTAGCGTAGTGGTTACTAATCAGGCTGCGAGCTTTTGTTGTTGTTGTTGTTATGGGCCGTGCAGTCAGTTCTGACTCATAGCGACCCTGTACAGGGTTTCCGAGGCTGTAAGTCTTTATGGGAGCAGAAAGCCTTATCTTTCTCCCGCGGAACAGCTGGTAGTTTGGAACTGCTGACCTTGCGGTTCACAGCGCGATTCATAACCACTACGCTACCAGAGCTCTTACATACTCAATGTTTTATCACTGATTGCCTCTGATTGGGAAGATTCTTTAAGTGAATTTTAATTTAATACAGAAAACATTAAGGATATGATTTTACATAAAAAGTTCAAATCGCCATGTGACTCATGAGAAATAACTCAGGTTTTGTGGTCAGATCTTACAGATGTGTTAACTGTCCCAGAGTGGTTGTGAGTATGAAGGAGCTGTAATGTTCTCACAGAATTAGGAGTTTCGTAACTCTGAGTTCTCTTCCCTTTTCTGGAGTCATATGTTGTGGGAAGTATAACAGAACAATACTGTAAGAGGAATGAATCTTAACTTTCATAGATAGCCTACTCTTCATTTTTTAAACATTTTTACATTCATAGTCTCCTTTGATGGACACAGATTATACATTTTCTACTTGGCAGATACAACCAGAAACAATTTTATTTAGTGAATTTAAAAGTTATATTTCCTTTCCCTCAAAGTTGTGTATGCACAGAGCCTTCAAAAGTGTGTGGGAATAAAGAACAATTTTATTTAGTGTATTTAAAAGTTATGGGTTTTGTTTTTGTTTTTTACTCAAAATTACATATACACAGGGGCTTCAAAAGTTTGTGGGAAATGGAATTAAAAGATCATGAAACTTCCCCACAAACTCTTAGAAGCCCCCTCCTACACTTGGCCTTCTGAATCTGAGCAATCCACATCCCTGGATTCAATCAACCTTGGATCAAAAATATTTAAGGGGAAAAAAAAAAAAAAAATTCCTCAAAGGTTAAAGTGCTATTTACATAGCATTTCCATTGTATTGTTGTTGTTGTTGTTAGGTGCCATCGAGTCAGTACCAACTCATATCCAACCTCACAATTGTTTTTATGCTTGAGCCCATTGATGCTGCCATGTTGCCAATCCATCTTGCTGGGAATCCTCCTCTTTATCTCTTACCCTCCACCTTACTAAACATGATATTCTTCTCCAGTGACTGGGCCTTCCTGACAATATGTCCAAAGTATGAGAGAGGAAGTTTGGCCATCTTGGCCTCCAAGGAGCACTCTGGCTGCACTCTGTTGGTTCTTTTGGCAGCCCATGGCACTTTCAATATTCTCCTCCAATACCATAACTCAAAAGCATCAATTCTTCTACAGTCTTCCTTATTCACTGTTCAGCTTTTGCATGCATATGAGATTACTGAAAATACCATGGCTTGGGTCAGGTGCATCCTTAGTCCTCAAGCTGACATCCTTTAAAAAGGTCTTGTGCAGCAGATTTGCCTAATGCAGTACGTTGTTTGATTTCTTCACTGCTGCTTCTGTGGGTGCTGATAGTTGATCCAATAAGAATGAAGTCCTTGACAACTTCAATCTTTTCTCCATTGATAAGAATGTTGTTTATTGGTCCAGTGGTGAG
>NW_006408531.1:2080299-2081380 GCF_000296735.1 Chrysochloris asiatica | reverse complement strand
ACTCCAGATCTTTGCCCATTTTGTTGTAATATTTAACTTTGTCTTCTCGAGCTGATCTTTGAAATATTCTGTTCAGCTCTTGTACCTCCTCATTTCTTCCATTTGCTTTAGCATCTCTACACTGAAGGGCAAGTTTCAGTATCTCTCCTGACTCCATTTTGATTTTATTAGGTATTGTAAATAATCTAGAGATGATTTGAAGTATATGGGAGGATGCACGTAATTGTATGCAAATACCATGTCATTTTATATAAAGGACTAAGCGTTTGAGGATTTTGGTACTGGGGGTGAGGGGTATAGTGGTGGTCTATATATTCAATCTCTGGATACAATGGAATGACTGTACAAAGTAATAGTTGTTGTTGTTAAGTGCCCTTGAGTCAATAAGAACTCATAGCAATCCTGTATATGATTTCCAAGAAAAAGCTGTGGGTTTGAACCACTAACCTTCCTGTTAACAGTTTGGTGCCACAGCAGGACTCCAACTCCCATTACCCACAGAAATGCCATGAACTCATTGGATCTTCAGTCAGGAGGCCCTGGGCGCGCGCTAGCAGCTAGTTTGCTTAGCTGCTAACTGGAAGGTTGAAGATTCAAGTTCATCCAGAGGAACCTCAGAAGAAACACCTGTGATCTCCTTTTTCCCAGCGTCAACCACTGAAAAACCTATGGATCACTATTTACTCTGGCACAGGTGGGGTCGACATGAACCTGTTTTTTTCACCACCAAGTCCAGAATTCAGGGCACTCATTAAGATCATCTCCATCTACAAGTCCGCTCCCAGCTAATGTTGCTCCTCGGACCACCACAGTCTTTGTGACCATCTCATCTCTTGAGACTCTACCTAAGCTTTCTCTCCCACCAGGACCTCTTACCTTCAGCTACTGGCACTGCAACAGGGGTCCTAACACAGTTAGCAGCATCTGGATAAGGCGGTGACCCAGAATCAGTATGCAGGACAGGTGTGTGTTCTGAGGAAGGAAGGTCTAAGCTTGCAGGAGTGGGGAACCATTTTTCTGACAAAATTATAACATCATTCACTGGCCATACAAAATTACCAACTTAAAGATTGTTGTTGTT
>NW_006408531.1:2075116-2076204 GCF_000296735.1 Chrysochloris asiatica | reverse complement strand
AACCTTATTCGAGTTTCTGAGATTGTAATTCTCTATGGGAGCACATAGCCTCATCTGATGGTTTTGAACTGCTGACCTTGCAGTTAGCAGTCCTAGGCCTATCTCACAGTGCTGCCAGGCCTCCTTATTGTTCTTACTAAGTCATCTTAAAGAAAGATAGCATTGGATTCCAGGGGAAAATGGCAGAGTAGGCAGATGCACCAAGCTGAAACTCTGTAACAAAGACATGGGAGATTGAGTGTAAGAGATACAGATGATGATCCTGAAACCCTGAGCATCAGAGGATCAGACAGAGAGGTGGACTGAATGCCAACTGGAAGAGGAAGCTGAACAGGAGCAGTGAGAGAGAACAAAAACAGGTGTGTTGTCAGTTGGCTTGGAGTGGCCCAGCCATCTTGAGCTTTTGCAAAGAGTTGCCAATACAGTGGTCTTCAAGCTAAAGAGGTAGCTGGAGGCCAGAGGCAGGAAGAGTGCAATTACTCCTTTTTCTGTGCCCTCCTGATAGGTGGGGGCATGATCAGTCCCGCAGTCACCAATCCAGCAGCCAGTGGCACCTCCTCCCTGGAGTGCCACCTCTGCTTCTAGAGACACATGACCCCATGAATGACACTACACAGTGAACAGAAGCCTTCAACCACACTTCCAGTCTCTCCCACATCCATCAGGAAACAGGTGGTGAATGCCTGAGAATACAACAACATACATCATCAATTAAATATAAGTACAATGATACCACAATGTCTAGGAGAAAATAAACAATTTCAGCTTACACAAAGAACCAAGACAGACTGCCTCAGACAAGTCACCAAAATACAGTCTGAAAATATAATACCAGAAATGTTATCAAAACTAGTTAATAAAGAATTTAAAGAAATGCTTTTAAGCACCTTCAGTGGATTGAGAAAGATCGATGAAAGCAAGGAGAACACACACACAAAAGCTTAGAAGTGGAAGATACTACAAAGATGATCTGATTAAATAAATAAATAACTGGAAACCACACAAAGCAGCAAGTAGAGGGGTGGGAGGGAGAGGACAGTAGAGCACAGGTTAGGGGATAGACACATCATAGTCTGGGTGTTGGGAGG
>NW_006408531.1:2072924-2074766 GCF_000296735.1 Chrysochloris asiatica | reverse complement strand
GTATAGGTGGAATCTTGAGCCCCATCCTGAACCTTCTGAGGTGGGACTTCCCCTCTTTAAAGGAGATGCAGAACTGCCTGGAGCAGCTATAGGAACAGAATATACTTCCTGAAAGAAAGACTAGCAGGAAAAAAAGCAAAATCAAAAACAAAAATGGCAGTCTGTTTGGCTATTACAAGAACAATAAAGCTGTTCCCTGTAGAGCAATCAAGGCAAGCAATCAAGTCCCTTCAGGATAAACCCCCTGTAAGACTGAAATTCAAGGGGACACACAAGCAGGCATGTAAGCTCATTGGTGACCGCATTGGTCTGCATTTGCATGGAAGGAGGGGAAAGTCAGTAATGAAGATATAGGCTGAGCTTCACCACATTCCATAGACTCCTGTGGACCTTAAGATGAGAGCGAGAAGAGGAAGGGCTGGTTGGTCTGAAGTTTGGGGAGACTTGGGAACTCCTGAATCCATTGACATTGACCTAACCACAGAGGGCTAGAGCTGAGAGTGAAGCATCCAGCTGATATGAAGTGGGGGGAGACTTACAAGAATGCCCAAACTTGCAGATAGTACCCATTTGACCTAGCCTCAATGGCTTGATGACAAGAACTTGACTAGAGGAATATAAAGAAATTTGATAAAGGAAACAAGTGTAAATTGATACAATTTGGTAGTAGCTCAAAATACCAATGGAGAGAGAAGGAGTCTTCACAACAAAGATCAAGCCTATCTCCTCGGTATACAAGGTTGATAGGGCAACTTAGACATTGGCTACCTAAAATAGGGTCAGAGGACAGGTAGGGCTATAAAGACATGAAATGGCTGGCTTACAAGTTTTCAAGAAGGGGTTTAATTTCAGAGTGTGCATATGAAGGTAGAATCCCCACTGAATAGTTTTCATCTTGTCTAGATGGAAAGGAGATGGAAATAAGATTCTTTTGATTCAATAGTGAGTAATTGTTATGACTAGTTACGACTGTCACACCATAAAGGTAGAAGTTTTGTAACATAAAGGGGAAGTAGTTAATCCTACATTCTAGGAACAGAGGACCCTAGGACCATCCAGGGAGAAGAGCATTAGCAGAACATGGGACCCTAACCAGAAAAGCAGCATCACCAGTGATGGAGGCAGAGGTGATGACATGCAGAGATAGAGCAGCTGAGGATTCTAGACTAATGGAAAGAGAAAGGCTGTGTGCTGGTAGCCAGGAGACTGGCTTACAGAACATGCCTTTTGATTGTTTAATTAATTATATATTCCCAAGTCTTTTTTGTGTACATAAAAAAAAAACACACACACAACAAAAACAAAAACATAGGGTGAGTGCAAAATCAATGTTCTCCCATGAAAACTGTCACTCAAATTCACAATCAAAGCTTTAAAAAATTAGCATAGTGTCTTTTGAATGTTGATTTCCCTTGCATACCATTGTAAAATAGACACTTGATGGGGAGAGAAAGGAATAGCCAGAAACATAACCATAGAAAACGTGTAAGTCCGTTTTCAGGCTATAACTGATTAGAATACCTAAAATGGGGCTAGAACTTGCCCAGTGAAGGAGACTTCTTGCGGAGCCCCTGCATTGCATAAGACCATAGGTGGAATCTTGAACCCCATCCAGAATCTTCTGAGGTGGGACTTCTCCACTTGAAAGGGCAAGCAGACCATCCTGGAATGGCTAGAAGAACAGAAGATACTTCTTGAAAGAAGAACAGAAGATACTTCTTGAAAGAAAGATTAACAGGAAAAATAAAAAACAGTAACGGCAGTCCAACTGACTACTACAAGAACAAGCAAGTTTCTCACCCAGGAGACATCAAGGCAAGTGGTTGGGTCCCCTCAGAGCAA
>NW_006408531.1:2067293-2072079 GCF_000296735.1 Chrysochloris asiatica | reverse complement strand
GGTGGTGCCAGAGATAGAGGCAGAAATGATGACATGGAGAGATGGAGATGCTGGGGTCTCTAGACCCAGAGAGGTAGAGGGTCTGTGTGCTGGCAACCAAAGGGCAGGCTTGCGGGGTGTACCCTTGGCTGTTTGATGATGCATGGAGGGGATTGTAATCATTGCAGTGAAATGATATACAATAAGATGAGTGTAAAGCTAATGTTCTCCCATATAAACTATCACATAATCCACAATAAAAACTTTTTAAAAATTAACATAGTAATGAGAATACTAACTTTCAGTTGAGTTTGTGGTAGACTCAGCAGTAAATTTCCCATTGCGATTTATAAGATCTTGATGTGTGATCTACCACTGATGTCTTACTCAATGTGCCATAGGCCCTGTATATTCAGAGTTGTTTTGAAATTTAAGTTCGAAATTTCAGATGGCATATTTTACTGATCATATATAAAACCACAACAACACATATTAGAGAAGGACTGGAGTTTGGCTTAGCTTCTTAAATCCTTCCATAATCAGCTGTTGTTGTTGTTGTTAAATGTCAGCAAGTCAGTCCCAACTCATAGCGATCCTGTACAGTTCTTCTCAGGAGTGACTGCTGAGTTTGCATTTGAGGATATGCTAAAGGAAGTGTTGTAAAGTACTATATGGTTTGCCCATTTAATTAACTTAAGCAAACTTCAACTCTCTTAAGAATATTCTTATCTTTTCCTATGTCAGTCTTCATCAAGAATTCTCCAACTCTCACTACTTCTCCCTGACCAAACAATAATATCACCAAGTGATTTTTGTTTTTTTCTCCCTAAAACCTTTACTGCTTTGAATTTTCCCTCTCTGACATCTCTTTTCTATGCTCCCATAGGATTAGTTCTATAAGATTTTCTCTGAATGATCACAGTTTAGAATAAATACTTCTGTGTCCTCATGCTTACAAAGGCAGTCTCAGCATCTATTCATTTTTTAAATTTCTGGTACTTTTCAACATAGTACATTAGTTGATCACATCATTCCTCAAATAAAAATTGATATTATTTCTTAAATGATTTAAAATAAGAATATGCCAGAGAAAAGTACAGCACCTGTGCTCAGAATTTATCAATAGATAAAATACTATTGTTCTTTCATGGGTGTCACTCTCTATATATAATATTTTAATGTAATTATTACAGTAACACCTGAAGATTGGTGCACTAGAAAGTGAAAATGTTCTATTAAAGGTTATGATTTAACCATTTTAAAAGTTGTATAAGATTTTAAAAGAGAACTATTATTTCAACACCTGATAAAATTTTAAATGCAGAAAAAACCCCAGCAAGTATAAAGTCAAAAGGTTAATATTAAGACTTCAGAAATAGATAGTACATTATTAAAAGGTCAAAGGAGTATAACTGAATCAATGAAAGGCCAAATTAGTGAGTCTGAAGACAAATGTTTCAAAACTTATCTTCTATAGGAAAAATCAGAAATAAGAATGAAAAAAAAAAACAAAACAAAAACTGAAGAAAGCCTAAGATTTATATCAGGCACTATCAAGAGGAATAATTTACATGTGATTATATTTCTAGAACAGAAAGAGAAAAACAAAAAAAAAAAACCAAAAAACCCACCTTAGAGAGTATAGTTCAATAGTAGTTGAAAGAAAACTTCCCTAACATCATGAAAGATGAGAAGATAGCCATTCAAGAAGTTAAACGAACTTCAAACTGGAGACCTCAAAAGAAAATCACCTAGACATAATCAAATTTTCAAAATGAAAAACAAGGAAAGACTCCTGATGCCTTCTTGTTCTTGGTAAGTACCATAGAGTTGATTCTGACTCATAATGACCTTATGCACAACAGAACAAAACACTGCCTGGATTATAAAATAGACACTTGAGGGGGAGAGAAAGGAATAGCCAGAAATATCACCATAGAAAACTTGTAAGTCTGTCTTCTGCCTATAACTGATTGGAATACCTAAAATGGGGCTACAACGTGCCCAGTGAAGGAGGCTTTGCGCTGAGCCTCTGCATTACATAAGACCATAGGTGGAATCCTGAACCACATCCAGAATCTTCTGAGGTGGGAAATTTCCACTTGAAAGGACAAGCAGACCAGCCTGGAGCAGCTAGAAGAACAGAAGATACTTCTTGAAAGAAAGACTAACAGGAAAAATACAAAACAATATAGGCAGTCTGACTGATTACTACAAGAACAAGCAATTTGCTCTCCCAGGAGACATCAAGGTTCCCTCAGAGCAAACCCCCTTCCAAGACTCAATGGGAATACAATCTCTGATTGGTGACCATGTTCATCACCCATAAGGGGAAGTGAGGGAAAAACAGCAATGAAGCTGCAAGCTAAGCCCTGCAACATTCAATAGACTCCTGTGAACCCAGGTGGAGACCTGGTTGGCCAGAAGTATGGCAAGACCTGGGGAATCTTGGGCCCAGAGTCAGTGTCATAGCCACAGAGGACTAGAGTGGAGAATGAAGTGTCCAACTGATAAGAAGAGAGGGCATATGCATAAGAACACCCACACTTGCAGATAATACCCACTTGACCTGGATTCAATGACTGAATGATCAGAGGTCAACTAGAAAAAGAAAGAAGAGGAAAATAAGAGTAATCTGATACAATTTGATGAACTTGACCTACACCTATGGATGCAGTAGTTCAAAAGAGGGTACACATCTTTACAGTGAGGATCATTCCCACCCCCTCCATATACAGGGTAGACAGACAGGGATGGGCAACTTATACATTGGCTACCCAAAATGGGGGGGCGGGAGCAATAAAAGCAAGAAGTGACTGGCTTACAAGCTTTCAAGAGGGAGCCTAGACCTAGAGGGCGCAGAGGAAGGTAGAATCTCCACTGAGTAGTATCCAATTTGTCTGGGCAGGGCTGATTAAAGGAGATTTGGATAGTGTTGCGGACCGTGTAAGACTGGTGATTTGTGAGGGCTGAAAATGTAAAGGTAGATGTTTTGTAGCAAAAGGAGGGGAGTGATTGACTTTGCAGTTTAACAGCAAAGGTCCCTGGGACCATCAAGGGAGAAGAGTGGAGAGTGGGACCCTACCCACAGAAGCAGTGACGCCAGAGATGGAGGCAGAGATGATTACGTGGAGAGATGGAGCAGCTGGGGACTTTAGACCCAGAGAGGGAGAAGGGCTGTGTGCTGACAACCAGGGGACAGGCTTGCAGGTATATCCTTTGGTTGAATGATGATGCATGGAGGGGATTGTAATTGTGGCAATGAAACGATATATGATAGGGATGAATGTAAAGCTAATGTTCTCCCATGTAAACTATTGGATTTATTTAACTCATGATAAAACATTAAAAAAATAAAAAAAACACTGCATGGTCCTGTGCCAACCCCACAATCATTGTTACACTTGAACCCATTGCTGCTGCCACTGTGAAAATCCATCTCCTTTGGGGGTCTTCCTCTTTTTCTGTGACCATCCACCTTACCAAACATGATCTCCTTCTCCAGGGACTGGTCCTTCCTGATAATATGTCCGAAGTATGCGAAACGAAGTCTGGACATCCTAGCTTCTAAGGAGCATCCTTGATGTACTTCTTACAACACGGATATGTTTGTTCTTTTGACGGTCCATGGTACTTTCAATATTCTTCCCCAATACCATAATTCAAATATGACGTTATTGAAAATACTATGACTTGATCAGGCACACCTTAGTCCTCAAACTAACATCTGTGCTCTAGTACACTTTAATGAGGTCTTGTCTTGTGCAGCAGATTTACCTAATGCAATATGCCATTTCTTGACTGATGCTTCCATGAGGGTTAGTAGTGGATTCCAGCAAAATGAAGTATATGACAATTTCAATCTTTTCTCCATTTATTATGATGTTATTTATTCATTTCAGTGGGGAGGATTTTTGTTTTCTTTATACTGAGTGCAACTCAAACTGAAGCCTGTAGCCTTTGATCTTCATCAGTAAGTATTTTAAGGTCCCTTTGCTTTCAGCAAACAAAGTTGTGTCATCTGCATATCAAAGGTTGTTAATCAGTCTTCTGCAAATCTTGATGTCACATTCTTCTTCCAATAACCCAGCTTCTCAGAGTATTTGCTCAGCATACAGGTTGAATAAGTATGGTGCACACCTTTCCTAATCTTAAAGCAGTCAGTGTCACCGTGTTATGTTTGGACAACTGCCTCTTGGTCTATGTACAAGTTCCTTATGAGCACAAATAAATGTTCTGGAATATTCATTATCCATAATGTTGTCCATATCTTGTCATAATCGAGAGTCAAATCCTTTGCATAGTCAATTAAGAACAGATAAATATCTTTCTGGTATTGTCTGTTTTCCACCACAAGTCTGTCAGTTTGTCTTACTGTGGTGGCTTATGAATTGCTGTGATTCGGAAAGCTATGCCACAGGTATTTTAAACACTAGCAGGGTCATCTACGGTGGACAGATTTCAGATGAGCTTCCAGATGAAGACAGACTAGGAAGAAGCAGTGATGATCTACTTAAGAATATTAGTCTCTGAAAGCCTTATGAATAGCAGAGAAACATTGCCAGCCAGATATAGTACTGGAAGATGAGCCACTCAGGTTAAAAGGCACTCAAAATGTGACTGGGGAAGAGTTGCCTCCTCAAAGCAGAGTTGACTGTGATGACATAAATGGAGTAAAGCCTGTGGGAGTAAAGTCCATGGGACTTCATTTGCTGATGGGGCACAACTCAAAATGAAGAGAAACAGCTGTAAACATCCATTAATAATGAGAACATGGAATGTATGAAGTATGAATCTAGGAAAATTG
>NW_006408531.1:2065225-2066318 GCF_000296735.1 Chrysochloris asiatica | reverse complement strand
GACAAAGTCAAATATTACAACAAAATGTGCAAAGATCTGGAGCCAGAAAACCAAAAAGGAAGAACATGCTCAGCATTTCTCAAGCTGGGGGAACTAAAGAAAAAATCGAAGACTTGGCTTTCGTTATTCAAGGATTCTCTGGGAAAATTATTGAATGATGCAGAAAGCATCAAAAGAAGATGGAAGGCCCCTCTCTCTTCTTCTGCATGGCCTAGAGAGGAGGCGGCCATCTCAACTGTCATCATGGTGCCCTCAGAACACTGGTGAAGCCCAAGATCATCAAAAAGAGGTTCATACATCATCAATCAGATCATTATATCAAAATTAAGCATAACTGGTGCAAGCCCAGAGGCTTTGACAACAGGATGCGGAGAAGATTTAAGGACCAGATCTTAATGACCAACACTGGTTATGAGAGCAACAAGAAGACAAAACACATGCTGCCCAGTGACTTCCACAAGTTCCTAGTCCACAATGTTAAAGAGCTGGAAGTGCTGCTGATGTGCAACAAATCTTACTGTGCAGAGAGTGCTCACAACGTTTCCTCCAAGAACTGCAAAGCCATTGTGGAAAGAGCAGCCCAGCTTGCCATCAGAGTCACCAATCCAATGTCAGGCTGCGCAGCGAAGAAAATGAATAGACAGCCTGTTTGTAAGTTTTATTTGTGCTAAATAAAACCATAAAAACACTGCCCCAAAATAAAAAAGAAGATGGAAGGAATACACAGATTCACTGTACCAAAAGGAAATGGTCGATGTTCAACCATTTCAAGAGGTAGCATATGATTAAGAGCCAATGATGCTGAAGGAAGAAGTCCAAGGTGCATTGTAGGAATTGGCAAAGAACAAGGCACCAGGAATTGATGGATTAAAAATGAAATCTTTCAAGAAAGTGAGGCGGCACTGCCTCCATCTCTGCCAAGAAATTTGGAAGACAACTATCTGGCCAACTGATTGGAAGAGATCCATATTTGTGCCCATTCCAAAGAGAGGTGACCCAATAGAATGCAGAAATCATCAGACAATATCATTGATATTCCATGTGAGTACAGTTTTATTAAAGGGAATAAGGAAACGGCTGCAAGCATACATTG
>NW_006408531.1:2062201-2064060 GCF_000296735.1 Chrysochloris asiatica | reverse complement strand
ACCAGGCAGTGTTTCATTCTGTTGTCCATAGGGTCACTATGAGTCTGTACTGACTTGATGGCACCAAACAAAAACAACAACATTATCTGTTTTCAGCCAATACCCATCTGACAACAGCTATGATATTCCTTGTTCCACGTTCTTGTCTGAATCTATCTTGAATGTCTGGCAGTTCCCTGTCAATGTATTGTTGCATTCATTTTTAAATTATCTTCAGCAACATTTTATTTGTATGTGATATTAATTATATTGTCCAATTATTCTGAATTCTGTTGGGTCGCCTTTCTTTGAAATGGGTACAAATACGGATCTCTTCCAATCAGTTGGCCAGGTAACTGTCTTCCAAATTTCATGACATAGATGAAAAAGTGCCTCTAATGTTGCATCAGTTTGATGAAAGATTTTCCATTTGTATTCCATTAATTCCTGGAAACTTGTTCTTTGACAATACCTTCAGTGCACCTTGTACTTTTTCCTTCTTTATCATATGCTATACTAATTGAACTTCATTTTTTTTCTGGTACAGTTCCATCTTCATTTGATGCTTTATGCATCACTCAATATTTTGCCATAGAAACTATCAATAATGCAAGTCCAAGCTTGAATTTTTTTTCTTTAGCTCTTACAGCTTGAGAAAAGCTAATATATTTTTCTCTTTGGGTTTTATAACTCCAGGTCTTTGTATATTTCATTATAGTGCTTGACTTTGTGTTCTCAAGCTGCCCTTTGGAATTTTCTGTTCAGCTCTCTTACTTCCTCATATCTTCCATTTGCTTTAGCATCACTATTCTGAAGAGCAAATTTCAGTCTCTTTTGACATTTATTTTGGTCTTTTCCTTCTTTCTTGTCTTCTTAATTACTTTCTGATTTCTTCCTGTGTGATGTTTTTGATGTCATACCACAGCTCTCCTGATCTTTGATCGTTAGTGCCTAATGCATCAAATCTGTTCTTCAGATGGCCTCTAAATTCAGGTGGGATAGATTCTAGGTCATATTTTGGTTCTTATGGACTTGTTTTCATTTCATCAGTTTCAGCATGAACTTTCATATGAGCAATTGATGGTCTGTTTCACAGTCTGCCCCTGGACTTGTTTTGGTTCCACTTTCTGTTCTCATAGATATAGTCAATGTGATTTCTGCATATTACAAATGGTAAGGGCCATGCATACTGTTACCTCTTATGCTATTTTTAAAAACTTATTGCAGTGAATAAGCTATTGGTCTTGCAAAATTCTATCATGCAATATCATTTCTCTTACCATGGCCATATTTTCTAACTACTGATCCTTCCTCATTGGATTCCAATCACCAGTAATTATCAATACATTTTCATTGCATGTTTGGTCAATATGAGAGTGAAGAAGTTGGTAGACATCTTCAATTTCATCTTCAGTGGCTTTAGTGGTTGGTGTGTAAATTTGAATAATAGTAGTTATAATAGTTAGGCATCAGGATCTCCAGTGATTTAGCAGTTAAGATGTGCTTATTCCCATGGTGATGAAACCTAATACAGGCATAGCTAACTCTATGATGAGTGACTATGAACAGCCAATCAATCAAAGGGATGCTTTATTGGGGATGTGGTTTGCTCCCAATATAATGGACATTCAAGAAAGGTTTTCTGTCTTCTGCTGGGGACCTGGGACTCTACAATTTTAAGCAATTTCCTAGATAATAAACTTCTCTTTATGTAAATAGATCACTGGTTTTGCTTCTCTAGAAAACCCTGTGAAGACAGTTGTATTAACTGGTCTTCCTTATAGGTTTATAGATATTATCTTATCACAGACAGCTTTAAACTTCAAGATCGATCTTGAAGTGTTCTTTTTTTTTTTTTTTTTTTTTTTTTTTTTTTTTTT
>NW_006408531.1:2058236-2060941 GCF_000296735.1 Chrysochloris asiatica | reverse complement strand
CTAAACGAAGTCCTAGGCCTTGCCTAGACTCCTACCCACGCCACACATCCCCAAAAAACAACTGTAAGATAATAAATGTCAGTCCTTATTTTTTTAAAAAAAACAAAGCAAGAAAGACAGCATTGGAGTATAGGGTTTCTGAGGAGCAGCTGGTGAATTTGAACCACCAACCTTGCAGTTCAAACGGACCTTGCAGTCCAGTGCTTTTCCTACAGTGCCACACCAGGACTCAAGGCTATAGTTTAGTATCTAGTAAATAGTAGAACTCAGTGTTTAGAGGTTTAAAGTGACAGTGACCATCCCATGTGAGCAGACTACACTGGAAAGTGACAGCTTGTGACCATGGAATGTGACCCAGTCAGGACCAGAGCATCTCTTGAACAGCCCCATTCCAGGGTCAGCTCTGGGTCCTTACTGAAGTACAGTGGAAACTGAGCCTGAGTGGCCCCAGAACATCATGTGGCTCTGTAAATACCTAATGAATAAATAGTATGAGCAATCTCAAAATCCACTAAGTGTATGTATTTCAAAGCTCATTTTATATATGTGTAGAAATAAGCCCTTATTTAAAGAATGGGATCAGGTTTTCTCATCCTTTTTTTTTTTTTGAGGGGACGGGATTCAAGATTCAGAGGGCGCATGAGGAAACATTACAGGGTCACTACGAGCTGGAACTGACTCGATGTTACTTAATATTAACAACATCTCAAGGAGTCACGAGTCCCAAGAGGAAAAATATTTCCGTCGTTTTTCAGTCTCTTCTATCTGGGTGCTGTTGTGTTGGGTAAGTGCCTTTGAGTAGATTCCAACTCATAGTTACCATATAAAGGGTTCCCAAGGAGTGGCTTGTGAGCTTGAACGGCTGACATTGCAGTCAGCAGTCCAGTGATGATCCTAAAGTACCACACCAATACACTTGTGCAATTCAAACCTCAATGTATCTTTTGGTTTAGATTCTATTTCAACCATTTTATTTACAAGTGTAGTGAAGCGAACAGTTACTAAATAAGGTAACTGCTAAAATTTCTGGGGGTGGGGGGTTGGGGGTGAAGGATAATTAAGTAAAAAAAAAAACAACAACCCACTACCATAAAGTCAATTCCAACTTATATAAGACCCTATGCAGAATTTCTGAGATTCTAGCACTTTATGAGTGCAGCCAACCTCATACATAGGTTTATTCCACACAAAATGTATTTAAACGTGTTTCTGCAATCAGTGGCTGGCTGTAGACAATTTAAGTAATACATTTGTTTTAGTCTCATTGTTACTGTTGTTGTTAAGTGCTGTTGAGTTGGTTCCAACTCATAGCGACCCTATATAGGGTTTCTGAGGAAACAGCTGAAGGGTGCCTTAAAAAAAAAAAAAAGATACTAAAGAATGTATTATGAGAAGATCAGCTAGCTCAAAGTTAGTCTTTCCAAGTCTTTTAAACAACATCAAATCTAATGAAGATGATTTCATGAAACAAATCGTAACTGGGGACAAGTTTTGGATTTGTCAATTCAGTAAAGAGGATCCAGTCAAAATGGTGACTTCTGAAGGGATCTACTGGGCCAGTTAAATTCAAGGCAGGTAGGTTAGCTCAGAAGCTAACGTGACTGGAAGAAACGATGAAGTAAAAGAGCTGAACAGAAAATTTCAAAGGAGAACTTGAGAAGACAAAGTAAAATGTTATAATGAAATGTGCAAAGACCTGGAGTTAGAAACACAAAAGAGAAGAACACACTGAGCATTTCACAAGGTGAAAGAACTAAAGGAAAAATTCAAGCATCAACTTGAAATACTGAAGGATTCTACGGGCAAAATATTGAATGATGCAGGAAGCATCCAAAGAAGATGTTTGTGCTCTCATTTTCATCTTAGATCTTTCTGTGGATGGATGCCTGATGGTGGGCCCTCATTCCCATTCTGTCAGCTCTGTGAAAAGCCTCACCTTCTCTCCTGCTTGAACTGTATTCTATGCTTCAAGGGGAGAATCACAACTGAGGTGCTAGTGGTAGGATTAGTTTGGCACTTTAGCATACACACTGGACTGAAAAAAATTTGACAGTTCAAACCCACCAACCACTCTCCTGGAGAAAGATGAGGCTTTCTGCTTCCCCAAAGATTTACAATTTACAGTCTCGGAAACCCTAGACAGGATCACTATGAGTCTGAACTGACTTAGTAGCACTTAGCAATAACATATACACATACATATAAGGAGTCCTGGTGTGGCATCATAAGATAAGCACTCAACCTCATGGTCAGTTCTTACCACAAGGTCGGTTCTGTGGCTGGAAAAAAACGTATTAAGCATTCACTGCACCACAGTCCCCATCTCAGTCAGTTGGCACAAAACAGTTGATAAAGTTTATGTTTTACATCCTAGTCTGGTAGCTAGTGTTCGAGGTTTTAAAAGACTGTGAGCGACCATCAATTGCAACCCCAGTCAAAATGGTCAGGAGGTAGCTGAACAGCCATCTAGTTCTTCTGGTCTCTGGATAGGTGAGTCTGTGGTTCATGTTGGCAATTGGTCCTGTAGACTGTTTCTTCTGTGAGTCTTTAGTCTTTATTCTCTTTTGCTCCAGATGAGTAAAGACCAATAGCTGTATCTTATATAGCCACTCACAATCTTTTATTTATTTATTTTTTAAGTTTTTATTGTGAATTATTTACATGGGAGAACATTAGTTTTACATTCATACTATCGTATATAATTA
>NW_006408531.1:2047811-2049421 GCF_000296735.1 Chrysochloris asiatica | reverse complement strand
CTAAAGTGGATAAAGAGAAATACTTTTAACTGATGGTATATGGAGGGGATTATAATCAATGTAATGAAACAAGTTATATGAATTGTTGAATGTAAAACTGATGATGTGCCCTGTAAACTTTCACTGAATCCACAATAAAAACCTTAAATTAAAAAAAAAAGAAATTACCCAGATTTTTGTTAAGAAGTAGTTGTAGATAATGAAAAATCAGACAGGTAAAGACTTTTAAGTGAAAAACAAAACAAAAAAATTGTAATGAACAAACCAGAAGAGTGGAGTTTATGCAATTCTCCTCAATTTTCTGTTGTTGTTGTTTTTACACATATCTTTTGTGAATTATCTTATTTTACATCACTATAATTGCTATGGAAACCACAATGTATATCCACCAACCTCATCAATACTATGAACTACTCTTACCTTTGTAGTAAAGCTGGGCTTATAATGAATTCATATCTATACAAAAATCACTTAGATCTAGTAATAATTTGATCTATTGCTTGTTTCTATGACGTTATCAACAACATATGCTAGGCATTTTCTAAGACATTATAAACAGCACATTTAACTCTCACACTGAATTGCTGAGATGTTGTTAAGTGCCATCAAGTTGGCTCCCACTCATAGTGACCTTATGCACAACAAAACAAAAAACTGCCCAGTCCTGAGCCATCCTTACCATTGTCATATTTGAGATCATTGTTGCTGTCACTGTATCAATCCATCTCATTGAGGATCTTCCTCTTTTTCTCTGGCCCTCCACTTTACTGAGCATGTCTTCTCCAGGGACTTGTCCCTCCTGAGAATATGTTCAAAGAATGACAGGTAGCTTCTCACGATCCGTGCTTCTAAGGAGCATTCTGATTGTACTTTTTCCAACAAAGATTTGCTTGTTTTTCTGGAAATCCATGGTGCCTTTAATATTCTACTCCAACACCATAGTTCAAATACATCGGGTTTTCTTTGGCGTTTCTTATTCATTGTTCAACTTTCTCATGCTCATGAGGTTATTGAAAATATCAGCATTTGAGTCAGGTGCACCTTAGTCCTCAACCGGACATCTTCACTATTTAACATTTTCAAAATGACTTTTGTAGCAGATTTGCCTAATGCAATATGCCATTTGATTTCTTGACTGCTTCTTCCATAAGTGTTGATGTGGGTCCAAGCAAATGAAGTGTTTGACAACTTCTATCTTTTCTCCATTTATCTTAATGCAATTTCTTGGTCTAGTTGTGAGGATTTTTGTCTTGCTTACAGTGAAGTGCAATTTATATTGAAAGCTGTAGTCTTTGATGTTCATCAGTAAATATTTTAAGTTCTTTTCACTTGTAGAAAGTAAAGTTATGTCATCTGCTTACTGCAGATTGTTAATGAGTCTTTCTCCAGTCCTGATGCCAGGTTCTTCTTCATGTAATCCAGTTTCTCAGATTATTTACTCAGCCCAGTGGCATAGTGGATTACACAGGTCAAACTGATGAAAAGTCATCAGTTTGAGTCCACTCCAATTTTTGGGTGAAAGATGAGCCTTTTTGCTCCCATAAACTTTTACAGCTTCAAAAACCCTATACAGGTTTGCTATGAGTCAGAACCAACTAGACTAGACAGCA
>NW_006408531.1:2045301-2046364 GCF_000296735.1 Chrysochloris asiatica | reverse complement strand
AGCAGATTTGCCCAATGCAATATGTCGTCAACTAGTCCTACCGCTGTTAAACTCAGCTGTGATTCTCTACTGGAAACAAGGGATGCAGTTCAAGCAGAAGAGGAGAAGGTGAGGCTTTTCACAGAGCTAACAGAATGGGAATGGGGAACTGCTAGTAGCCATCTGCCCACCATCAGGCATCCATCCATAGAAAGATCTAAGATGAAAGTGAGAGAGAAAGACAGCCTCAAAACCTCACTAAATTCCTAAACCCAGATGCTTTAGAAATTGACTTGGATTTCCAAGTTAAATAGAAACAACCAAAAAGCCTGCCATCTTTCTCCTGAGAAACAGAGGCTGGGTTTAGACTGCTGACTTTCACTTAGCAGCTGAGTAATTTAACCACTGTGTCACCTTTCCAAGATAAATAAAATAATGCGTTCCTATTTTGTTTATGGAAAGAAAATGGTTTGTGTTGGCTTCTTGTTTTTTGCTGTTAAGAATCCTAGCTAACAAATATTTTCAGTATTGGTATATATAAGAGTATCTTGTATATCAAAGGAATGAAATCATTACAATGGTTCAAAATAAGTAATGGTTTCATGAGACTTAATCATAGACTTGTTGAATGATTGCCTTACAAAGGACTGATTTAGATAAACTTCCAAATAAGATTTGACAGAGGTAAACTAGTCTTGCATGACTCCTGATGCTGTGCTGTTGGATCCTCATTGGACTTTGAACCATAAGGCTGGAAGTTCAAACCCACCAGCTGCTCTTTGAAAAATGCTATACAGCATCACTCTGAGTCTGAATGAACTCAACAGCAATTAACAACAACAAGCCATTGGTCCTTAAAAGCGGTGGCACCAATCCTGGGTCATTTTTTTAAAAAATGCTAGTGTTACAACTTTTAGTGTGTCATAATGATTTGGGGGGGCGGTTATTGCCATTAGAGAAGGAGCTCTGGTAGCGTAGTGGTTACAAATTGGGCTATGAACCTTAAGGTCAGCAGTTCGAAACTACCAGCTATTCCGTGGGAGAAAGATTTGCAGCCTCGGAAACCCTGTACAGGATCGCTATG
>NW_006408531.1:2041177-2044391 GCF_000296735.1 Chrysochloris asiatica | reverse complement strand
GGTTGCTTTGGGTCAGAATCAACTCAGTGGTACACAACAACTGCCATCTGAGAAGGGCCAGGCGTGCTGGGTCTTCTGCAATGCCTGGGAGTCCTACACCATAAAGAACTGCCCTTCAGCCTACAGGATTTTGCTTTGTCTGGGAGAATATTCCTGTGGGCTGAAACCACACAGCCTAACTGAGCCAAAAACCTAATTTAATCTTTTCATTTTAAACACAAAATATTCTTGCAAAGTTTCAATATGCAAGGAATTTAACAAGTATACAACTACCATGTCACTCATGGAAAAATTGTACTATTTAAGTTGTTAGTTCCAACCCAGAGCAACATTTCCAAGGAATGGCTGGTGAGCTTGAACTGACAACCTTGTGGTTCAAACCAACCTTGCAGTCCAGCATATTAACCTAGTGGCACACTAGGACTCCATTGATACAATTGTGGTGGTTGGTTAATGTGTCGTGGAGTCAGTTACGATTCATAGCGACCCTATACAGGGTTTCCAAGGCTGTAAATCTTTACGGGAGCAGAAAGCCTCACCTTTCTCCTGCGAAACAGCTGGTGGTTTCAAACTGCTGACCCTGAGGTTAGTAGCCCGATTCATAACTGCTATGCTACTAGAGCTCCTTATTGATACAATGTTGTTGTTGTTGTTGTTGTTGTTGTGATGTACCGTGGAGTCGGTTCCGACTCATAGCGACCCTGGACAGGGTTTCCGAGGCTGTAAATCTTTACGGGAGTAGAAAGCCTCATCTTTCTCCCATGGAACAGCTGGTAGTTTCGAACTGTTGACCTTGGAGGTTCACAGCCTGACTTTATTAGTTCTATTACTATAACTTATTTATTTGCCTTAGACATATCATTATTATTTGTTCCATTAGTATGAAATGGGGATGGTATTAGTATACAAGTATACAGAGTCGCTTAGTAATCTTGTCCTCATTTTGGGGTTTATTTGAACATCAAATATCCAGGTGCTTAGGTAAAAGTAACTGGTAGTAACTTCTTAAAACTGTATTCAAATCTTAATCTAATGAAATGCTGACAGATTTCAACCTCTTGCAATTCATCTAAATATTCTAATTAACCACAACAAATGCCTGACAATTGATAAAATACTGCTACCCAATTCACAGATCTCATGCAAATTGTGTTGATTGTCTCAATGACAGTTTTATAAACACTCTTTCCTTCTGGTTCAGGCTCCAATATGCATGTATTGTCCTACCTAATCTTATCACCTCAATCTGCAATCTATCTTTTCTTGACTTTCATGATCCTTTAGAAAGTTTCAGACCAGTTAGTTTGATAGAACGTTTCTCAATTTAAATTATCCTAGTTCCTTATGATTAGATTGTGCTTATTCTTTTTATTTTTAACTTTTTTGTAATAAAATTCTCCATTTTAAACATTTAAACATGTACTACTCGTAGCTTTTGTATTCCTCTCCTCCCTTCATCCCCTGGCAACCACTAATCTATTTTCTGTAGATTTAACGATTCCACACATTTCTTGTAAATGTAATGATACAATGTGAATCTCCTGTGTCTGTCTTCTTTCATTTTCATAATTTTTTCAAATTCTTCCATGTTGTCACCAATAGATAAGAGCCGAGAACGGGACCCCACCCAGAGAACCGGGGATTCCTGAGATGGAGAGAGAGATGATGACATGGAGGGATGAAGCAGCTGGGGACTTTGGATCCAGAGAGGGAGAGGAAATGTGGGCCGAAGACTGAAGGGGGAGTGTAGAGCACGGGCTTCTAGGATATGCCCTTTGGTCGGAAGACAATGCATGGAGGGGATTGGAACCATGGCAATGTAATGATATATGATGGAATGAATATGGAACTGAGGTTCTCTCATGTAAACTATCATATAATTCACAATAAAACATTAAAAAAAAATTCTTCCATGTTGTGGCACATACTTAATTCCTTTGTAATTATAAACAGTATTTTATTGTATGGATATGTAACATTTTATTTATTCATTGGACTCCCTGGTGTTATAAACAGTTAACACATTCAGCTGGTAACCAAAAGGTTGAAGGTTTGAGTTCACCCATAGGCACCTCGCAAGAAAGACTTGTTAAGATACTTCTGACAAATCATCCTCTGAATACCCAGAGAAACAGAGTTCTCCTTTGATACATATGGAATCACCATAACTCAGAGTCAAGTTGAGGGCAACTGCTTTTTCAGAATATTATCATTTCAAATATTATGAATTTCAATGCAGTTTTTTAGACCAAGAAGAGTTAAGAATTTTCTGTGGCTGGTTTCTTCTTCATAACACTCTTAGTTTGTGTTTAGAAATGCCAAGAAAGCCATTGAAGATACATCCATGTATTTGATTAAGGAGACTTTGCCTGGCAACAAAAAAGAGAGGGAGAGCAAAACAGAAAAAGAGGGGGAGAGAGAGAAGCAAAAACAAACAAAAATCTTAAGTACTATAAGTTCTTTTAAGTGTCCTGAGTACTTCCTAAGTACTATTCAGCATTTGATGGAATGTTGTATGTAGAGATCACATTCTTGAGGTTGTGGTCATGTGGATGGAGTAAGTACAGAGGCAGAGGAAAGCATGTGAACAAAGGAAGGTTTAAGTTGACTAGCAGGAAGAAAAATCCACATAGAGGAGTCTGTAAATTCGAGAGAGGTGGTGGGTGTCTTCATTGGAACACTGAGAGAGGAGCTGCTCAAAAGAACAAAGGCATTTCTGTGGAGGAACAATCTCAATCTGGCAGCCAGTCAGAAAATCCGCCCACCAGGGCTCGGCCATTCCTGGCTATGTAACTCCCGGACCTTCAGGGGTAAGACCCCTGCCTGCCTACCATCAGGAAAATGGCCCCTGGGCCACTAAGTTCTGGTGGTGCCATGGGGACTAGCCAACAGCTCTGTTGTGGTTGTGAAGTGCCGTTGAGTCGGTTCTGACCCATAGCGTCCCTGTATAGAGTTTCTGAGGAGTAGCTGGTGAGTTTGAACCACCGACCTCGTAATTCAAACAGCTTTGCAGTCTGGCTCATTAACCCACAGAACTACACCAGGACTTCAACAGTTCTGTAGATGCATCTTTTCAGAGAGTCCGGCCTGGTTGGCCAGCAGTGTGGCAAGACCTGGGAACTCTTGGGTCCAGAGTCAGTGACATAGCCACAGAGGACTAGAGTGGAGAGTGAAGTGTCCAGCTGATAAGAAGAGAGGGCATATGCACAAGAAT
>NW_006408531.1:2037694-2040647 GCF_000296735.1 Chrysochloris asiatica | reverse complement strand
CGGAGTGCGGGACCCTACCCAGAGAAGCAGTGATACCAGAGATGGAGGCAGAGACGACGATGTGGAGAGATGGAGCGGCTGGGGTCTCTAGACCCAGAGAGGGAGAATGGCTGTGTGCTGATGACCAGGGGGAAGACTTGTAGGGTATACCCTTTGGTTGGGTGATGATGCATGGTGGGGATTGTAACCATGGCAATGAAATGATATATGATAGGATGAATGTAAAGCTAATACTCTCCCATGTAAAGTATCACATAATTCACAATAAAATGTTTAAAAAAAGAAAAAGAGAGAGTCCAGAAGTTAATTGACTGTACCCATACAAATAAATTTATTCACCACAAAATATCACAGAAGTTACTTTCCTATCTCCTGTCATCATGTAGTGAATCTAGATATTTTCTTCTGATTGTGTTTATTTTTTAACAAACAATATAGCAGATACTGCTGATTGTTCTCCTCCACCCATCTATTTTCCACTTCATACTTAGTAATTGTTTAACTGGACACAAAGCTGCCTGGAATAAAGACCACATTGTCTAGCTTTTCTCATAGCTGGGAGTGGCAGAGTGAATTGGTCCTGGGCAGTGACTTATAAGTAGAAGTATTACTGGACAGTGTCCAGGAAAACAACCGTAAAAGACTGTGTGAATGTGTCCTATGCCGTCTCTGCAGGCTTCTGGGATCGTGGATATGATGGCTAGTGCTTCAACTTTCATATTTGACCAGGAGGATGGGGCAGGCATAGACTAAGGTTGGGAGAGGACTTGGTAAGCAAAGCTAGTACCTCAGCTTTGAACAACTGTACTAGTTTTCTAGGGTTGCCATAATTAAATGCCACAAAGTGGGGGCATTGAATAGCAGAAATGTATTTAACTCACATTTCTGGAGGCTAAGAATCCAAGATCAGGGTGTTGGTAATGCTGATCCTTTCTGAGATTTTGCAGGAGACTCTGTTTCATGCTTCTCTGGGTCTCATCTCTTTTATAGAGACAGCACTCAGATGGCTTTAGGACTTTCTCTTCTGTAATATGACCTCGTATTAATTGAGCTGATAACATCATTAAAACCCTCTGTTTCCAACAAGGTCATATTCTCAAGTTCCAGGAGTGAGGACTTCAATGTATCTTTTTTTAGGAGACACAATGCACTCCATAACAATGACCTACTTTTTAGCTTTCGTAGAGAAATAAGCTGTTATTTGAGGAAGTTCCTTTTTATCTGTAGCTAGTGCTAGACTCTACAGCTCTGGTGACACTGTAAGATAAACATTGGACTGCTAACCACAGGTCAACTGTTCAAACCCACCAGCCACTCTGCAGGAGAAAGATGAGGCTTTCTGCTCTCCTAAGGATTTACAGCCTTAGAAACCCAACAGGAGACAGAGGTAAATAGGGATGTATACTCAACCTTGAAACAACAGGGTTCTGTGATACAGGGATTGAAGCATAGTCTGAATGGTAAAAGAAGGGAAATTAATGCTAAGGTGCTAGATTGTATTATGTATATTGATTGATTTCCCTTGCCTACTAATGTAAAATAAGGAGCTCTGGTAGCATGGTGGCTACAAATCGGGCTGCGAACCTGAAGGTCAACAGTTCGAAACTACCAGCAGCTCCGCGGGAGAAAGATGAGGCTTTCTACTCCTGTAAAGATTTACACCCTCGGAAACCTTGTACAGGGTTGCTATGGGTCGGAACCGACTCGATGGCACTTAACAACAACAACTAATGTAAAATAGACATGAGATAGAAAGGAGCATCAGGAAATATGATTACAGAGAGTTTGTTAGCCCATCTTTAGCTTATAACTAATTGGAATACCTAAAAGGGGTTCTAGAACTTGCCCAGTAAAATTGGCTTCTTATAGAGTCGTTGTAGAGTTGTTGTTGTTATGTGCTGTGGCATTGGTTCCAACTCATGGTGACCCTGCATAGGATTTCCGAGGCTGTAAATCTTTACAGGAGCAGAAAGCTTCATCTTTCTCCTACGGAACAGCTGGTAGTTTCAAACTGCTGACCTTGTGGATTGCAGCCCAATTCATAACCACTATGCTACCAGAGTTCCTTCTTTGTAGAGTATAGGGCCTTAAATAGAATCCTGAGCCCCATCCATAACCTTTTTTGTTTGTTTGTTTGTTTGTTTCCCATCCATAACCTTTTTGAGGGGTACATTTCCACTTGAAATGACATGCAGACCAATCCGGAACAGAAGATACTTCTTGAAAGAAAGATCATCAGGGGAAAAAAAAAAAAGGACTATTTGGCTATTATAAACAAGAAAGCTGTTCTCCATGGAGCCATCAAGGCAAGCAATCAAGTCCCTTCTGGACAAAACCCCTTCAAAGACTGAAACTCAAAGGGAATACAGGAGCAGTCTTGTAAGCTTGCTCTGACTGCATTGGTCTACTTGTGAGTGGAAGTGGGGGAAAAGCACTAATGAAGACATGGGCTGTGCTTGACCATGTTCCATAGATTTCTGTCAACCTTGAAATGAGAGAGAGAAGAGGAAGGCCGGATTGATCTGCAGTATGGGGAGACCCCTGAGCTCATGGACACTGAACTAGCTACTGGTGAGATTGAAGCATCCAGCTGATATGAAGTGAGAGGTGCACAAGAGCACCAAACTTGCATATAATACCTTTTTTAACTTAGCTTGGATGGCTTGATGATTAGAACTTGACTAGAGGGAGAAAATGAAATTTGATACAGGAAGCAAGTGTAAATTGTTACAATTTGATGAACTTTACTTTTACTTACAGATTTAGTAGTATAAAACACCAGTTGAGAGGGAAGGAGTCTTCAAATCAAGGATCAAGCCTATCTCTTCAGTATAAAGGTTAATAGATATGGGCAACTTAGACATCGGCTACCTAAAATGGAGGGGTTACAATGGCACAAAGTGACTGGCTTACAAGTTTTCAAGAGGAAGTCTAGTTTCAGTGTGAGGGTGGG
>NW_006408531.1:2029174-2035878 GCF_000296735.1 Chrysochloris asiatica | reverse complement strand
CATTGTTTTGTTCTGCTGTGCATGGGGTCGCTATGAGTCGGTTCTGACTCGATGGCACCTGACAACAACAACAACAACACAGTTAGTTTTACATTCCAGGAGCAGACGACCCTAGTACCAGCAAGAGGGATGAGCATGAGTGGAACATAGGATCCTCACCAGAGAAGTAGCGACACCAGAGACAGAGGCCAAGGTGATGGCATGGAGAGATTGAGCTGTTGAGGACTCTAGACTCATGGAAAGATAAAAACTGTGTGCTGATGGGCAGGGGCCTGGTTTGCAAAATGTGCCCTTTGGTTGTTTAAACGATTATATATTCCTGTGTGTTTTTGTGTAAATAAAAAAAAAAAAAAAAAGAGGGAATACTGTTTACCAACGGCACATGGAGGGGATTGTAATCATTGTAATGAAACAAAATACAATTGGTTGAGTCATTCAGACTGTCACTCAATTCACAATGAAAACTTAAAAAAAAAAAAGGAAAACCTGATGTTAGTTGTTGTTGTTGTTGTTAAGTGCCTTTGACTTGGTTCCAACTCATAGTGACCTTGTATTGTGTTTTCATGGAGCAGCTGGTGGGTTTGAACCACTGACCTTGCTTTTCAATCCGGCCTTGTATATATACCTGTAAATGTTAGAATAAGAAACACAAGAAAGAAATTGCTGATTGTCCAAGTCCCCCACGTTAACACTTTATTTAGCTTTTTCCTTTTTGCAATGTGAAACAGTGACATACAACTTAAGAGAGGTATCATATTCTCAGACTATCTTCCTGTATTTGGTTGTTGTTGTTAGTTGCTGGTAAGTTGGCTGAAATTCACGGTAACCTTGTATAGAACAGAACGAAATGTTGCCTGGTCCTGGGCCAGCCAGCTCCAGGATCGTTAATATGTTTCAGTCCATTGCTGTGGCTATTTTATTTGAATATAAACCTGGAGGGGAGGAGGGGTGAGAAATGTTCATATGTGTAATTGGATCTAAGTGAAACTGTTGTTGTTGTCAGGTGTCATCGAGTCGGAACCGACTCATAGTGATCCCATGCACAGCAGAATGAAACAATGTCTGATCCTGGGCCAACCTCACTACCGTTGCCACACTTGAGTCCATCAATGATGCCACCTGGCCAATCCATCTTGTTAGGGGTCTTCCTCTTTTTCTCTGACCCTCCACCTTACCCAGCATGACATCCTTCTCCAGTGACTGTTTCCTCTGGACAATATGTCCAAAGTATGAGTGAAACTGTAGTCAATAGTAAAGTTGTCAGGGAAAACAGAATGCAGCCGCTCTGTTATATATATATATATATATTGTTGTTAATGATGGTTCTGACTTATAGGGACCCTACAGAGGGTTTCTGAGGAGTGGCTGGTGGGTTTGAACTGCCGACCTTGTGGAATCCTGGTGTGGCACTGTGGGATAAGCAATAAGCACCAGACCAAAAGGTCGGTTTGAACCACAAGGTCAAACCCACTAGCCTCCCCTCAGAACCTTGGAAACCCATATAGGATCACTATGAGTCGAAATATATACTTTTTTTCCCCCTCTTTAGGACACTAAAGGAGCAAAGAAAGTGTCCAAAAGTGAAGTCCCTGGTTTCATTGGTACATCCCTCCTCTCTGAATAGGTCATTGGTTGAACACTCTTCCTCATTGGCTTTTTCCCCTAGGGCCTTCAGACCTATGAGATTAAAACTCAGGAGAGAAACAGGCTAGAGATCAACAAACAAATAAATAAATCATCATCAGCCTGTAGGTGACAGAAAAAGTAAAGGCCTGAACAGAGTTCTGAGAGAAGAAGACGTGTGAGAAGCAGAGGGCCTCTGGTAGAGTACTGCAGAAAGTTCTTGTCTAAGTAACGGGGCAGGGAAAGATAATTCCTTAATGAAGACGGAGAATAAGCTGAAGACAAAAATAAAAAAACTCATCCTCTTCTTTCATTGTCCAGCTGGTAAGTACTATGAACTTTGTAGTGATTTGGGGGAAAATGTGAACTGATAGATGAGTATTTGCATTTGGCAACAAGGAGGTTAATGATACCTTGGCAGCAACAGATGACTGGAATGGGCAGGTTGGGGAGGTTTATGCAGAAGGAATGGCCAAGATTCTATGCAAAGAAGTATCAAAGAATTGCTGTTGTTGTTAAGTGCTGTTGAGTCAGTTCTGACCCATAGCGACCCTGTATAGGGTTTCTGAGGAGCGACTGGTGAGCTTGAACTCCCGACCTTGCAATTGAAACTGACTTTGCACTGCATTAGAAGAGTCAAGACTATATTCACATAAACTGACTTGACTGCTTTTTGTTTGTATTCAATGACCAGGCCTGTTAAAAAGGCACTTGTTTGACTTATTTGACTTTTTATGTCTTTTTTAAAACAAACTGAAATTTGTACAACTTTCGTCAGAGGAAAGAAAAAAAATTAAAAACAGCTTTTATTCCCTCATTTTTTTGGAGAGTGAAATCTCCTTAATGTCAGAAAGTATCACCTTGCCAAAGTTCTTCTTACTGGCATCTGGAAGAGGAAGCACTAAAGATTGTTATTAGCTTAATACTCACATTGACCTTGACCCCAGGAAGGCCTTAGAGATCCAAGCAACTGCTCTACTGTGTCCAACACTGAGCTCCTATTATAAGGCAGAAGGCTAGAAATGCCCAGGGAAGAAGGACCTGACTTGCCTTTTTAGGGTTCAAATAAGGATGGAAATGTGGAACTTGGAAAACTTTCTGCTTTCCTACCCTCCACATTTGTATTTTCTATAATTATTTCCTTTTTACTAAAACTTAGTGTTTTGTAAAGTTCTCTAATCATGTAAGGACAGTTTCTTCTTGTTATCTCGTTTCTCAGTGCCCTCTTTTATCTCTTGCTAAATATATTTTGCCGTTTTATTTACTTCAGGCTGAAGCATTGACACTATTGTGTAGTTCCTCCACATCCAACTCCAAGCTGCGCATTTCACAGATAAATCACTGTAATTATTTATTCTCCTGAAAAGGAATAGGAGATGCAGAAGCCAAACTAATATGTACCTTTAGCCCACCGGAATGACACTTTGGAAACCGATTACTGAGAACCCTGAACTTTTGCTCAATGTTTCCAGATTGTCTAATAGTGTGAGGAAATAGGGTTTGTGAAATAAGTTGGGGAAAACAACTTATTTTACAAATACCAACACACACATTCTTGTTGTTAGCTACCAACTAACAGTGAATACATAATAGAATGGAATGCTGTCTGGTCTTGTACCACTTTTTAATTGTTGTCATGTTTGATCTCATTACTGCTGTTATCTCGTTGGGGGTCTTTCTTTTTCTAATTGACTCTCCAATTTTCCAAGCATGGTTTCTTTCTCCAGGAACTGGTCCTTCATGATAATCATAATGTCAAAAATAGGACAGATGAAGTTAAAGAGTTCTTCTGCAGCAGATTTGCCTAATATAATACATCCTTTGATCTCTTGACTGTTGTTTCCATGAGTGTTGATGTGGATCCAAGCAAGATGAAATCACTGACAGCTTCAATCTTTTCTCCGTTTATCATGTTGCTATGTATTGGTCCACTTGTGAGGATTTTCATTTTCTTTACAGTGAAGAGCAATCCATACTCAAGGCCTTTGATCTCCATCAGGAAGACTTCGAGTCCTCTTTACTTCTAGCAGTTAAGATTGTGTTATCAGCACATCGCAAGTTGTTAATGAGTCTTCCTCCAATCCTGATGCCAGGTTCTTTTTCATATAACCCATGTTCTTAGATTATTTGCTCAACATACAGATTGAAGAAGTATGGTGAAAGTATACAACTCTGTTGCACACCTTTCATGATTTTAAACTATTCAATGTTCCCTTGTTCTGTTCAAATGACGGCCTCTTGGTCTATGTACAGGGTCCTCATGAGCACAATTATATTCTATTCTGGAATTTCCATTCTTCACAATGTTATCCATAGTTTATTATGATCATATAGTCAAATGCCTTAGTGTAGTCAATAAAGCACAAGTCAACATCTTCCTGATATTCTCTGCTTTCAGTCAAGATCCATCTTACGTCAGCAACGATATCTCTCATTCCACTCATACTGGTATTAAGTGCTGTCAAGTCAGTTTCAACTCATAGTGATCCTGTATAAGGTTTCTGAGGATTGGCTGATGGGTTTGAACTACCAACGTTGTGTTTAGTATGCCTTCAGCATGGATTGTGCTTCCTACAGTGCCACACCAGGACTATTTCCCACTCTTAGCCATATATTTATAAAGGTTTTGACTGAATCCTACAGTGTCAGCCCACTAGTTTGGTTAGTCTATCAACAAACTAAGAAATGAACAGAAAAGGAGAGGTTTGGAATTCCGAGTTAACTGCAAAGCTGGGGCTAGGAAGATTTATTAGGTAACTTCTGCTTATTTATAGAAAACAATTTTCTCTCTAGAAATTTAACTGAAAATGCAATCATAATCACAGATTCTAATCTTTTTTTCTTTGACAGTGGCAGTTTCCAATCTGAGGTAGAAAAGGAATGATTTTGGATTTTTTTTTTCCATAGGTGGATTTACAGAAAACAATTCACTCAAGTACCTAGAATTAACTTCATAAGGATAACATACATAAAGGCAGTGACTCTATTCATTCAGGAGTCCTGTAGGATAACATTTGGATTACTAAACACAAGGTCAGAGGCTCAAACCCACCATCTCCTCCTTGGAAACCCTATACAGGGTTGCTATGAATTGAAGCCAATTCAAGAGAACACAGCACCACATAGTCACTCAGGAAACGTAACAGCAGAGTCAGGACCTTCTGTTGAATACAACCTTTTACCCCACGGTGGTTGCCAAGTTATGCAATACTGTTTAGTATTTATTTTTCTGCAGCAAAAATGTCTTGGTTCATTATTGGGGAGCCGCCCCATCAAAGCTCTTGGGAAAAAATATGGGCTGGTCAGAAGTGGTTCATGTTTTGATTCTCTGTACTTTTTAATTCTCTGCTCTTATACTTTCTATTTTAAGTATTTTCAAAATAAATTCCCTTAATTGTGTGCTATATAAGAAACTTTGGTGAAAAATACTAAGGTACAACCTCATTCTCACATAGGCACTTTTTTTTTTTCCAGAGGAAGGAAGGTAACTATAAGCAGAAACGGTGAATTTTGCTGAATTTCAATTCATTGAAAGTCAATTTTGTAAGCACTGATCTACAGAACAATTGAATAGGCCAAGTTTATTTGCATTTACAAAATTTACTATGTTGAATTGGTTCTGACTCATAGCAACCCTATATAGGGTTTCCAAGGAGTGGCTGGTGAGCTTGAACCACCGACCTTGTGGTTCAAACTGACCTGCAGTCCAGCTCATTAATCAGCAGCAACACACCAGGGCTCCAGATGTGGCACTGTAGGATAAACATTTACAAAATTCTGTATTAGAGATTTTAATTTGTTGTTGCTATTGGGTTTGTTCTGACTCATAGCGACCTTATGCCCAACAGAATGAAACATTACCCTCACAATTGTTAAGTTTCAGCCCATTGCTGCTGTCACTGTGTTAATCTATCTCACTGGGGGTTTCCTCTTTTTCTTTCTTCAGGGACTGTTCCCTCCTGATGACATGTCCAAAGTCTGAGAGGCAAAGTCTTGCCATCATGGCTTCTAAGGAGCATTCTGGCTGTATTTCTTCTAACACAGATTTGTTTGTTCTTCTGGAGGATCATGTTACTTTTCATATTCTTCACCAACACCTCAAGTCACTATTTGCTTTTGCATTATGCTCATTTTTTCAAGATTTCAGCATTCCATATGGAAATTTTTCAGTTCACACTTTCAAAAAGCATGTAAGATTATTTTATCTAATTCTGATCTCTTTGAAATTAAATTTTAATTTAATTAAAATTTCCAATTTGTTTTAGACAATTCTGAATTTTAAATTAAAGGTTAAAGCTGATAGAGATGTGAAAATGCTCCTGTTAAAGCTAGTAAAATTTAAGTTGGCAAAATCGATTAAGTCATCAAACTGGTCTTTTGGCAAATTGAACCTCTGACAGTCCCTTGTCACTGTACTGTTGTAACTGTTTTTGAATTATCTTCAGCAACACTTTACTTGCATGTGATATTAATGATATTGTTCAATGATTTCCACATTCCATTGGGTCACCTTTCTTTGGAATGGGCACAAATATAGATCTCTTCCAATAAGTTGGTCAGCTAGCTGTCTTCCAAATTTCTTGGCATAGATGAGTGAGTGCCTCCAGTGCTGCATCAGTTTGTTGAACGATTTCAATTTGTATTCCATCAATTCCCAGGACCTTGTTCATTGCCGGTGCCTTTATTGCTGGAGTTATACTTATATGGACTTTATAGATTTGATTTTATGTGTAGGTATTTTATCTATTTTGAATTAATTTTAATGTACACTGTGAGGCATGGACCTTGTTTCATTTTTCTACAAATAGATGTTCAGTCTTGCCAGCACCGTTTGTTAAAGTTTTTTAACTGTCGATTCCCCAATTAGCGGACTTTGGCCCCTTGTTGGAATCAGCAGTATGTAAGTGAATGGATTTATTTCCCGGTTCTCAGTTCTGTTCCCTTGGTCTATGTTCCATCACTGAATCACTATCAGGCTTTTTTCATCCCCTATTGTGAGTATATATTAGGTTCTTACTGATGAAGATCAAAGCCTTTGGTATGGATTTCACCTCAATGTGAAGAAAACAAAAATCCTACAC